>NC_138198.1:37518757-38118757 GCF_964194105.1 Spermophilus citellus
TTAATACACATACATTGATGTGTAAGATATGGTAAGCAAGGAATTTAAACAATTTATTATAAAAATAATTTAAGGAAATAAAGGACTAAACAATAAATTATTGAAGGCAATCCAGGCTTTGAAAGGACATCTCAAAATGAGATAAAGTTTTGGGAAAAAAGGCAGAATATTTGGAAGTAATGAGTTTATTAACTCAAATAAAATTCCAAATAAAAATACTGCCAATATACTACATCAGGCAGAAGGAAGAATGTTAAGTCTTGAATAAAGGTAGATGAAATAGAACTTTCCTGCAGTAATAAAAAGACAGACTTTAAAAATAATATACAAGGATTCCAGGACAACTTTAAAAGACCAATTGAGACTGAGGTCTGAAGGAAGGAATGTATATACAGACTAAAGGCAAAGAGAACTTATTCAGTGAACTCACACCAGAAAAATGACCCTTAATTGCAGAAATAAGATGAATATCAGGCACAGAAAGCATTTAGAAGGCCAATAGACTTGGCCAAAAAAGAAACTGTCCATATTATATTTTGGATAAAATGCCAAAATTCAGAGCAAAGAAAGATTTATAAAAATTCAAGAGAGAAGCACCAAGTCATTGATAAATGATATGCACCTGTATAACTCTAAGGTCCAGCAGTACATGCAAATATATCTCAAGCACTAAAACAGAAATACTGCAGTGGCACACTCTCCTCCACCAATGTATCTTCATTAAGCTTCAACAGAGACTCTCACCACAGTTTTCTTGTTAACAACACATCAGCAAAGATCTCTACAAAATGGCTCAAATGTGGTTAGACACTCTATTTCCTGTTGCTCTGCTCTGTCTTGCAAATACTAAATTTACCCATGAACTTAATGAATATACTCTGCTTTTGTGGTATAATCTATATAATCCCTCACTGTTCTAAGAAATGGAATAATGGGTAACTTCTGAGAACTTGCAGGAAAAAAAATGACTTTAATGTAGACCCCTGCAAAAATGTACACCTCCAAACTCCCCTCTCCATACCACTGTGTATAAAGCTCAACAAATGTCTAGACTCGGAATTAGAGGGAGAATTTGTTTTAGGTGAAAGCCCCCACTGGGCAGGCTGCAGACAATAAATCTGCTTCCTCCTAATTCCTCTGGTGTCCAATCTCATCTGTCTTACTTCGGTACTGCCAGCCTGTATTGGTATCTGCATCAAAGTTATTCTTCAGAAATAAAAGTAGAAGTAAAGACCTTCCAAGAAAAGAATGAACAAAAATAACCTATGACAACTAAGCTAACACTGCAGAAGACTCACAGTGGAATTCTATATATACAAGAGGAAGATTAAAATAAATCATGGGAGAATACAAGAGAATAAATGTCACAAGAAAGTGGATAAACAAATGGGAATTAAGAGTGAACCTTATATTATAAAGAAACACACCTCAACATTCTAAAACTGAATTCACATTGTGTTAATTACCAACTTAAAAGACATACACTGAAATATTCAATGAATAAACAAGACCCAAATATATGCTGTCTAAAAAAAACACCACACCTGAATTGCAAAGATGTTCACAGAATAAAACTTAAAGGATGGAAAGATATTCCATATAAGTGGAAGCCAAAAAAAAATAAATAAATAAATAAAAAGAAAGAAAGAAAAAAGCCAAGTGGTAGCTATTTGCAAACCTGATAAAGGAGACTTCAAGCAACAATTACTCAAAGGTGGCAAAGAAGGTTACTACATACTGCTAAAGGGAAAAATCCAACAAGAAAATAAGTGGCTGTAAATATTTACACATGAATGGCACTGAAACCAATTTTATAAAATAATCACTATTCAGTCTAAAGGGACAGATAAAACCAGATAAAAAACCAGAAGTGTGGGTGACTTCTACACTACTTTCATCAGAGACTGGTTACATAGACAAAACATCAAGAAAGTTCCTAGATGTCACTTTTACTCCATATACTGTTAACAGTTGTCTACACAGTATTTCATCTGACAAGAGCAGAATTCGTTTTTTTTTTTTCAGAATACAAGAAACTTTCATTATAATAGATCATATCTTAGGATACAAAGCAAGTCTTAGTAAATACAAAAACCAAAATAATTCCTTTCACCCCTTATCACATCATAATGGATGGCTATTAGAAAACAAAACATACAGCATTTTTAACAAGTGGGTCTGGGAAAAATTTATATACACATTAAGAAGAACAAAATTTGATCCTTATTTTTCACCCTTCACAAAATTCAACTCATAGTGGGTCAAATATTTAGGAATTACACAAGAAATTTTACAATGGCTAGATAAATCGTGAGCTGAACTCTTCAACATATTGACACAAGCAACAACTGCCCTAACAAAATTCCTAAAGCATGAGAAATAAAACCAATAATCAATAAGTAGTATTACATCAACTAAAATACTTCCGAACACCAAAGGAAACAAGAGCATAAAGACAGAGCCTAGACCCAGCTCTCCCTGTCCTTAGTACATATTCAAAAGATTTTTAATAAGCATATTATAGGGATGCAGCCACATCAAAGTTTAAGGCAGCATGATTAAAAATAAACAGGCTATCAAAAAAGTCTAAGTACCAATCAAAAGATGAATGTATAAAGAAAATGTGGAATAGATACATAATAGAGTTCTGTTCAGTCAGCAATCAATAATAAAGGATGGTATTTTCTAGTAAATGAATGGAACTGGAAAACTTCCCACTAAGTGAAATAACTCAGACTCACAAAATCAAGGATTGAATATTTTTCCTCATATTAAAAAGGTAGATAAAAATAAGGGGGAAATGGGGGATTCCATGAAAATAGAAGAGAGGTCAGTGAAGTAGAGGAAGAATATTGAGAGGGATGGAGGGACTGCCAAAGGAAGTGTGGTGGAATGAATCTGAACAAATTTTCCTATGTGCACTTATGAATATATCACACTGAATCTGACCTTTATATATATCATGATGCACTAATTAAAACAATTACAAATAAATACAAGAAAGATCAGTGGAATAGAAGAAAGGTAACAGAGAAAGCAAAAGGGAGAGTACTGGGAACCAAACTGAAAATATAAATATATAAATATAAATAAATAAATATATATATATATATATATATATATATATATATTTGTATGATTATTTAAAATGAACCCCAATTTTATGTAGGAAATAATGATCTAATTAAGAAAAAGAAGTAAACAGTGAGTAAAACTACAGAAACTGCATGAACACCTAAGGAATGAAAAATACAGTTGCATAATCAAAGGGTCACTGATGAAATCAGGGGGAAATTTCAAAAAATACCTCAGAACCACATGAGAATCAAAACACAGCATCCACACATGTATGGAATACAGTAAAAGCCATTCTTTTTTTCCTTTTTCTTCTTTTCTTTTATTGAGACATTGTATGTATACCTAATAGTGTGATTCATTATACCATATACAGAAATGCGTATAACATATTTTGACCAATATTACTACCCAGTACCTTTTTTTCTTTCCCATATCCCTCTGCTGATCCACCAAAAGTGGTTGTATGTTTATAACAATGGGTACATCCATTTAAAAATGTGAGATATTCCAAATTAAAAAACCTCATGATGCACCCCAAGGTCTAAAAAAACATCAGTAAATCAATTCTAAAACCAATACTCAAAAGGAATTAATAAATGACAGAGCAAAATTATAAAGTAGAAAATTAAAACAACAACAACAAAAACCTAACATAGTAATAATGAAACAAATAGTTGGTTGTTGAAAAGGTAAATAAAATTGATAAACTCTTAGCCAAGGTAACTAAAAAAATAAAAAAAAATAGAGAAAGAGGATACATTACAAATGAATAAAGCTAGAAACAAAAACATAAATATAACAACAGATACCACTGAAATCCAGAGGATATCTAGAGACTATTTGAAAAACTGATATTTTAATAAATGAGAAAATCTAGACTATTTTAAAGACTTAAATTGCAACACATGAAAAAAAATCTAGAAGACATTGATGAAATATGACCTAAAAATTTTGAATCAAAGGGATAGAGATAAACAAATAGCTCAATAACAAGCAATTAGATTTAAGCAATAACAAAAAGCCTCCAGGACCAGAGGTGAAAGCATATTTAAAGAAGATCTATGGGGCTGGGGATGTGGCTCAAGCGGTAGCGCGCTCGTCTGGCATGCGTGCGGCCCGGGTTCAATCCTCAGCACCACATACAAACAAAGATGATGTGTCTGCCGAAAACTAAAAAATAAATATTAAAAAAATTCTCTCTCTCTGTCTCTCTCTCTCTCTAAAAAAAAAAAAAGAAGAACTAATATTAATCTTCCCATAACATGTAAGAGCAAAGGAAAGATGCTTCCTAAGTAAATCTTCAAAGTATTTCCCTGATTGAAAAAGTGAATATGGACCCAACAAGGAAAAAACTAGAGACCAACATCCTTGAGGAATATAATATAAAAATTCTCATAAAATCTTTGCAAACCACATTCAACAACACATTAAAAAAGAACATGCAGTGTCGGGCATTGTGGTATGTCCATATTCTCAGAAATGAAGTAGGTTGTCTCAGGCACACTGTAATTTCAATGCCAGCCTGGGCAATTTAGTGAGACATGTTTCAAAGTGAACAATAAAGGGGGCTGAGGATGTGGATCAGTGGTATAGTGCTCCTGGCTTGAGTCTCTAATGTCACATAGAAAAAACTGTATATGATGATCAAGCTGATTTTGCTCCAGCTAATTCAATACATGCAAATCAATAATACTGATATACCACAGACAGAATCAAGGGCAAAACTACATGATCATTTCAACATCTACAGAAAAAAGCCTTTGACAAAATTTAAGGGCCCTTCATGACAAAGCCAGGAGGGATTAGAAATAGGAGAAGCTTGTAATAAGATAATAAACAACAAGTATATCAAACCCAAAGCCAATAGTATAATAAACTGGAAATTTTTCTCTAAAATCAGAAAAAGACAAGGATGTTCATTGCCACCAATCTCATTAATCACAGTACTTAAAATTTTAGAGAAGACAAAAAAATAAAATAGATTCAAATAGGAAAGTAAAAATGTTAAATTATTTCTATATGCAAATGATATAGTCATATTCTTAGAAAATCATAAATGTTACATCATGAGAATTTTACTTCTGATGAATAAGTTCATCAGAGTAACAGGATACAAAATAAACATATAAGAATCAATTGTCTATATATCCTGGTGAGAAAGAAGCAAGGGTAATAGCCCATTCAAATATCTTTTAAAATAGCTAAAAATAAGCTTAACCAAGTAAGTGAATGACGTCTTCAAGGAAAATAACAGATTGATTAAAAACGAAGTTAAAGAAGACAATAGAAAGTAGAAAGATCTCCTATGTTCATGGAAAGGCAGAATTAATATTGTGAAAAATAGCTATAGTACCATAAGTGAATTATAGATACCATGTATTCTCATTCAGATTATAATGATATTCTTCACAGAAATGGGGGAAAAAACTACTTTTAAATTTGTATGAAAGAAAAAAATCTTAGAAAAAGTGGTGCTGATCATAAGAGCAACAATAGATATAACGCAATGCCCAATTTCAAAATAAAAACCAGAGCCATAGTAATAAAAAACATGGTACTAGTGTAAAGAAAGACCCATAGACCAATGGATAGAACAGAAGTCAGAGAGCCAAACCCACACAGGTACAGTCATGTGATTCTAGGCAAAGATGCCAAAAACATATGTTGGAGAAAAGACAAAAGATATTTTAGAAACAGTGTTGGAAAAATTAGACATCCATATGTAGATGAAGAAAACTAGATGCCTATTTTTTAACACTGTACAAGAGTTTATTCAAAAACAATTAAAGACATATATACCAGACTAGAAGCTTTAATACTGCTAGAAAAAATATGGAAAACATTTCAGTATGTAGGCAATTACTTCCTGAATAGAGCTTCCTACAGCTCAGGAAATAATAGTAACAATGGATAACAGAGAGTTCATCAAATTGAAACCTTTCTGCATAGTAAGTGAAACACGCAACAGTAAGAAGAGGTAGCCTCCAGAATGGGAGAAAATCTGTGCCAGCTACTTTTCTGACAGAAGGTCAATATCCTGAAAATATTAACTCAAACATCTTAACACCAGAAACACAAAAACCTATTTAATAAATGAGCAAATGAACTCATTTATTAAATAGGTTTTTGTGCTTAGTTCTCAAAATAAGATGTACAAATGGCCAACACTTAGGTGGAAAAATGCATAATATCTCCAGCAATCAGAGAAATGCAAATTAAAGCAACACCAAGCCCCCATTTTCCACCATCCAGAAAAAGCAATCCTGAAGAAAGCAAATGATACTGGGAAGAATTGAGGAGACAAAAACTCTTGTATGCTATTGGTAGGAACACAAATTACTATACTCCTATGGAAATCAGTATGAAGGCTACTCAAGAAACTGAACATAGAACTACTTTATGATTCAACTACACTACTCTTCAGTATTTATTGGAAAATATTAAAGTCAGAAAACTTTAGAGATACACATATGCCCATATTTATCATGACTAGATGCTTGTAAACAGGAGAATGAATAAAGAAAATGTGCCATATATACACAAGAAAGATTTCTATGCATAGAGAACAATAAAAATCAATTTTAAGAAAATAAAGGAAACTGGAATGCATCATGTTAAGCAATATAAGCCATACTTAGAAAAAAAAAGAATCATATATTTCTCTCATATAGAAAACTAGAGGTGGAAATGATCAACATGAAAATAGATGGATGGATAATAAATTTTATCCATTAACATAGATAAAATTGGAGGTACGGAGGAAGGAATGTTGAAGATAGGATTGAGGAAGTATAATTGATCTACATGTATGAACAAATATGCCACAGTGAAAACTCTGTGCGTTAATTTTTAAAAATTGTCCTTGTTTAATTTTTAGAAGTTCATTTATTTTTAATTTATCATGCTCATTACTATTGTTACTTTTTCTGTTTGGATTTATATTTTTCTTTGAATACCAGTACCTATTTATATGTATTTTTTATGTTTTTGTTGTTTTTGTTTTCTTTTCAGTTATATGTGTCAGTAGAATCTATTTTGGTATAATTTAACAAGCACTGACCATCAATAGTTTTAAGCCTATACTGATTGGTGCTAAATATAAATTACTTGAAGCTTTAATAAAAACAGAAGAAAATATTGATTTCTTAAGTATCTAAAATATGCCACATTTATTTTCTTATTTTTCTATTCATTATAATACCAAAATGATTGTGATGGTAATCACACACCCTGCCTTCTATTCATTGAAGGATGTCAAGAGTAAATGATAGACAGATGTGACACATTGTTCCATATATCTAGCATGTACTTCCTCTAAACATTCCTATGTTTGGCCTAATATTCAATTGCTGCTCTTATTAATTTCAATATTTCTTATTTTAAATATTAGCCATATTGACAATCATTCAATCTGGATATTTATCTTTCCCTTCATAAATAAATTCTTTGTATGCATCCCCTTTTCTCAGCTTCATATTCATAAAACTGTGATTTGGGTTTATTTTCTATTTATTTCCTTCCATAAGGACACACCGAAACATTCTTTATTCCCACCATATTTTATCAGTGTCAATTCTATACATATACCTCACCTGTTGCTTGTTTTCTATTATAATCTTGTAGCCTTATATTTCTTTCTGGGATGTTTGTCTTCATAAAAGATGATATGTAAAAAAATTGGAAAGAGAATTTTTAAAAACACATTACCTTTGAGTCAGGTGATGGAAAGAAAAGACAATCATTCTTTATTCTGATTGCCTGCACAAGTGTGGTTTCAACTATGTCATTCTTTTTAATGGCAGGGTTACCATTGTCAGGTTAGTTTCCACTGTTTTGTTCCCAGTGTCATATTATACTTCTGACAATAAAAACAAAATAAAAAGTATATAAAAATTCTGTAATTTCAAGTCAATAAGCAGCACAAAATCAGGCAGTCTTCAAATAGCTTACCATCCTTCATGGATTGCCTTGAAGTTTCAATTAATTTTTCTCCTTCTTCTGGGGTGTTCTAGAAAGAAAAAAAGATTAAGGCATAATAAGAACCAAAGTTGACAAATAATAAGTGTTTTCCATGACTGCAGGGTACAACAGAAAGAGCAGAGGTTTCTAAATCATTTTGGTGTATACTCAAACTGAGTTCTCTCACTTACTAAACTGTATATTCTCATGGGGTAAAAATTATGAGTCATGACACAGAGATCTCCAAAATGTCACTCTACTTATATCCAACTGATTGTTACACAAATACTGAAATCCATTATACTATTTTTTCTTAAACTGAATGATGTAGGATAAAAATGGTAGTCATCTGTATTTAGAGTACTTTTGAAAAAAGACTAATAATATGAGAAATTATATGTGATATTTCAATGTTTTTATGACTTATATTGGCATGAATTACCTCTTAAGGAGAAAGCTCATCAGACATGAGCTTTTAGAGTTATCTATTAAATAAGATTGATTTGATTCATAAACAGTATAAGTTTTGTCCATCCTATGGAAAAATGTGACACATTGTTCCTATGTGTCAAATAGCTGAAGATAAACTATTATACAAATTTTGATCCTTCCAAGAAAAAAAGAAATGACGAAAGCAATCTTGTGGAGATGATATCAATGAATAAAAACCACACAGAGCTGCTAAACAGAAACATTAACTCAATAAACAAATCATGGTGACAGAGATGGCACAATGAATAGACACTGAAAAGATGTATTCTGCAAGGAAATATTAAGAATTGGAGTAAGTCATTGTTTTAGAAAGAGATGTATGCTCTTTTTATCCTAGTACTTTCATATAATTAACAAAATAATAAGATATAAAACAATAAAATACTTAAAAAAATAGGTGGCACTGCCAATTACATCACCAGGTTTGCTTGACATAGGTAATGAGACAGTGAAATAAGGCATTTTCAAAAAGATAAGCAAGAAGGAAGAAACAAGCAAATTTTCACCTGAAGACCAAATCTAAGCTCAAGTTTGGAGCAGGCTTAAAGGATACTCTGGTTCCTACTTTCATATTTATGACATTACTCTAACTTGTTTATTCCTCCTTTATGACATCAATTTGAGATTACTTACTCAAACTTTCACATCCCATATATTAAAAGAGAATGCAAACTTAAAACATATTTTTAAATTCAGTAGACTTAATTACTAGTTATATCATGCACATTATATTACATAGGATGATTAATTAAGTAGAAATTTATTTTCTCCACATTTACTCATGTTCAACAATATATATAACACCAGCTATTAGAAATGGTGCATTTCTCCAGGCCAAATGAGCTCGGTTAAGTTATGAATAATAGCATTCTAAATAGAACACAGTATGATAGCTCTACACATTATTTTCCCCAAAATAAAAATTACACCATTCTTACTCACATAATATTTAGCTCTTCATGACTGAAATAAAATTCAAGTCATTTCAAAGAAAAAAGAAGTATTTTACATTTGAAACCTTATTTTAAGTGCTACGGGATATTTGCAAATATATTTCCTAATTTGGAATAGTTCACAAAATTTGTAGAATTTTACAATGAATATTTAAATAAATAAATATAGAAACATCCAAATTTCAGAATGTGACATAAGTATTTGAATATTTTAAGAAACTATAGTGGAAAAAAATCTGGGAAACTCAAGTATTACCATATAATTATTGAGAGTCTCTGCTTCCAGAACTGGTTATTACTTTGCATAGACCATCTATTCTTTAATTAGATGAAGAGAAAATTTTTAGAAAAGATTCATTAAATTATTTATTTTTATTTTATATTGGTTCATTTCAGTTATACATCACAGTAGAAGTTATATTCTAGGATATAATTATAAAAGCATAGAATATAATTTGGTCTAATTCAGACCCTAGTACTTCCTTCTGTTCTACTGATCTTTCTGCTATTTACTAATACTTTTTTTAATTAGTGTCATCTTTAGTGGAAAGACTCAGAAAGTATAGATATGGAAGCCCTTTTTAATACAAGTGTTAAGATATAGATTCTAGAATTCTGAGTTGCCACAATTCCCAATATTACTTTAGTATAAATACAGATGATAGAAATAGAGGAAAAAAGGTTTTATTAAATGTTATGGTACAAAAATATCCAGGGTTCAAGTCAAAAAAGAAAAGCTACTTGCCATGCAAATTATATATTTGAACTAAAACCACCAGGGAACTTCTATGATTCTATAAAAATTAATTTAGGCGCAAGTATTATAAGTCATGTAAGTACAATTTAAAAGACACAATAATGTAAACTGACCCAAAAAATCCTTGACTAAAAATAATATTTCCTCTGCAGTTATAAAGCTCTTCCTAATGCAATTTTCTGTCACTATGTATTTCCCAGCCTATCTTTTCTTCCATCCCTCAAGACCCTCTTGAGAGAACACTAATACAGAAACATTTTTTTAAATCAACATAATTCTCTAAAATAGATTCTTCTTAGTAAATTTTCATATAAAATGTCAGAAAAATATATCTAATTTTCCAGCATTAATACATTCAAACACAAAATTCAGAGCAAGAACATACATTTCACAAAAGATCACTTTACCTTAATATGAGCATCATAGATATCCTCATCCACTGTAATGCAGGAATCACCTGGATGAGGTTTTTTGGTAGATCTTTAGAGCAAAAATGTAAAACAAAAATAGGTGAGTAGTTTTCTTTTTTAAATAAACTCTGTTTAAAGTTTAGGTAACATTTGTTAAATGGTGTTTCTTGATTAATATAATTAAAATATGACCTCCATTTTTTAAAAATAAAAATACTCATATTTACTTCTTTCTGCCTCTACTGCTCTGAAACTATGAAATATTCAATGAGGGTACTCTTAGTTGCAATTCTGAGTGAAGCCAATATATCAGCAGAACCTAAGAATAATTTATTCTTGAAAATTGCCTGGCTTGAAGGCTGAACTTCAAACCCAAATAATGGCTGACATTTTTTTTCTCACCTGAACTGAAACAAACTTCTGATAATCGAAGACAAGGTAGCAAGATGCAGAGTCCCCTCTCTGTAAAATAATAAGCAAGACAGCTTGAAAATGGCTGTCATTGTTCTTCAGCATGGAAATCACCAGTAAAAATATCCTATTACTTGCCTTTACACAAAAATAGTGCAAAGAAGCTCCCCTAATCTTTTAAAATTTTTTGAAAGTTAAAAAGCATATATATATATATATATATATATATATATATATATACAAAAAATATATATATGCATATACATATATTTAGAATACGATATATACATATGTGTCTACATATGTGTGTGTGTGTGTGTGTATGTATAATTTAGAATACTTCTGTCACACACATTAAAACAAATTATGAAATCAATTTTTCCTAAACAAATCTCATTTTATTCAGGTCCACTTAACTAGCAAGCACTTTAAAATAGTTACAGGCACTCAGACACTCAAAGAGAAAGACTGACAGAAAAAGCATAGTCTTGATATTTGTACCTCTGTTTCCCTGAATATTATCTAAATTAATATTACCTAAATGTTCTCCTTTCTCTGGGAATCCATTATTTGGCCAGCCTGTCAAACACATGATGAAAGACTAGAGGGTACTTTGACTAGTTGCTGAAATTCCTTAAGATTCTGAAATTCTCTGAATTTTTGCTTCTGTGAACAGAAAAAAATAATATTCAATTGATAAAATAAAACAAAAACACCAAGAGAACAAAACAGGCAATAAAAATAGATATTAAAGAAAAGATTATACTCATAAAGAAGGAAAAAAAGATTATAAAAAGTCTTTCTAAAATGGATAGGGGAAGTAATTGAAGGGTAACTGACAAGAAAATCAGAAAATATAGAAATCAGTTAGAATGTCCTCTAAGGATTAATATAATTAATACTACATTATATAAACATTGGTATTCTTCACTTCCAGAAAAATAATCTCTCCAGTATTTGCCTGATCTTGTTTATTAGAAAACCATGTGGCCATAGATCTGTGAGATTTTCCATAAAAGTTTTGATGTATTAAAAAAAATGGTTACAAGTGGAACTGTCAAAAATGTCAAGGACAAATTTCTTGGACTATAACCAGGCTTCACAGGTAAAATGTAAATCAGTTAAGACACAACTGCCTTTGAATTTCTGAATTGATGATATAGAATTGATAATACATCTTGGTATCAATCTGTAGAATGAGGCACTACAATGGATTTTTCAGCTAGGTAAGGCTACAGTCTAACCACAGGCCTGATATTTATTAATTAAGTAAATATGGGACAAATTGTCAACCTTATGAATGACAACTCCGTCATCAGTAATTAACAGGTTATAATAGCAAGGACATTTTCAAAGTCTTTGTAAGACAACTTTAAAAAACAAGTGTTAACTGAATGTGATGTCTGTCCCAGACTAGAACACTCAATAATCCTTTTATCTTCACTCACCACTTAGTTAATAGATAATTTTTTTAATCTATAAATTTATACCTTTTTAATGAGTCATCTTTAGAACTTTCTTTCACTATTAAAGAAAATAGTAAAATATATATTTAATCAATGGTAGAAATGTAAAATATTAAAAGTTTATGACTCTGATATTTTATTATAAAATATTCTGACAGGCTCATATCTGAATAAATTTTTATAATTATTATTAATTGTATTTTTGACAGGCAAGTAAATGCATTAACAATTTTTATGTCTCGTACATTGTACTTATAAATGCAAAAAAGAAATGAGGGAATAATAAAAATTTGACACTTAAAAGTAAATTGTTGGACCCATAACCATAACCCTTACTAAAAGCTTCAAGATGAAAGAAAACGTTATCATTTTCAAATTAAGTAACAAAGATAACAGTGTCAAACAACGGGAGACACAATGGTGGATTAGCAGGAAGTGACTTTTCTCACAGCTCCATTACATGGGACTCAGAGAGTGAGAAAACTGCTTCTCTGTGAGGTGGGTCATAAAAGAATGTCACTGATACTCAATATTGGAAAGAGAACCTTGAAAAAATGGGTAATTTAGGGTTGATTAGACAAAGATGAGAAACAGAACTGGAGCTTAGGTTCTGATAGAAGTGAGGGAAGTCAGTACACAAGGACAGGAAAGAGTAAAAAGTGCTGCATACAAAAGGCTAGGGTTGTGGCTCAGTGGTAGAATGCAAACCTAGCATGCATGAGGCACTAGGCACCACATAAAAATGAAATAAAGATATTGTGTCCACCTAAAACTATTACTACTACTACTGCTACTACTACTACTAGTAATAATAATAATAATAATAATAATAATAATAATAATAGTAATAATATGCTGCAGACAATCTTGGCATGCAGAACATGGGACAAGAGGGTTAAGCTGGCTCTGGGAAGACCCAGGAGCTATTCTATTCATTAAACTGATGCATGAATGTCACCCCTAGTCTGCATGCTATTCTTGGGGAGCTGAAGCTGGAGACATGTTTGGACATCTTCACTAGAGCAGCACCAATTCATGTGGAGCTCAGACCGATACATGATTCTGGCAGACACCAGTCACAAGATTTAAACTGAGCCTAGCAAATTAGAAAAATTTCTGGCATGGACAGCATTTTTCCTTTCCAACATGCAAGTCAGAGAAGCTGAAGAGAGCCTTCCTTCCTCTCTTCCCTTGACACAACAGTGCCCAGGACCAGTGGCAGTGTCTTAAAAATCTGAATGAGCAGGACTGATGGAGCTTGGTGCTTTGGGGAAAATCTCAGGAGGCCAGAAAGAACAGTACCTTTGAGAAACAAAACTGGTGAAGGACTGGCTTCCCCTCTCATGAGTGTAGCCCTGGAGAGAAGAGTGCAGTGTACTCCAAGAGGTTCACTGATTCATTTA
The DNA here is from genome assembly GCF_964194105.1 of Spermophilus citellus. NCBI lineage: Eukaryota > Metazoa > Chordata > Mammalia > Rodentia > Sciuridae > Spermophilus > Spermophilus citellus. Next base: position 37,532,687 of record NC_138198.1, read on the forward strand.
TGCCCATTAACTTTCCATGCAATAAAACACCAGGGGCAAAGACTAGACCTTAATGCCTCCCCTGAGAACATCTTGTAAACCCAGCATAACCTATACTCTGGAGGTGCAAGCTGACAGCACCTCTCACAGCTCCCCATATCATTCCATGGAGAAGAGAAGCTGAGAGATGGAAAGACTTACAAGACAACAAGCACATACTCTTAGTGGCACTCCTGTTTTTTTTTTTTAAGTTTTTCAATGTGTACTGATGGATATATGATGGACATTTACACACTTGTACATGTATATATTTGTTTCTGCTTTTTCATTTCTAGCATTCTCAGTTATTTTTTCTTACTCTGTTTTTGAGGGTTAAAGTTTTCAATTAGCCTATTTGAATTGATTTTTGTATTTTGTTTGAAAACTTTTATTTCCCTTTGTTTCTATTTCTCTCTTTTCTCTTACTAATAGTAAAATTCCATTATTCTCTCTTTTTTCTTTAAATTTTTACTTCTTAGTTTTTCCTCCTTCCCCCTCATAAACAACACATCCTACATCACTTTATATCTGCCCTATTCGTATCTTGAAACTACAAATCCCCATCACTTCTTTCCTCTTAATGAACTCTGTTCTTAACTTCTCATAACACTAATTGGTTTATAAAATCCAGACACCACCACAGCAACAAGTAATACAACTGAAACCACAGGAAATGCCTATTCTTTGATTTTATGAAAGATATAATTCATGACTACTTTTGTTTTTACTGACAAAAATTGATACATTTTTGTTTATTGTGCCAATTAACATTGTGTGAAAATAAAAAGTAAGTGTTCAAGTTAGTGCTATGCATTGTACACACAGTTGTTTGCAATTATTTGGCTCCCCCCTAATCTGTGAGGCACAGGATATCTACAAGATCACAAGAAATTCATAGACTAGAAGCTCTGGTGCTTCAGACCCATTTAGATGCATTTGTAGACAAACAAAAAAAATGAACAAGCAAGAGAACAAAGCATCCCAAACAAACCAGAAAGACTGAACAGCAGATTCCACAAAAACCACAGGAGAGGAAATGTCAGAGAAGAAATTCATAAAGTTTATAGTTCAACTGATCTATCAGATAAAAGATGATTTAAGGAGTGAAATCACAAGAAGACATAAAAAGTAATAGACTATTCAATAAAAAAATAAAAGTTGCAAAGAAAAATCTATCAGACATTCTCAAAATGCAGGAATCAATAAACCAAATTAAAAATTCAATGCAAAGTATCATCAAAAGAGTAGATGACTTGAAGGGCAGATGTTCAAGTAATGAAGAAGTAGTACATATTCTTGAAAATAAAGTTCATCATAGAGAAAAGATGTTACCAGACCATAAACAGAATTTTCAAAAATAAATAAATAAATAAATGCAAAGGCCAAACTTAAGATTCATTGGGGTAGATGAAGGCACTGAATTTCAAACCAAAAAATTAACAATCTTTTCAATGAAATGACAGAAAATTTCCAAAATCTTAAGAATGAAACGGAAAATCAAACACAGGAAGTATATAGAACTCCAAATATATAGAATCACAACAGGCTCACTCCTAGCCACAACATTGTGAAAACACCTAACATACAGAATAAAGATGGAATTTTAAAACCTGCTAGAGAAAAATGACTGGTCATATTCAGAGGCAAATAAATATAGATCTCAGCTGATTTTTCAACCAAGACCCTAGAAGCTAGAGGTCTTGAAATAATATATGCCAAGCTCTGGGAAAAAAATGGATTACACCAAAAATACTAAATTTGTTCAGATTTGAATATGAGGTAAGACCTTCCATAATAAATAAGTTTAAAAAATTCATGACTAGAAAGTTGGCATTACAAAACATACTTAATAAAATATTTTGTGAAGAAAAATAATATATATATATGTGTATATATAAACATATATACATACATATATCAACAGAGAGGAAAACTACAACTAAAGAATAGTTAAAGTAAAATCTAAAATGTGAAAACTAGAAATAAATCAAAATAACAGGAAATAAAAATCATCTCTCAATAAGAACACTGAATGTGTTAATGGAATCATCTCACCAAAAGACAAGCGCTGGCATGTCCTGACGCAGGGCAGGAACCGGCAGTCCAAGATGGGGATCTTGTAGCTCCGCCCCAATACCCCTGGGCACAGCCTTGACCTCGACGCACAGGTGCACGCACTGGCGCACGCGCTCGTGCTTGCACGCTCTCCCGCAGGCACCGCGAGCTGCTTCTGCGCCCTGGGTTTCTGGAAGGCCTGGAAGAGGCCGGCAGACTGGGGAGAAGGACGTACCTTCCAGAAGGTACTTCCTGCTGACTGCTGCCTGGGCTCTTCGCTCCTGGTCCCACGGCTTCGTCGCCCTCTGGGGAGGCATGGTGGCACCTTTCCCCTTTGCAGTCCCCGGTGAGATCCTGGGGACTCCCACAGGGGCAGCCCGGGCCCTCACCACTGTTCTGCTGTTGGCTTTCCCGGAGCCCGGAGAGCCTCAGGTAGGGCGGACTTCAGTATCCCTCGCTGTGTGTGGCAGCGGGCGAGGAGTTGGGCGAGGCAGTGTGTGGAGAGGGGGTGTGCTGTCGCTGTGAGGCAGTGGTGCTCTTATAGGTGGCTGGGTGGATGCAGTGGAGATTATAGTTGTAGGCCAGTGGGGCAGAGGAGGGGGTGTGCTGTTCCTGGTGCTCACTCCTTCAGGCGGCTGAGTGGGTGTGGTGGGGTTATAGAGCCCCTAGTTGGGTGTAGTTGTGGGACAGTGGAGGGGGTGTACTTGGGAAGCTGCTGGAGGTGGAGCCCCTCGCCTGAACTGGGGAAAGGGACAGGGAGAAGAGTAAAACACGTGAATTCAAGAGAAGCTTGTCTCTATTGTTAAAAGTATGGATGTATCATATTTTAAAAACTGTTCTGAACAATACCTGCAAGTGTTTTTTTTCTTCACAGAAGTAAATTCCAATTTTTCAGTGTAAGTCCAGCCATTAGCTGATTTGTAATGATTCAATTTTTTTGTAATATACCAATGGCTTCCATATTTTAAAACAACCCATTTTATGGAAACCATTTTTGAAAGTCCTCGTTTACTTTGCCTTATATTTCACTATTTCCCAATAAGCAGAACCAGGGGGAGAAAGCCCAGGGGAGCAGGACTGGAGGGAGTAGGGCCCAGGGGAGCAAGGCCAGGGTGAGTGGGGCCAGGGGGACCATGGCAATTGGGAGCATGGCCCAGGGGAGCAGGGTCCAGGGAAGCAGGACTCAGGGGATCAGACCAGGGGGAACAGGGCCAAGGGGAAGCAGGGCCCAGGGGAGCAGGGCCCAGGGGGAGCAGAGCCCAGGGTGAAGCAGGGCCTGTGGAAGCATGGCAAGGAGGAGCAGAGCCCAGAGGGAGCCGGATCAGAGGGAGCATGGCCCAGGGGAGCAGGGCCAGGGGTAGCAGGACACAGGGGAAGCAGGGCAAGGGGATGCAGGGCCAGGGGGAGCAGGTCCTAGAGGAGCAGGGCCCAGGGGAGCAGAGCCAGTGGGAGCTGAGCCAGGGAGAAGAGGGCTAGGGGGATCAGGGCTAGGTGGAGAAGGGCCGAAGGAGAGCGGAACCAGGGGGTGCAGTGCCTGGAGGAGCTGTCCCAGGGGAAGCAGGGCAAGGGGATGAAGGGCCAGGGGGAGCAGGGCCCAGGAGAAAAAGCGACAGGGGGAGAAGGGCCTGGGGGAGCAGGGCCCATGGGGAGCCAGTCCATGGGGAGCAGGGCTCAGGGAAAGAAGGGCCCAGCGGAAATAAGGCCCAGGAATACAGGGCCAGGGGGAACAGTGCCAGGGGGAGCAAGGCCAAGGAGAGCAAGGCACAGGGAAGCAGGACCAGGGGGAGCAGGGCTGAGGGGGAGCTGGGCCCAGTGGGAGGGGAGCCCAGGGGGAGCAGAACCAGAGGGAGGAAGTCCTGTGGGAGCAGGATCAGCGGGGAGCACGATGAGAGGGAGCAGGGCCTGGAGGAGAGGGTCCAGGGAATCAGGGCCAGGGGAGCTGTGCCAGGGAAAGAAGTCTAGGGGAAGCAGGCCCAGGGAAGCAAGAGCAGGTGGATGAGGACCCAGGTGGAGCAGGACCCAGGGGGAGTGGGGCCCAGGGAAATCAGGGCCCAGGGGGAGCAGGGCCCAGGGGTAGAAGACTGGGGGGAGTTGGTCCCAGGGGAGCAGGGCCAGGTGGAACAGGGTCCAGGGAGAGCAGGACCCGGGGGAGCAGGGCCCAGGAGATCAGGGCTAGGGGGAGCAGAGCACACAGGGAGTAGGGCCAGGTGGAGCAGGACTAGGGAAGCAGGGCCCATGGGGAGCAGGACCAGGGGGAGCAGGGCCCAGGGAGCAGGGCCCAGGGAAGCAGGGCCAGGAGGAGCAAGGCCCGGGGGAACAGGATCAGAGGGAGCAGGGTCAGGGGGAAGAGGGCCATTTGGAGCAGGGCCAGAGGGAGCGGGGCCTGGAAAACCAGGACCATGGAGAGCAGGGCCAAGGGGGAGTGGGACTCAGGGGGAGCGGAGCCCATGGGGGAGTGGAGCCCAGGTTGGAGCAGGGCCCAAGAGAGCAAGGCCATGAGGAGCAGGGCACATGAGATGCAGGGATCAGGGGTAGCAGGACCCTGGGTAGCACCACCCATGTGGAGCAAGCCCATGGGGAGCAGGGCCCACGGGGAGGAGGGCCCAGGGGGGGAGCAGGGCCCAGGGGTGCAGGCCCAGGGGAAGCAGGGACCAGGAGAGCAGGGACTTGGGGAGCAGGGCCAGGGGAGCTGGGCCAAGGGATTAGGGCCAGAAGGAGCAGGGCCATGGGGAGCAGGACCTGGTGGAGCAGGGCCCAAGGAGAGCAGGACCATGGGATCAGGGCCAGGAGGATTAGGACCCATGGGAAGCAGTGACAGGGGATCAGGGACCAAGAAATCAGGACCAGAGGGAGCAGGGCCCAGGGGAGCAGGGCCCAGGGGAGCAGGCTTAGAAGGAACACGGCCAGGGGGAGCAGGGCCAGAGGGGAGCAGGACTCAGGGAGAGCGAGGTCTAGGGGGACCAGGGCCCAGGAGGAGCAGAACCAAGGGTAGCAGGGCCCAGGGGAGCAGGGCCCCGGGAGGAGCAGGACAAGGTGGAGCAGGACCAAGGAATAGGAGGATCAAGGGGAGCAGGGCCCAGGTGAGCAGGGCTAGGGGGAGCAGAGCCAACAGGGAGTAGGACCAGGGGAGCAGGGCCCATGGGGAGCAGGGCCAGGGTGATTGGGGATAGGGGGAAAAGGGCCAAGGGGAGAAGGGCTCAGGGACAGCAATACCAGGGGGAGAAGATCCAGGGGGAGCAGGGCCCAGGGAAGCAGGGCCCAGGGGAGCAGGGCCAGGGGGAGCAGGTGCACAGGGAGCAGGGCACAGGGAAGCAGGACTAGGAGGAGTAAGGTCAAGGGGGAGCAGGGCCCAGGGAAATTGGAGCCCAGGGTGGAGCAGGGCCTAGGGGAGCAGGGCCCAGGGGGAGCAGGACCAGAGGGAGCATGGCCCACGGGAGCAGGGCAAGGGGGAGCAGGACACTTGGGGTACAGGGCCAGGGGAGCATGGCCAGGTGGAGCAGGACATATGGGAAACAGGGCCCAGGGGAGCATGGCCCAGGGGAGCAGGGCCCAGAAGAGCGGGGCCCAGGGGAGCAGAGCCAGGGAGAAGAGTGCCAGGGGGAGCAGTGCCAGGGGGATAATGGCCCAGGAAGAGCAGTACCAGAGGCTCTGGGATGAGGATTCGCCTTTCCTGGGATACCCAGAATCCTTCAGACTCCCTAGGTCTTCTTCTTGCAGGCAGCTCCGGGCTTCCAGTCCGCCCTGCACCCTTCGGGCATGTGCACGCCCTTGGCTGGAGGCGCTTTGGCGCTCGTGGGCCGCCACCCAAGGGCTCCAGTGTCAGCTGGGGCTCTGGCATCCGTTTTGGCCCCAGCAGGGCAAGAAGCAGGAGTAGACGCAGGCGCGAGCGCGGACGGCAGGTTCCCAGCGGCCGGCCGGTCTCCAATGGCGGCGTCCAGACCCAGTCCCAAAGAGAGAAGGGCCCAGGGGAGCAAGACCCAGGTGAGGAGAGCCAGGAGGAACAGGTCCAGGGGAAGCAGGGCCAGAGGGAGTGGGTCCTGGGGAAGTAGGACCAGGGGGAGCAGGGCCAAGTGGGAAAAGGGCTCTGGGGGAGAAGAGCCCATGGGGGAGCAGGGCCCAGGAGAGCAGGGCCAGATGGAACAGAGCCCTGGGGAGCAGGACCAGAGGGAGAACAGCCCAGGGGAGCAGGGCCAGGTAGAGCAGGGCCGGGGGAAAAGGGCACACAGGGAGTAGGGCCCAGGGGAGCAGGGCCAGGGAGAGCAGTTCCCAGGGGAGCAGGGCCCAGGGGAGCAGAGCAAGGAGAAAGGGGCCAGGGAGAGCAGGGCCAGGGAAAGCAGGACCCAGGGGAGCAGGGCTAGGGGGAGTAGGGCCCAGGTTAGCAGGACTAGGTGAGTAGGCCCCAGGGGAGCAGGGCCAAGGAGGAGCAGGACCAGGAGCAGCAGGGCCCAAGGAGAGGAGGCCTAAGGGGAGAAGGGCCCAGGAGAGCAAGGATAGGAGGAGCAGAACCCTCAGGGAGTAAGGCCGGGGGAGCAGGGCCAGCGAGCAGGGCCCATGGGTACAGAACCAGGGCGAGCAGGGCCTAAGGGGAGCAGGGCCCAGGGGAAGAGAGGCAAAGTGAAACCAGGGCCCAGGCGGAGCAGAACCATGGAAGCAGGGCCCAGGGAGCACGGCCATGGGGGAGCAGGACTCAGGGGATGAGGACCAAGGGGGGTAGGACACATGGGTGCATGGCTCAGGGAAGCAGGTCCCAGGGGAGCAGGACACAGTGGGAGCAGGGCCCAGGGAGAGCAGTTTCAGGGAGAGCAGAGCCTGGGGAAGCAGGCACAGCGGAAGCAGGGAAAGGGGTAGCAGGATCAGGGGGAGCAGGGCCCAGGAGAAACAGAGAATAGGGGGAGCTGGGCCCAGGGTAGCACGGCCCATGTGGAGCAGGGCCCAGGGGGAGAAGGGCCCAGGGGAAGCAGGGTGCCGTGGAGCTGGGCCCAGCATGAGCAGGGCCCAGGGGAGCAGGGCCATGGGTAGAAGGACTAGGTGGAGCAGGGCCCAAGGAGAGCAGGACCAGGGGATTAGGGACAGGGGGAGTAGGGCCCATGGGGAGCAGTGCCAGGGGGAGCAAGGCCCAGGAAAGCAGGACCAGAGGGAGAGCATGGCCCAGGGTAGCAGGGCCAGGAGGTGCAGTGCCCTTGGGGAGCAGGACCAGAAGGAGAACATCCCAGGGTAGCAGGGCCAGGGGGAGCAGGACACAGTGGGAGCAGGGCTCAGGGGAGCAAGGCCAAGGGGAGCAGGATAGGGGGAACAGGGCCCAAGGGATCAGGACGAGGGAGAGCAGGTCCTAGGGGAGCAGGGCCCAAGGCAGCAGAGCCAGGGGTAGCAGTGCCAGGAGAAAAGGACCAGGGGGAGCAGGGCCAGTGGGAGCAGAGCCCAGGGGAGAAGGGCGAGGGGAGCAGGGCCCAGGAGAGCAGGGTCCAGGAGAACAGGGCACAAGAGAGCAGGGTCAGGCGTGCAGGGCCCAGGCGAGCAGACTGGGGGGAGTTGGGCCCAGGGTAACAGGGACGGGGAGAGCAGGGCTGGGGAGGAGAAGGACCAGGTGGAGCAGGGCCCAGGGAAAGGAAATCCAGGGGGGAGCAGGGCCCAGGATAGTTGGGCTAGGGGTAGCAGGGCCCACAGGGAGTAGGGCCAGGGAAAGCAGGTCACAGAGGAGCAGTGTCCAGGGAATTAGAGCCAGGGGGAGCAGAGTCATGGAGGAAAGGGCCAGGGGGAGCAGACCAGGGGACAAGGACCCAGTGAGAGCAGTACCAGTGGGAGCAGGTCCCAAGGAGCAGGCCCATAGATTCAGGGAAAGGGGGAGCAGGGACAGGGGTATCAGGGAAAGGAGAAACAGGGAACATGGGGAGAAGGGCCCACGGGAGCAGGGCCCATGGGGAGCAAGACCAGCGGGAACAGGGCCCAGGGGGATAAGGGCCTAGGGGGATCAGGGCGCAGAAGAGCAGAACCGATGGGGAGCAGGGCCCAGCAGAGCAGGCCCAGGGGAAGCAGGGATCAGTAGACAAGCACCCAGGGGAGCAAGGCCCAGGGGAGAATGGCCAGAGGATTAGGGCCAGGAAGAGCAGGGCCCACAGGGAGCAGGGCCAGGGGGAGCAGGGCCCAGGAAAGAAAGACCAGAGGAATCATGGCCCAGTGGAGCAGAGCCAGGGGGAACAGGATCAAGGGGGAGCAGCACCAAGAGGGAGCGGAGCACAGACGGGAGCAGGGCCCAGAGGAGCAGGGCCCAGGGGGAAGCAGGATAAGAGGGAACATGGCCCAGAGGAGTAGTGTGGGGGGTGGGGTGGGGGGGAGGACGGCACAGGGGATTAAGGCCCAGGGACCAGGGCCAGGGGGACCAGGGCCAGGGGGAACAGGGCCCGGTGAGCAGTGCCCATGAGGAGCAAGACCAGGGGAGCAGGGCCCAAGGGAAGAAGGGTCCATGGGGAGTAGGGCACAGGGAAGCAGGGCCCAGAAGGAGCATGGCCCAGGGGAGCAGGGACAGGGGAAGCATGGCCCAGGAGAGCAGGGCGAGGGCGAGCAGGGCCAGGGGATTAGGGCCAGGAAGAGCAGGGCCCATGGGGAGCAGGGCCAGGGGAAGCAGGACACAGGAGTTGCTGGGCACAGGGGTGCAGGGCCAGGGGGAGAAATACTCAGGGGGAGCAGGGCCCAGGGTAGCAGGGACAGGGCGAGCAGGTTGCAGAGGAGCAGGGTCCAGGGGAGCAGAACCAGAGGGAGTAGAGCCAGGAATACAAGGGTCAGGGGGAGCAGGGTCAGAGGAGAAGGGCCCAGGGAGAGCAGTACCAAGGGGAGCAGGGCCTGGGGAAGCAGGCCCAGGAGAAGCAGGGAACAGGGCCAGGGGGAGCAGGGCCCTGGAGAAGCAGAGTAAGGGGTTAAGGGCCTGGGGGAGCAGGGCCCAGCAGAGCAGGTCCAGGAGAAGCAGGCCCAGGAGAGCAGGGCCCAAGGGAGAAGGGCCTGAGGGAGCAAGGCCCAGGAAAGCAGGACCAGAGGGAGCAGGCCCCAGGGAGGAACAGAGCCTATGGGGAGCAATGCCATGGGGAGCAGTGCCCAGGAAAGCAGGACCAGAGGGAGAACAGCCCTGGGGAGAACATGGCCAGGGGGAGCAGGGCCAGAGGGAGCAGGGACCGGGGAAGCAAAACCAGGGGGAGCAGAGCCAAGGGGGAGCAGGGCCCAGGGAGAGCTTAGCCCAGGGAAGAGCAGGGCTCAGGGGAGCGAGGCCAGGAGGAGCATGGCCCAGGGGAGCAGGGCCGGGGGAGCAGTGCGCAGGAAAGCAGGACCATGGGGAGCAGGGCCATAGGGAGCAGGACCAGGTGTAGTAGGGCCCAAGGAGAGCAGGACCAGGGGATTAGGGCCAGGGGGAGCAGTGCCCAGGAAAGAAGGACAGAGGGATCATGGCCTAGGGGAGCAGGGCCCAGGGGATCAGGGCCAGGGGAAGCAAGACACAGGGGAAAAAAAGGGCCCAGGGGAGCAGGGCCAGGGAAAGCAGGTCCCAGGGGAGCAGGTCTCAGGGGAGCAGAGCAAGGGGGGAGCAGTGCCAGGAAAGCAGGAACAGAAGGAATAGGGCTCATGGGAGCCGGGCCCAGGGGAGCAGGGCCAGGGGGAACACGGCCAGGGGGAGCAGGGTCAGAGGGAGCAGGGCCACAGTGAGCAGGGCCCGGGGAAGCAGGACCAGGGGGACAGGGCCAATGGGGAGCAGGGTCCAGGGAGAGCTGAGCCCAGGGAGGAGCAGGGCCCAGGGGAATAGCACCAGGAGGAGCAGGGCCCAAGGGACGCAGGACCAGAGGGAGAAAGGCCCAGGGGAGCAAGGCGGGGGGGAGTAGGGCCCAGGGGGAGTTGGGTCCAGGGATGCAGGGCCCAGGAGGAGCAGAACCAGGGGGAGAAAGCCCAGGGGAGCAGGACTGGAGGGAGTAGGGCCCAGGGGAGCAAGGCCAGGGTGAGTGGGGCCAGGGGGACCATGGCAATTGGGAGCATGGCCCAGGGGAGCAGGGTCCAGGGAAGCAGGACTCAGGGGATCAGACCAGGGGGAACAGGGCCAAGGGGAAGCAGGGCCCAGGGGAGCAGGGCCCAGGGGGAGCAGAGCCCAGGGTGAAGCAGGGCCTGTGGAAGCATGGCAAGGAGGAGCAGAGCCCAGAGGGAGCCGGATCAGAGGGAGCATGGCCCAGGGGAGCAGGGCCAGGGGTAGCAGGACACAGGGGAAGCAGGGCAAGGGGATGCAGGGCCAGGGGGAGCAGGTCCTAGAGGAGCAGGGCCCAGGGGAGCAGAGCCAGTGGGAGCTGAGCCAGGGAGAAGAGGGCTAGGGGGATCAGGGCTAGGTGGAGAAGGGCCGAAGGAGAGCGGAACCAGGGGGTGCAGTGCCTGGAGGAGCTGTCCCAGGGGAGGCAGGGCAAGGGGATGAAGGGCCAGGGGGAGCAGGGCCCAGGAGAAAAAGCGACAGGGGGAGAAGGGCCTGGGGGAGCAGGGCCCATGGGGAGCCAGTCCATGGGGAGCAGGGCTCAGGGAAAGAAGGGGCCAGCGGAAATAGGGCCCAGGAATACAGGGCCAGGGGGAACAGTGCCAGGGGGAGCAAGGCCAAGGAGAGCAAGGCACAGGGAAGCAGGACCAGGGGGAGCAGGGCTGAGGGGGAGCTGGGCCCAGTGGGAGGGGAGCCCAGGGGGAGCAGAACCACGGGGAGGAAATCCTGTGGGAGCAGGATCAGCGGGGAGCACGATGAGAGGGAGCAGGGCCTGGAGGAGAGGGTCCAGGGAATCAGGGCCAGGGGAGCTGTGCCAGGGAAAGAAGTCTAGGGGAAGCAGGCCCAGGGAAGCAAGAGCAGGTGGATGAGGACCCAGGTGGAGCAGGGCCCAGGGGGAGTGGGGCCCAGGGAAATCAGGGCCCAGGGGGAGCAGGGCCCAGGGGTAGAAGACTGGGGGGAGTTGGTCCCAGGGGAGCAGGGCCAGGTGGAACAGGGTCCAGGGAGAGCAGGACCGGGGGGAGCAGGGCCCAGGAGATCAGGGCTAGGGGGAGCAGAGCCCACAGGGAGTAGGGCCAGGTGGAGCAGGACTAGGGAAGCAGGGCCCATGGGGAGCAGGACCAGGGGGAGCAGGGCCCAGGGAGCAGGGCCCAGGGAAGCAGGGCCAGGAGGAGCAAGGCCCAGGGGAACAGGATCAGAGGGAGCAGGGTCAGGGGGAAGAGGGCCATTTGGAGCAGGGCCAGAGGGAGCGGGGCCTGGAAAACCAGGACCATGGAGAGCAGGGCCAAGGGGGAGTGGGACTCAGGGGGAGCGGAGCCCATGGGGGAGTGGAGCCCAGGTTGGAGCAGGGCCCAAGAGAGCAAGGCCATGAGGAGCAGGGCACATGAGATGCAGGGATCAGGGGTAGCAGGACCCTGGGTAGCACCACCCATGTGGAGCAAGCCCATGGGGAGCAAGCCCAGGGGGGGAGCAGGGCCCAGGGGTGCAGGCCCAGGGGAAGCAGGGACCAGGAGAGCAGGGACTTGGGGAGCAGGGCCAGGGGAGCTGGGCCAAGGGATTAGGGCCAGAAGGAGCAGGGCCATGGGGAGCAGGACCAGGTGGAGCAGGGCCCAAGGAGAGCAGGACCATGGGATCAGGGCCAGGAGGATTAGGACCCATGGGAAGCAGTGACAGGGGGATCAGGGACCAAGAAATCAGGACCAGAGGGAGCAGGGCCCAGGGGAGCAGGGCCCAGGGGAGCAGGCTTAGAAGGAACACGGCCAGGGGGAGCAGGGCCAGAGGGGAGCAGGACTCAGGGAGAGCGAGGTCTAGGGGGACCAGGGCCCAGGAGGAGCAGAACCAAGGGTAGCAGGGCCCAGGGGAGCAGGGCCCCGGGAGGAGCAGGACAAGGTGGAGCAGGACCAAGGAATAGGAGGATCAAGGGGAGCAGGGCCCAGGTGAGCAGGGCTAGGGGGAGCAGAGCCAACAGGGAGTAGGACCAGGGGAGCAGGGCCCATGGGGAGCAGGGCCAGGGTGATTGGGGATAGGGGGAAAAGGGCCAAGGGGAGAAGGGCTCAGGGACAGCAATACCAGGGGGAGAAGATCCAGGGGGAGCAGGGCCCAGGGAAGCAGGGCCCAGGGGAGCAGGGCCAGGGGGAGCAGGTGCACAGGGAGCAGGGCACAGGGAAGCAGGACTAGGAGGAGTAAGGTCAAGGGGGAGCAGGGCCCAGGGAAATTGGAGCCCAGGGTGGAGCAGGGCCTAGGGGAGCAGGGCCCAGGGGGAGCAGGACCAGAGGGAGCATGGCCCACGGGAGCAGGGCAAGGGGGAGCAGGACACTTGGGGTACAGGGCCAGGGGAGCATGGCCAGGTGGAGCAGGACATATGGGAAACAGGGCCCAGGGGAGCATGGCCCAGGGGAGCAGGGCCCAGAAGAGCGGGGCCCAGGGGAGCAGAGCCAGGGAGAAGAGTGCCAGGGGGAGCAGTGCCACGGGGATAATGGCCCAGGAAGAGCAGTACCAGAGGCTCTGGGACGAGGATTCGCCTTTCCTGGGATACCCAGAATCCTTCAGACTCCCTAGGTCTTCTTCTTGCAGGCAGCTCCGGGCTTCCAGTCCGCCCTGCACCCTTCGGGCATGTGCACGCCCTTGGCTGGAGGCGCTTTGGCGCTCGTGGGCCGCCACCCAAGGGCTCCAGTGTCAGCTGGGGCTCTGGCATCCGTTTTGGCCCCAGCAGGGCAAGAAGCAGGCGCAGGCGCAGGCGCGAGCGCGGACGGCAGGTTCCCAGCGGCCGGCCGGGCTCCAATGGCGGCGTCCAGACCCAGTCCCAGAGAGAGAAGGGCCCAGGGGAGCAAGACCCAGGTGAGGAGAGCCAGGAGGAACAGGTCCAGGGGAAGCAGGGCCAGAGGGAGTGGGTCCTGGGGAAGTAGGACCAGGGGGAGCAGGGCCAAGTGGGAACAGGGCTCTGGGGGAGCAGAGCCCATGGGGGAGCAGGGCCCAGGAGAGCAGGGCCAGATGGAACAGAGCCCTGGGGGAGCAGGACCAGAGGAAGAACAGCCCAGGGGAGCAGGGCCAGGTAGAGCAGGGCCGGGGGAAAAGGGCACACAGGGAGTAGGGCCCAGGGGAGCAGGGCCAGGGAGAGCAGTTCCCAGGGGAGCAGGGCCCAGGGGAGCAGAGCAAGGAGAAAGGGGCCAGGGAGAGCAGGGCCAGGGGAAGCAGGACCCAGAGGAGCAGGGCTAGGGGGAGTAGGGCCCAGGTTAGCAGGACTAGGTGAGTAGGCCCCAGGGGAGCAGGGCCACGGAGGAGCAGGACCAGGAGCAGCAGGGCCCAAGGAGAGGAGGCCTAAGGGGAGAAGGGCCCAGGAGAGCAAGGATAGGAGGAGCAGAACCCACAGGGAGTAAGGCCGGGGGAGCAGGGCCAGCGAGCAGGGCCCATGGGTACAGAACCAGGGCGAGCAGGGCCTAAGGGGAGCAGGGCCCAGGGGAAGAGAGGCAAAGCGAAACCAGGGCCCAGGCGGAGCAGAACCATGGAAGCAGGGCCCAGGCAGCACGGCCATGGGGGAGCAGGACTCAGGGGATGAGGACCAAGGGGGGTAGGACACATGGGTGCATGGCTCAGGGAAGCAGGTCCCAGGGGAGCAGGACACAGTGGGAGCAGGGCCCAGGGAGAGCAGTTTCAGGGAGAGCAGAGCCTGGGGAAGCAGGCACAGCGGAAGCAGGGAAAGGGGTAGCAGGATCAGGGGGAGCAGGGCCCAGGAGAAACAGAGAATAGGGGGAGCTGGGCCCAGGGTAGCACGGCCCATGTGGAGCAGGGCCCAGGGGGAGAAGGGCCCAGGGGAAGCAGGGTGCCGTGGAGCTGGGCCCAGCATGAGCAGGGCCCAGGGGAGCAGGGCCATGGGTAGAAGGACTAGGTGGAGCAGGGCCCAAGGAGAGCAGGACCAGGGGATTAGGGACAGGGGGAGTAGGGCCCATGGGGAGCAGTGCCAGGGGGAGCAAGGCCCAGGAAAGCAGGACCAGAGGGAGAGCATGGCCCAGGGTAGCAGGGCCAGGAGGTGCAGTGCCCTTGGGGAGCAGGACCAGAAGGAGAACATCCCAGGGTAGCAGGGCCAGGGGGAGCAGGACACAGTGGGAGCAGGGCTCAGGGGAGCAAGGCCAAGGGGAGCAGGATAGGGGGAACAGGGCCCAAGGGATCAGGACGAGGGAGAGCAGGTCCTAGGGGAGCAGGGCCCAAGGCAGCAGAGCCAGGGGTAGCAGTGCCAGGAGAAAAGGACCAGGGGGAGCAGGGCCAGTGGGAGCAGAGCCCAGGGGAGAAGGGCGAGGGGAGCAGGGCCCAGGAGAGCAGGGTCCAGGAGAACAGGGCACAAGAGAGCAGGGTCAGGCGTGCAGGGCCCAGGCGAGCAGACTGGGGGGAGTTGGGCCCAGGGTAACAGGGACGGGGAGAGCAGGGCTGGGGAGGAGAAGGACCAGGTGGAGCAGGGCCCAGGGAAAGGAAATCCAGGGGGGAGCAGGGCCCAGGATAGTTGGGCTAGGGGTAGCAGGGCCCACAGGGAGTAGGGCCAGGGAAAGCAGGTCACAGAGGAGCAGTGTCCAGGGAATTAGAGCCAGGGGGAGCAGAGTCATGGAGGAAAGGGCCAGGGGGAGCAGACCAGGGGACAAGGACCCAGTGAGAGCAGTACCAGTGGGAGCAGGTCCCAAGGAGCAGGCCCATAGATTCAGGGAAAGGGGGAGCAGGGACAGGGGTATCAGGGAAAGGAGAAACAGGGAACATGGGGAGAAGGGCCCACGGGAGCAGGGCCCATGGGGAGCAAGACCAGCGGGAACAGGGCCCAGGGGGATAAGGGCCTAGGGGGATCAGGGCGCAGAAGAGCAGAACCGATGGGGAGCAGGGCCCAGCAGAGCAGGCCCAGGGGAAGCAGGGATCAGTAGACAAGCACCCAGGGGAGCAAGGCCCAGGGGAGAATGGCCAGAGGATTAGGGCCAGGAAGAGCAGGGCCCACAGGGAGCAGGGCCAGGGGGAGCAGGGCCCAGGAAAGAAAGACCAGAGGAATCATGGCCCAGTGGAGCAGAGCCAGGGGGAACAGGATCAAGGGGGAGCAGCACCAAGAGGGAGCGGAGCACAGACGGGAGCAGGGCCCAGAGGAGCAGGGCCCAGGGGGAAGCAGGATAAGAGGGAACATGGCCCAGAGGAGTAGTGTGGGGGTGGGGGGGTGGGGGGGAGGACGGCACAGGGGATTAAGGCCCAGGCACCAGGGCCAGGGGGACCAGGGCCAGGGGGAACAGGGCCCGGTGAGCAGTGCCCATGAGGAGCAAGACCAGGGGAG
This sequence comes from Spermophilus citellus, assembly GCF_964194105.1. Lineage (NCBI taxonomy): Eukaryota > Metazoa > Chordata > Mammalia > Rodentia > Sciuridae > Spermophilus > Spermophilus citellus. The sequence goes on from NC_138198.1 coordinate 37,548,043, forward strand.
CAGGGCCCAAGGGAAGAAGGGTCCATGGGGAGTAGGGCACAGGGAAGCAGGGCCCAGAAGGAGCATGGCCCAGGGGAGCAGGGACAGGGGAAGCATGGCCCAGGAGAGCAGGGCGAGGGCGAGCAGGGCCAGGGGATTAGGGCCAGGAAGAGCAGGGCCCATGGGGAGCAGGGCCAGGGGAAGCAGGACACAGGAGTTGCTGGGCACAGGGGTGCAGGGCCAGGGGGAGAAATACTCAGGGGGAGCAGGGCCCAGGGTAGCAGGGACAGGGCGAGCAGGTTGCAGAGGAGCAGGGTCCAGGGGAGCAGAACCAGAGGGAGTAGAGCCAGGAATACAAGGGTCAGGGGGAGCAGGGTCAGAGGAGAAGGGCCCAGGGAGAGCAGTACCAAGGGGAGCAGGGCCTGGGGAAGCAGGCCCAGGAGAAGCAGGGAACAGGGCCAGGGGGAGCAGGGCCCTGGAGAAGCAGAGTAAGGGGTTAAGGGCCTGGGGGAGCAGGGCCCAGCAGAGCAGGTCCAGGAGAAGCAGGCCCAGGAGAGCAGGGCCCAAGGGAGAAGGGCCTGAGGGAGCAAGGCCCAGGAAAGCAGGACCAGAGGGAGCAGGCCCCAGGGAGGAACAGAGCCTATGGGGAGCAATGCCATGGGGAGCAGTGCCCAGGAAAGCAGGACCAGAGGGAGAACAGCCCTGGGGAGAACATGGCCAGGGGGAGCAGAGCCAAGGGGGAGCAGGGCCCAGGGAGAGCTTAGCCCAGGGAAGAGCAGGGCTCAGGGGAGCGAGGCCAGGAGGAGCATGGCCCAGGGGAGCAGGGCCGGGGGAGCAGTGCGCAGGAAAGCAGGACCATGGGGAGCAGGGCCATAGGGAGCAGGACCAGGTGTAGTAGGGCCCAAGGAGAGCAGGACCAGGGGATTAGGGCCAGGGGGAGCAGTGCCCAGGAAAGAAGGACAGAGGGATCATGGCCTAGGGGAGCAGGGCCCAGGGGATCAGGGCCAGGGGAAGCAAGACACAGGGGAAAAAAAGGGCCCAGGGGAGCAGGGCCAGGGAAAGCAGGTCCCAGGGGAGCAGGTCTCAGGGGAGCAGAGCAAGGGGGGAGCAGTGCCAGGAAAGCAGGAACAGAAGGAATAGGGCTCATGGGAGCCGGGCCCAGGGGAGCAGGGCCAGGGGGAACACGGCCAGGGGGAGCAGGGTCAGAGGGAGCAGGGCCACAGTGAGCAGGGCCCGGGGAAGCAGGACCAGGGGGACAGGGCCAATGGGGAGCAGGGTCCAGGGAGAGCTGAGCCCAGGGAGGAGCAGGGCCCAGGGGAATAGCACCAGGAGGAGCAGGGCCCAAGGGACGCAGGACCAGAGGGAGAAAGGCCCAGGGGAGCAAGGCGGGGGGGAGTAGGGCCCAGGGGGAGTTGGGTCCAGGGATGCAGGGCCCAGGAGGAGCAGAACCAGGGGGAGAAAGCCCAGGGGAGCAGGACTGGAGGGAGTAGGGCCCAGGGGAGCAAGGCCAGGGTGAGTGGGGCCAGGGGGACCATGGCAATTGGGAGCATGGCCCAGGGGAGCAGGGTCCAGGGAAGCAGGACTCAGGGGATCAGACCAGGGGGAACAGGGCCAAGGGGAAGCAGGGCCCAGGGGAGCAGGGCCCAGGGGGAGCAGAGCCCAGGGTGAAGCAGGGCCTGTGGAAGCATGGCAAGGAGGAGCAGAGCCCAGAGGGAGCCGGATCAGAGGGAGCATGGCCCAGGGGAGCAGGGCCAGGGGTAGCAGGACACAGGGGAAGCAGGGCAAGGGGATGCAGGGCCAGGGGGAGCAGGTCCTAGAGGAGCAGGGCCCAGGGGAGCAGAGCCAGTGGGAGCTGAGCCAGGGAGAAGAGGGCTAGGGGGATCAGGGCTAGGTGGAGAAGGGCCGAAGGAGAGCGGAACCAGGGGGTGCAGTGCCTGGAGGAGCTGTCCCAGGGGAAGCAGGGCAAGGGGATGAAGGGCCAGGGGGAGCAGGGCCCAGGAGAAAAAGCGACAGGGGGAGAAGGGCCTGGGGGAGCAGGGCCCATGGGGAGCCAGTCCATGGGGAGCAGGGCTCAGGGAAAGAAGGGCCCAGCGGAAATAAGGCCCAGGAATACAGGGCCAGGGGGAACAGTGCCAGGGGGAGCAAGGCCAAGGAGAGCAAGGCACAGGGAAGCAGGACCAGGGGGAGCAGGGCTGAGGGGGAGCTGGGCCCAGTGGGAGGGGAGCCCAGGGGGAGCAGAACCAGAGGGAGGAAGTCCTGTGGGAGCAGGATCAGCGGGGAGCACGATGAGAGGGAGCAGGGCCTGGAGGAGAGGGTCCAGGGAATCAGGGCCAGGGGAGCTGTGCCAGGGAAAGAAGTCTAGGGGAAGCAGGCCCAGGGAAGCAAGAGCAGGTGGATGAGGACCCAGGTGGAGCAGGACCCAGGGGGAGTGGGGCCCAGGGAAATCAGGGCCCAGGGGGAGCAGGGCCCAGGGGTAGAAGACTGGGGGGAGTTGGTCCCAGGGGAGCAGGGCCAGGTGGAACAGGGTCCAGGGAGAGCAGGACCCGGGGGAGCAGGGCCCAGGAGATCAGGGCTAGGGGGAGCAGAGCACACAGGGAGTAGGGCCAGGTGGAGCAGGACTAGGGAAGCAGGGCCCATGGGGAGCAGGACCAGGGGGAGCAGGGCCCAGGGAGCAGGGCCCAGGGAAGCAGGGCCAGGAGGAGCAAGGCCCGGGGGAACAGGATCAGAGGGAGCAGGGTCAGGGGGAAGAGGGCCATTTGGAGCAGGGCCAGAGGGAGCGGGGCCTGGAAAACCAGGACCATGGAGAGCAGGGCCAAGGGGGAGTGGGACTCAGGGGGAGCGGAGCCCATGGGGGAGTGGAGCCCAGGTTGGAGCAGGGCCCAAGAGAGCAAGGCCATGAGGAGCAGGGCACATGAGATGCAGGGATCAGGGGTAGCAGGACCCTGGGTAGCACCACCCATGTGGAGCAAGCCCATGGGGAGCAGGGCCCACGGGGAGGAGGGCCCAGGGGGGGAGCAGGGCCCAGGGGTGCAGGCCCAGGGGAAGCAGGGACCAGGAGAGCAGGGACTTGGGGAGCAGGGCCAGGGGAGCTGGGCCAAGGGATTAGGGCCAGAAGGAGCAGGGCCATGGGGAGCAGGACCTGGTGGAGCAGGGCCCAAGGAGAGCAGGACCATGGGATCAGGGCCAGGAGGATTAGGACCCATGGGAAGCAGTGACAGGGGATCAGGGACCAAGAAATCAGGACCAGAGGGAGCAGGGCCCAGGGGAGCAGGGCCCAGGGGAGCAGGCTTAGAAGGAACACGGCCAGGGGGAGCAGGGCCAGAGGGGAGCAGGACTCAGGGAGAGCGAGGTCTAGGGGGACCAGGGCCCAGGAGGAGCAGAACCAAGGGTAGCAGGGCCCAGGGGAGCAGGGCCCCGGGAGGAGCAGGACAAGGTGGAGCAGGACCAAGGAATAGGAGGATCAAGGGGAGCAGGGCCCAGGTGAGCAGGGCTAGGGGGAGCAGAGCCAACAGGGAGTAGGACCAGGGGAGCAGGGCCCATGGGGAGCAGGGCCAGGGTGATTGGGGATAGGGGGAAAAGGGCCAAGGGGAGAAGGGCTCAGGGACAGCAATACCAGGGGGAGAAGATCCAGGGGGAGCAGGGCCCAGGGAAGCAGGGCCCAGGGGAGCAGGGCCAGGGGGAGCAGGTGCACAGGGAGCAGGGCACAGGGAAGCAGGACTAGGAGGAGTAAGGTCAAGGGGGAGCAGGGCCCAGGGAAATTGGAGCCCAGGGTGGAGCAGGGCCTAGGGGAGCAGGGCCCAGGGGGAGCAGGACCAGAGGGAGCATGGCCCACGGGAGCAGGGCAAGGGGGAGCAGGACACTTGGGGTACAGGGCCAGGGGAGCATGGCCAGGTGGAGCAGGACATATGGGAAACAGGGCCCAGGGGAGCATGGCCCAGGGGAGCAGGGCCCAGAAGAGCGGGGCCCAGGGGAGCAGAGCCAGGGAGAAGAGTGCCAGGGGGAGCAGTGCCAGGGGGATAATGGCCCAGGAAGAGCAGTACCAGAGGCTCTGGGATGAGGATTCGCCTTTCCTGGGATACCCAGAATCCTTCAGACTCCCTAGGTCTTCTTCTTGCAGGCAGCTCCGGGCTTCCAGTCCGCCCTGCACCCTTCGGGCATGTGCACGCCCTTGGCTGGAGGCGCTTTGGCGCTCGTGGGCCGCCACCCAAGGGCTCCAGTGTCAGCTGGGGCTCTGGCATCCGTTTTGGCCCCAGCAGGGCAAGAAGCAGGAGTAGACGCAGGCGCGAGCGCGGACGGCAGGTTCCCAGCGGCCGGCCGGTCTCCAATGGCGGCGTCCAGACCCAGTCCCAAAGAGAGAAGGGCCCAGGGGAGCAAGACCCAGGTGAGGAGAGCCAGGAGGAACAGGTCCAGGGGAAGCAGGGCCAGAGGGAGTGGGTCCTGGGGAAGTAGGACCAGGGGGAGCAGGGCCAAGTGGGAAAAGGGCTCTGGGGGAGAAGAGCCCATGGGGGAGCAGGGCCCAGGAGAGCAGGGCCAGATGGAACAGAGCCCTGGGGAGCAGGACCAGAGGGAGAACAGCCCAGGGGAGCAGGGCCAGGTAGAGCAGGGCCGGGGGAAAAGGGCACACAGGGAGTAGGGCCCAGGGGAGCAGGGCCAGGGAGAGCAGTTCCCAGGGGAGCAGGGCCCAGGGGAGCAGAGCAAGGAGAAAGGGGCCAGGGAGAGCAGGGCCAGGGAAAGCAGGACCCAGGGGAGCAGGGCTAGGGGGAGTAGGGCCCAGGTTAGCAGGACTAGGTGAGTAGGCCCCAGGGGAGCAGGGCCAAGGAGGAGCAGGACCAGGAGCAGCAGGGCCCAAGGAGAGGAGGCCTAAGGGGAGAAGGGCCCAGGAGAGCAAGGATAGGAGGAGCAGAACCCTCAGGGAGTAAGGCCGGGGGAGCAGGGCCAGCGAGCAGGGCCCATGGGTACAGAACCAGGGCGAGCAGGGCCTAAGGGGAGCAGGGCCCAGGGGAAGAGAGGCAAAGTGAAACCAGGGCCCAGGCGGAGCAGAACCATGGAAGCAGGGCCCAGGGAGCACGGCCATGGGGGAGCAGGACTCAGGGGATGAGGACCAAGGGGGGTAGGACACATGGGTGCATGGCTCAGGGAAGCAGGTCCCAGGGGAGCAGGACACAGTGGGAGCAGGGCCCAGGGAGAGCAGTTTCAGGGAGAGCAGAGCCTGGGGAAGCAGGCACAGCGGAAGCAGGGAAAGGGGTAGCAGGATCAGGGGGAGCAGGGCCCAGGAGAAACAGAGAATAGGGGGAGCTGGGCCCAGGGTAGCACGGCCCATGTGGAGCAGGGCCCAGGGGGAGAAGGGCCCAGGGGAAGCAGGGTGCCGTGGAGCTGGGCCCAGCATGAGCAGGGCCCAGGGGAGCAGGGCCATGGGTAGAAGGACTAGGTGGAGCAGGGCCCAAGGAGAGCAGGACCAGGGGATTAGGGACAGGGGGAGTAGGGCCCATGGGGAGCAGTGCCAGGGGGAGCAAGGCCCAGGAAAGCAGGACCAGAGGGAGAGCATGGCCCAGGGTAGCAGGGCCAGGAGGTGCAGTGCCCTTGGGGAGCAGGACCAGAAGGAGAACATCCCAGGGTAGCAGGGCCAGGGGGAGCAGGACACAGTGGGAGCAGGGCTCAGGGGAGCAAGGCCAAGGGGAGCAGGATAGGGGGAACAGGGCCCAAGGGATCAGGACGAGGGAGAGCAGGTCCTAGGGGAGCAGGGCCCAAGGCAGCAGAGCCAGGGGTAGCAGTGCCAGGAGAAAAGGACCAGGGGGAGCAGGGCCAGTGGGAGCAGAGCCCAGGGGAGAAGGGCGAGGGGAGCAGGGCCCAGGAGAGCAGGGTCCAGGAGAACAGGGCACAAGAGAGCAGGGTCAGGCGTGCAGGGCCCAGGCGAGCAGACTGGGGGGAGTTGGGCCCAGGGTAACAGGGACGGGGAGAGCAGGGCTGGGGAGGAGAAGGACCAGGTGGAGCAGGGCCCAGGGAAAGGAAATCCAGGGGGGAGCAGGGCCCAGGATAGTTGGGCTAGGGGTAGCAGGGCCCACAGGGAGTAGGGCCAGGGAAAGCAGGTCACAGAGGAGCAGTGTCCAGGGAATTAGAGCCAGGGGGAGCAGAGTCATGGAGGAAAGGGCCAGGGGGAGCAGACCAGGGGACAAGGACCCAGTGAGAGCAGTACCAGTGGGAGCAGGTCCCAAGGAGCAGGCCCATAGATTCAGGGAAAGGGGGAGCAGGGACAGGGGTATCAGGGAAAGGAGAAACAGGGAACATGGGGAGAAGGGCCCACGGGAGCAGGGCCCATGGGGAGCAAGACCAGCGGGAACAGGGCCCAGGGGGATAAGGGCCTAGGGGGATCAGGGCGCAGAAGAGCAGAACCGATGGGGAGCAGGGCCCAGCAGAGCAGGCCCAGGGGAAGCAGGGATCAGTAGACAAGCACCCAGGGGAGCAAGGCCCAGGGGAGAATGGCCAGAGGATTAGGGCCAGGAAGAGCAGGGCCCACAGGGAGCAGGGCCAGGGGGAGCAGGGCCCAGGAAAGAAAGACCAGAGGAATCATGGCCCAGTGGAGCAGAGCCAGGGGGAACAGGATCAAGGGGGAGCAGCACCAAGAGGGAGCGGAGCACAGACGGGAGCAGGGCCCAGAGGAGCAGGGCCCAGGGGGAAGCAGGATAAGAGGGAACATGGCCCAGAGGAGTAGTGTGGGGGGTGGGGTGGGGGGGAGGACGGCACAGGGGATTAAGGCCCAGGGACCAGGGCCAGGGGGACCAGGGCCAGGGGGAACAGGGCCCGGTGAGCAGTGCCCATGAGGAGCAAGACCAGGGGAGCAGGGCCCAAGGGAAGAAGGGTCCATGGGGAGTAGGGCACAGGGAAGCAGGGCCCAGAAGGAGCATGGCCCAGGGGAGCAGGGACAGGGGAAGCATGGCCCAGGAGAGCAGGGCGAGGGCGAGCAGGGCCAGGGGATTAGGGCCAGGAAGAGCAGGGCCCATGGGGAGCAGGGCCAGGGGAAGCAGGACACAGGAGTTGCTGGGCACAGGGGTGCAGGGCCAGGGGGAGAAATACTCAGGGGGAGCAGGGCCCAGGGTAGCAGGGACAGGGCGAGCAGGTTGCAGAGGAGCAGGGTCCAGGGGAGCAGAACCAGAGGGAGTAGAGCCAGGAATACAAGGGTCAGGGGGAGCAGGGTCAGAGGAGAAGGGCCCAGGGAGAGCAGTACCAAGGGGAGCAGGGCCTGGGGAAGCAGGCCCAGGAGAAGCAGGGAACAGGGCCAGGGGGAGCAGGGCCCTGGAGAAGCAGAGTAAGGGGTTAAGGGCCTGGGGGAGCAGGGCCCAGCAGAGCAGGTCCAGGAGAAGCAGGCCCAGGAGAGCAGGGCCCAAGGGAGAAGGGCCTGAGGGAGCAAGGCCCAGGAAAGCAGGACCAGAGGGAGCAGGCCCCAGGGAGGAACAGAGCCTATGGGGAGCAATGCCATGGGGAGCAGTGCCCAGGAAAGCAGGACCAGAGGGAGAACAGCCCTGGGGAGAACATGGCCAGGGGGAGCAGGGCCAGAGGGAGCAGGGACCGGGGAAGCAAAACCAGGGGGAGCAGAGCCAAGGGGGAGCAGGGCCCAGGGAGAGCTTAGCCCAGGGAAGAGCAGGGCTCAGGGGAGCGAGGCCAGGAGGAGCATGGCCCAGGGGAGCAGGGCCGGGGGAGCAGTGCGCAGGAAAGCAGGACCATGGGGAGCAGGGCCATAGGGAGCAGGACCAGGTGTAGTAGGGCCCAAGGAGAGCAGGACCAGGGGATTAGGGCCAGGGGGAGCAGTGCCCAGGAAAGAAGGACAGAGGGATCATGGCCTAGGGGAGCAGGGCCCAGGGGATCAGGGCCAGGGGAAGCAAGACACAGGGGAAAAAAAGGGCCCAGGGGAGCAGGGCCAGGGAAAGCAGGTCCCAGGGGAGCAGGTCTCAGGGGAGCAGAGCAAGGGGGGAGCAGTGCCAGGAAAGCAGGAACAGAAGGAATAGGGCTCATGGGAGCCGGGCCCAGGGGAGCAGGGCCAGGGGGAACACGGCCAGGGGGAGCAGGGTCAGAGGGAGCAGGGCCACAGTGAGCAGGGCCCGGGGAAGCAGGACCAGGGGGACAGGGCCAATGGGGAGCAGGGTCCAGGGAGAGCTGAGCCCAGGGAGGAGCAGGGCCCAGGGGAATAGCACCAGGAGGAGCAGGGCCCAAGGGACGCAGGACCAGAGGGAGAAAGGCCCAGGGGAGCAAGGCGGGGGGGAGTAGGGCCCAGGGGGAGTTGGGTCCAGGGATGCAGGGCCCAGGAGGAGCAGAACCAGGGGGAGAAAGCCCAGGGGAGCAGGACTGGAGGGAGTAGGGCCCAGGGGAGCAAGGCCAGGGTGAGTGGGGCCAGGGGGACCATGGCAATTGGGAGCATGGCCCAGGGGAGCAGGGTCCAGGGAAGCAGGACTCAGGGGATCAGACCAGGGGGAACAGGGCCAAGGGGAAGCAGGGCCCAGGGGAGCAGGGCCCAGGGGGAGCAGAGCCCAGGGTGAAGCAGGGCCTGTGGAAGCATGGCAAGGAGGAGCAGAGCCCAGAGGGAGCCGGATCAGAGGGAGCATGGCCCAGGGGAGCAGGGCCAGGGGTAGCAGGACACAGGGGAAGCAGGGCAAGGGGATGCAGGGCCAGGGGGAGCAGGTCCTAGAGGAGCAGGGCCCAGGGGAGCAGAGCCAGTGGGAGCTGAGCCAGGGAGAAGAGGGCTAGGGGGATCAGGGCTAGGTGGAGAAGGGCCGAAGGAGAGCGGAACCAGGGGGTGCAGTGCCTGGAGGAGCTGTCCCAGGGGAGGCAGGGCAAGGGGATGAAGGGCCAGGGGGAGCAGGGCCCAGGAGAAAAAGCGACAGGGGGAGAAGGGCCTGGGGGAGCAGGGCCCATGGGGAGCCAGTCCATGGGGAGCAGGGCTCAGGGAAAGAAGGGGCCAGCGGAAATAGGGCCCAGGAATACAGGGCCAGGGGGAACAGTGCCAGGGGGAGCAAGGCCAAGGAGAGCAAGGCACAGGGAAGCAGGACCAGGGGGAGCAGGGCTGAGGGGGAGCTGGGCCCAGTGGGAGGGGAGCCCAGGGGGAGCAGAACCACGGGGAGGAAATCCTGTGGGAGCAGGATCAGCGGGGAGCACGATGAGAGGGAGCAGGGCCTGGAGGAGAGGGTCCAGGGAATCAGGGCCAGGGGAGCTGTGCCAGGGAAAGAAGTCTAGGGGAAGCAGGCCCAGGGAAGCAAGAGCAGGTGGATGAGGACCCAGGTGGAGCAGGGCCCAGGGGGAGTGGGGCCCAGGGAAATCAGGGCCCAGGGGGAGCAGGGCCCAGGGGTAGAAGACTGGGGGGAGTTGGTCCCAGGGGAGCAGGGCCAGGTGGAACAGGGTCCAGGGAGAGCAGGACCGGGGGGAGCAGGGCCCAGGAGATCAGGGCTAGGGGGAGCAGAGCCCACAGGGAGTAGGGCCAGGTGGAGCAGGACTAGGGAAGCAGGGCCCATGGGGAGCAGGACCAGGGGGAGCAGGGCCCAGGGAGCAGGGCCCAGGGAAGCAGGGCCAGGAGGAGCAAGGCCCAGGGGAACAGGATCAGAGGGAGCAGGGTCAGGGGGAAGAGGGCCATTTGGAGCAGGGCCAGAGGGAGCGGGGCCTGGAAAACCAGGACCATGGAGAGCAGGGCCAAGGGGGAGTGGGACTCAGGGGGAGCGGAGCCCATGGGGGAGTGGAGCCCAGGTTGGAGCAGGGCCCAAGAGAGCAAGGCCATGAGGAGCAGGGCACATGAGATGCAGGGATCAGGGGTAGCAGGACCCTGGGTAGCACCACCCATGTGGAGCAAGCCCATGGGGAGCAAGCCCAGGGGGGGAGCAGGGCCCAGGGGTGCAGGCCCAGGGGAAGCAGGGACCAGGAGAGCAGGGACTTGGGGAGCAGGGCCAGGGGAGCTGGGCCAAGGGATTAGGGCCAGAAGGAGCAGGGCCATGGGGAGCAGGACCAGGTGGAGCAGGGCCCAAGGAGAGCAGGACCATGGGATCAGGGCCAGGAGGATTAGGACCCATGGGAAGCAGTGACAGGGGGATCAGGGACCAAGAAATCAGGACCAGAGGGAGCAGGGCCCAGGGGAGCAGGGCCCAGGGGAGCAGGCTTAGAAGGAACACGGCCAGGGGGAGCAGGGCCAGAGGGGAGCAGGACTCAGGGAGAGCGAGGTCTAGGGGGACCAGGGCCCAGGAGGAGCAGAACCAAGGGTAGCAGGGCCCAGGGGAGCAGGGCCCCGGGAGGAGCAGGACAAGGTGGAGCAGGACCAAGGAATAGGAGGATCAAGGGGAGCAGGGCCCAGGTGAGCAGGGCTAGGGGGAGCAGAGCCAACAGGGAGTAGGACCAGGGGAGCAGGGCCCATGGGGAGCAGGGCCAGGGTGATTGGGGATAGGGGGAAAAGGGCCAAGGGGAGAAGGGCTCAGGGACAGCAATACCAGGGGGAGAAGATCCAGGGTGAGCAGGTGCACAGGGAGCAGGGCACAGAGAAGCAGGACAAGGAGGAGTAAGGTCAAGGGGGAGCAGGGCCCAGGGAAATTGGAGCCCAGGGTGGAGCAGGGCCTAGGGGAGCAGGGCCCAGGGGGAGCAGGACCAGAGGGAGCATGGCCCACGGGAGTAGGGCAAGGGGGAGCAGGACACTTGGGGTACAGGGCCCAGGGGAGCAGGGCAAGGGGGAGCAGGACACTTGGGGTACAGGGCCAGGGGAGCATGGCCAGGTGGAGCAGGACATATGGGAAACAGGGCCCAGGGGAGCATGGCCCAGGGGAGAAGGGCCCAGAAGAGCAGGGCCCAGGGGAGCAGAGCCAGGGAGAAGAGTGCCAGGGGGAGCAGTGCCAGGGGGATAATGGCCCAGGTAGAGCAGTACCAGAAGCTCTGGGACGAGGATCCGCCTTTCCTGGGATACCCAGAATCTTTCAGACTCCCTAGGTCGTCTTCTTGCAGGAAGCTCCCGGCTTCCAGTCCGCCCTGCACCCATCAGGCATGTGCACGCCCTTGGCTGGAGGCGCTTTGGAGCTCGCGGGCCGCCACCCAAGGGCTCCAGTGTCAGTTGGGGCTCTGGTGTCCGTTGGGGCCCCAGCAGGGCAAGGTGCAGGCGCAGGCGCGAGCGTGGAGCCGGTCGGGCTCCCATGGCGACGTCCAGACTCAGTCCCACAGAGAGAAAGGCCCAGGGGAGTAAGACCCAGGTGAGCAGAGCCAGGAGGAGCAGGTCCAGGGGAAGCAGGGCCAGAGGGAGTGGGTCCTGGGGAAGTGGGACCAGGGGGAGCAGGGCCAAGTGGGAACAGGGCTCTGGGGGAGCAGAGCCCATGGGGGAGCAGGGCCCAGGAGAGCAGGGCCAGATGGAACAGAGCCCTGGGGGAGCAGGACCAGAGGGAGAACAGCCCAGGGGTGCAGGGCCAGGTAGAGCAGGGCAGGGGGAGAAGGGCACACAGGGAGTAGGGCCCAGGGGAGCAGGGCCAGGGAGAGCAGTTCCCAGGGGATCAGGGTCCAGGGGAGCAGAGCAAGGAGAAAAGGGCCAGGGAGAGCAGGGCCAGGGGAAGCAGGACCCAGCGGAGCAGGGCCAGGGTTAGCAAGACACAGGGGAAAAAGGGCCCAGGGGAGCAAGGCCAGGGAAATCAAGTACCAATGCCCTTCTGGCCTTCAAATCTTACTTGGATTTCTGTTTTCATACATATATTTCACCTATATAATATTATAAATATCGCAGGTTCCCAATACCATTCTTCATCCAGCAGAGTGATTCCTAACCCAAATCAAACTGGTTCTTAACCCTAACCATACACTCTTCCCTCAACCTAACTTTACAGAAGAGCAGGGACAGAGTTGGTCTTACAATACAGGAATGTAGGGGATCTTCCTCCTGCTGAGAACCTCAAAGGTCCATGCAGAAATCATCCTTGGAGAAGATGTAGGCAGCTCTGAAGGACCTGAGAGAGCAGAAGTCATCTTCCATGGCTAATAACCTGGTCAGGATGAAGGGATGTGTCTGAATGAGCCTCTCTCTTCTTAATGTAGACAAGATGGACCAAAGCAGGCCTGTGTGGAGAGCTGTTCCTTGGTGCCTATGGTTGATATTCCATTCTAACTTGTGAAAGTGTCACAGGAAGGAGGGGCAGCCTCCATCTCATGGGAGCCTTGGAAGCAACTGTTAGGACACAGTGGTTGCCAAGGCAGTGACCTCATTCAGTTCCTGAAGGAAGTGACCTCACCTCACTTCCTTGGTGATGGAACTCTCTGAACTTGGGATCCAGGAAGCCAGGCACCCAGAGCCAGTCCCAGTCCCAGTCCCAGTGGGCTCACTTGTTTGGATTTACCAAGGACAGAGTCAGTCTTTTTTGGTACCTACTGATGTGAGGATTGCCAAATGCCAGGAAAGCTCTGCAGAGGGGCCTTTCCTGAGAGAGCAGGTAGTGGCTCACCGCTGGCTCCTGACAACTTCACAGAGTTGGCCAAGGAGGCCAGATCTGAGACAGGACAGGCCATTTCGGGGGAACATAGTATGGCCCACCAGTCAGATGACACTCTGGGTAGTCACAGACCAACTTGGAAGAAGGAGTTGCCTTTGTGGGTGTGGGTGTGTGTTTGTGGTTTTGTCTCATGTTCTGAGCACAGGTAGGAATGGCGGTTTGTTTGGTTTGGAGTGGACTGTTTCTAGTAAGTCTTTTGACGAGGCGAGTGTTTCTATGTTTGTGTATCCCACTGTGTCCCTGGTTGTAGACATTAGAAAAGAGAATGCATCAATGGATGTGTCCTGTCTAGTAGAGAGCTTCCCAGCATTCATCCTGCCCAATTTATGAATGGACTGCGGCTTGCCTTATGGATGGGCAACACCTACTACCTTCCTAAGTTCCTGTTTTCTTCCTGAATTCTGGCCACTCTCCAGAATAGGCTCATGGTTTTGTGTCCAAGATATGTACCACCTCCAAGCTCGGTGACATGGCCATGTACTGGATAGTTGAAAGGAATGGTGAGCATCTCAGAAAACTCAGATATCAGTGTGACCAGTAAAGTCTCCCTGGAGAAACCCTGCTTTGGGCCTTTGGCTTACCTATCATTCTGTTGCCCTGAATGTCAGGAAGGCCTTTGCCTCAGGGCACCCCTTTGTGAAGCCAGAAGAAAACAGTTTTCAAATGGAAATGAATGGGCATCACCTGTGGCTCTTTGCTTAATTGCTTTGCAAAGGGATGTGTCTGAATCAGCCTCTTGGCCCTGTGTGAGGCTGTGGCTTAGATTGTCAGCACCTGATGGATCCAAAGAAAGATCCCATGTGTGCATCCAAAGCCAAATTGGCACAAATCAGTCATTGTGGATGAAGTCTCTCGCCTTCCTCTGTAAGGTTCCTGACCTCCATCAAGTGAGAATAGGGATCCTTCAGGTCAACTGAGTTCTTCAAAGCCCTGCAGAGGCTAGCCCATAGGTGCTTGGGTTTTCTCATGACACCAATTCACACAAAGAATCTATACCAGGCAGTCAGCAGGCCTCCAATTGGAGAAGCAGAGCAGTATTAAAGGCAGGCCTATTTGATCACTCCAGGTTCACAGGAAGGGTGTCCAGGCCACCCTGACATTAGGCAAATGAGGGGCAAGGGAGCTTATTGTGGACACTGTCTTGGGCTGTGCCCCTCATGGAAACCTCCAGTCAGAGGTTATGATGAGTGTCTATATGGAAGAAGATGAGGGCCATGTGGCCATGTGGCAGTGTTTTGGTTTGAATTGTGGTCATTGGTGTGGCAGTTGGAAGAGATGACTGGGTCCACCTGGGCTTGAACTCTGGTGTGATTCCCCTTCAAGACTGAGTTCTGGAACTGGGTAAAGAATCGTTTCCAAAGGACAGATCTGAGTTTTGTTTCTCAGGCTGAAGATGGTCTTAAGTACCTTCACTTTTCTGTGCTTCTGTTGGCCTCTGTGATAAAGCTTCTCTTATCAAATCCTGCCTGTCCCTTCCTCACTAGTTTGATGAGGTTTATTTTGACTTCATTTTTGAAATATAATATCAGGACCAAGGTATGAGAAGCCGAGAGCTTACTTGATTCCTAATTGTGCACATAAATGATAAAGATAGTGGGATTGATCGAACATGTTCTCTCTGCCTCATAGTGTTCAAAGTTCTTTACATGTAGCAAATCATTGAACCGTGACAACTCTAGGAAGTGGGTATTGTCACTGAAAACTTACAGATCAACAAATAAAGAGATGGATTGTGCAACTGTCTTAAGATTATGTGGCTGATAAGCCACAGAACCAGGATTTGAAGCCACAGAGTTTGACTCCTAGGGCTTGTCTAACTACTGCACCACACGACCCCCTTCTTTATACTCTCTTTATGAAACATTAGAAGAAAGAAGGAACATAGAGAATTAATAGCTCTTCTTATTTGTTTTACTTTTTTCTTTCCCCCTTTCTGTTTCTTTAAAGAGAAGACACAGTGAGCAAAGATGTAAGAGAGAAGAAAAAATACCTTAGAAACCCATTTAGACAATGGAATGCCTGCCAAGGAGAGGTTATTGAGGCAACATTGCTGGAAATAATTTTAAAACAGATTAGCCAAGCACATTAGGGGAAAAGACAGAAAGGGCCCGACACAGCTGCCAGGAGTCATGCTTAATTCTATCTGGAGGCTTCCATTGTCAAGGGTTAGGATGCATTGAATGATGTCCCTCTATCCGGGGCATTGACTGCTTGCCAGGGGAAGAAATGCAATGATCAAAATCAGAGACCTGGCATGCACCTGGGGAACCAAGCAAAAATGTTCAGATGCCAAAGAATATCCTTGAAAGGTGCGTCCTTCTCTTCTGCCGCATGGCCAGAGGTCAGTTAATGGAGACCAGATGGGTAGACAACAGCAGCTCCAAGTATAACCCCAACATTTCCTGTGAATCATGTTTGCCCACATCTGCAGGTGGTGCCCTGTTCAGGGAGCAGAAGGTCCATGGTCAGCAGGGAAGGTCATGGTCCTTTATCTGCTTTGCTGTTGAAAGAATAAATACAGTCAGGAAAGCTGGAGATTAGCTCTGGTGGTTTCTGATGGCCATGTGCATTGGAGAGAAGTGGAAACTACATGTTAAAATGCAGATTCCCAGTCTTCATATCCAGATCACAATTCAGTGGCATAGGAAGAGGCCTAGAAATCTCCAGTTTTAAAACCTGTTTACTGCATTTCTGTCACAAGGGGTCTTCAGCTCTTGCTTTGAGAAGCCTCATTAAAGGTTCTTAAGAGATATGCATCTGAGTCACTTGTGGAACCTCAAACAACCACGATTACCTGTGCTGCTAGTCCTTCTGTGCTCAGAGTTCTGCAGAAGGAGATCAGGAGTCCCAGGCTAGATTCCCAAGTAGCCACCAGAACACAAATGAACATGCAGGAGGTGTATTATGGAGACCCTGGTGAGTGACACCACTGAGAGGGAAAAAGACTGGGCAGAGAAAGAAGAGCTGTGAAGCAGTCTCATTGCAGACCTCAGCCAGTCTCAGAGACAGTGAAGCTCAGATGCTCCTTCAAAGGAGTCCTTATTTGGGATAAGGGAAGAGGGACTTTCTACTTCCATGTGGACCAGTCAAGAGAAGCCTCCCTTGGACAGGGAAGGAGATGTTAGTCTTCATTTAGCCCTTCATTTAGGTGATCCACATAGAGACTCACATCCCAAAGTAGGTCTAGGAGTGCCTCAGGGCATCCTCCATACTGAGCATGAATTTTGCTTGCCTTGGCTTCTGTCTCATTCTTAAATACTCTGGCTGAGAACCAGGAGTGCACATGTGCCACTGGTTATACAGACAAAGGCCTCCCAGAGAACTTCCCTTCATTCCACCGAATGCAGATCAGCATCATTGCCTCTCTGAAGACTTTTATGGTACTTTCAGGCAGAGTTAATCACTCTACTCTTAGAACTAGAACTTATAGAAACCTCCATTAGCATGTTCCTGTCTTTCCTATTAGCCAGTTTATTTTACAGGGAACATACCATATTCCATTTTGTATTCCCAGCATCTAAGAGAGCCTGTATATAGTGGTGGCTACATGAATGAATGAATGAATGAATGAATTATTATTATTTATTCATCAGTGACTGAAGGGTCAAGAAGATAATGCTCTCAATAAACTTCCTTTGGTATCCCAAATAAGAGCATTGAGTAAGACTGGTGACATTTTCACCTCCCTGTGCAACAGAACTGCCATAAACAGGCTTATTAAGTGCAGATTCCCAAGCTCCCTTCTAGGTCCTTTGAGTTTAGATGTTATGACTAGGATTCTGCCTTTCCTTTCTATTCTGCTATCAAATCACCTATTAGTCTACTTTTGAGCAAGGACTATTAGGCAAAAAGTTTCTAACACTATTTTAGAATGTTTTTCAGAAAAAAAATATCAAAAAGTGATTCAAACTCTCATATGAACCTACTTACACTCTTTTCAGACTCAGATCAGCCATGTCACCTTCTTGCCTATAAAAGACCCTATGACAAAGGAATGGGGTCAAATGGTGAAGGCTGGTAGCAGATTTCACAAAGGCCCTCTTCAGTGATTTCAGAAAACTAAAACCTCCCCTACTTTTCAGTAACCCAAAGCCCCTAGCAAATTCCTCAAGCCACACAGCTTGTCCAGGATACATCTTATTACTCTGGGCCTCACGTGTGAGCTCCCCGCCGGCTGGCCCTGTCTGGATTAGGTTGCAGCCTGCACTTTCCCGCCAATCACTTTCATGAGCAACCCTGAAGCAGAACAACCAGTGATCGGCCACAATAACAGGTCACTGAGGGGACTCAGAGGGGAAGGGGAACAGGATGAGTTGCACGCGTTCCTTATCCATCCAGAGAAATGCCTGGGGACTCCACTTGTTTGAGAGCTGGGTACCATTACAGGCTCCTGACAGTTTAGTTTAGATTTGTCCTCAGGGAGAGTTTCAAAATTTCGTACTGATAGCTTGTATAGGTGAGTGATGCTGTTACTTGTTCAAGCAGAAAAGAAGAGCTTAGACACATAATAGGAACTTTGGCTGCCCCTTAGCATCTCCAAAGCCAGAGTTTTCTATTATGTAAAATCCACAGTGCTGAAAATCTTCAGGAGGTGGTCTAGGGCAGAAGGACGGACTCAGCCCGCATCTCCCAACCCCACTTCGCTTCATCTTAAATGATTGCTTCACTACAAGATTACAAGGTAGTGCTTATATAGATGATTTCCAGAGAAGAAACTTTAACCCCTTCAGAAATCTGATTAATATCATCCATGTAAATCTGTAAGAAGCCATGTTGTTTATAAGCATTGATCACGGGGAAGACAGCAAAGTTGAAAGTTAAGAAGATGTTTATAAAATAGATGTATTTTGGATCTAGGTACCAAGCAGAGGGAAGAGACCCAATGTTTCCTAAATGTCAGGTCCTATAAGCATATCACCTCACCTTTCCCTGGGACTGTTGCCCTCTGTCCTTTAGAGATGAGGAAACAGAGGCTCACAGATGTAAGCCCAGTAGTGAGGGATGATTTGGGATTTCTTCTCAATCCTCTCATCTCTGATGGCTCCACAGAGGGTGCTGAAAAGAGCAACGTGGAGAGGGGAGGGGAGGAAGAAGGTAAAAGATGGCAGCAGTGGCAAAGTGGGTTAATACCTTGTTGTTCCAGAAAAGTACCCTCAGAATCACCTGGGGAGCCTATTCAAATGGGGCCTCTGTCAGTCCCTATTATTGCGTAACACACCAATCCCAAACTTAATGTTCTAAAACAAAACAAGCCATTATCTTTTCATGAGTCCTGTGGGGTTGATAGAGGTACTGGGCTGTCTGAATCCCCGGAATGATCTGGCTCACCAGTGGGGTGGATACTTGCCCTGGTTGCCAGCTCAGCTGGGGCTCTCAGCTGGGGCTCAGTTCTCTCTGTGGGCAGCTCCACACAGCTACCAAGGCCTCCTCATAATTGGTGACCCCATTCCAAGAAGGAGCATTCTCAGATGATAAGTCCCAGCAGGTAAGCACAGCTCAGGCCTTTGCTTGATTCACACTAAGTTTCCACTAATTGAAGCTGACCAGATGGACAAGGCCAGACAGTCTGCGTGAGAGAATTCCATAAGGGTATGGACATCCGGAGATGTGACTACCAGAGCTAACCTAGCTCAAAGTGGGTTTCCTTTACCCCACTCTAGGCCTACTTAGGGGACATCTTCAGAGATTGCATGCAGGTTATCTGCAATTTTAATGAACATTCTAGAGTATTACTGTAGTTTGTCTTCCTTATTTACTTTGCTCTTCCTTCTACTTTCTCCTTTTAAAGCTGACTTCATGCTAAAAATCTTGGTTAATTCATTAATTAGCAAAGCAATGGGATTATTGATTGTGAGAGAAAGAGATTCATTGATCTGGAGAGAAAACAACAATATCAACAACCATAAAAATTCCACTAAAAAAGTTCTTTGTAGTTACCAATGACCTCTATGTCACTATTAAATGAACATTTTTCAATCCTTGTCTTACTTTATTTCTTACCAGAATTCAATATTGTTGATCATTCTCTTCTGGGAACTACTCTCTCCCCTTGCCTTCTGTGATAGATCACACATGGACTTCTTTCCTACACCTCCACCTGCTACCTTCAGTCTCTATGGGTTCCTTGTTTTTTTTTTTTTCCTGTACTCTAAGTGCTGTCATTTTTCAATGCTTGGTTCTGAGTGCTTTCCCTTCTCACTCTGTACTCTCTCCCTAAACAGCTGGTTTACAGAAAGAGCACATTGAGGGATTGAACATAAATTTTTGATATTTTAAGTTTGCAATGCTTATTTCAGTATCAAATTCAGATTAGAAGTCCAGGGTAGGCATACATATTTTAAAGTTGAAAAGAGAAGGAAGAAGTAATGTCGTTTTGTGTGTGTGTGTGTGTGTGTGTGTGACAAATATATTCATCCTTACTAATTTAGACAGGGTTGCATAATTGATTACTTCTTAACACACAAGCAGTAACATGATCTCTAAGGCTTATCCACATTCTACACTGTGATTTAATTTTAAACGACAACTAAACAATTAAAAAAAATATAAAGTCTCAAAACCCCTAAGAATGAGGTAATTGCCTTTTAATTCCAAACTATGATTTGTTTCTTTATCTTTCTCCCTTGTGCTTGTCACCTCAGACAGTTCCATAGCTTTTGGACTCGGCTATCCAAGCTTGTAATTAGTTGCTCTTTACAAAAGGTTCATTAATCTGTTTTAATATTTCTCTGCTATTTGCTTTGGACTCTAAATGTTTCTACTTGGCCCTTCTTTAGGCCAAACCATTTCTTCTGCTGTCTAGAGCTCAAAATCTTTGTGTGGACTAAACGGCTGAAGGACTTTTCAAATGAGCTTCCCCCAGTCCAATTCATTGTTAATTTCTACTTGTTCACTCAGGGCTTCTTCTGTGTGAAATGAACATTAACTCAGACTACCTATTTCTTTAATATAGTCTAGATAATTTATTCTGATAGAAGATTAAATACAGCTTGTTTTCTACAAAACTAAATTGTTCCTTTCTCTCAGACGCAGCAGCTCCTGACTTGTAAACATCACATTTATAAATAGCCTCATATTTATGAATGGCCACCTACAAATTAGAGACATTGCAATGGCAGGGATAACAGGGACAGAGGGTGTGGGAAGAAACAAGATTAGCATTTTTCCTGCAATTTTTGCTTGGGAAAAGCCATTTTAGGAAAAGAAAATTTGCTATTGTATTCTCTATAACCAAAAACTGAGACACATTTTTTCCTACCACATTTGAATGCAAGAAGCAGTAAGAAAGATGACAAGAATATCTTGGACATTTGGATAGTTTCTAAGAACAATCTCTTCAACATGGAACAAGCCAAGGAAAGTCAAGAATGGCCTTCATATGCATATGATCTGCTTTCCTGCTGTCAGGATCAAGACATACAGCTATTCCCACTGTGATGGGTCCATCTTCTAAGCTGGAGGTGTAACAATCATTTATACATAATTAACGTGTCCAAATATGTCCCAGGTTCAAAACAAAGGACTTTCAAACCAACGGTGGGAACATAACCTCTCCTTATTTGCCTATCAGAAACAAGCATCTCTGAACTCTTTAAGATTGGGGAGGAAAAGCGAAGTAGAAAAAGGAGAAGAAAAAGAAAGAGACCTCAAAGTCTGCATCAAATAGAGAATCAGAGCAAATATTAGTGGCTTTGTACTAGACAATTTGTAATCTGAGGCCAACTTCTGTGTTTTCTACAGGCCACCTTGCAAGTTCAGAACAGTTCCTGATGTCAGGGTAGTACAACTTCCGGAAATACTCAGAAGTAAAAGGAAAGACAGACAAAGTAGTGATCCTTAATTAGGAGGGAAAGAAATAAGATTTAAAAGATGATTTAAGTTTCTAGTACTTTGCTACAGCCTGCTATTTCCTGGTGAACTAAAACCTTGGAGCAGTTCCAATCAAAGCCGATATTCTTGCTGTGTGTGTATTTAAGTATGTGCTGATGTGTGCTATATGTGTTTATAAGGCAGGAAGGGCAGTGAGGGAGAAGAAGAGCCTGACTAGTAAATAAGAGCCTGAACAGTAAATAAGCAAGAAAAGGAATTGAGTGGGGGAGTATTTTCTATTGATGAAGAACAATGTAATTTAGGGAGGGTGCATTTAATTGAGGCCATTTAATCAGGTGTCCTTGAATACAGCCAGGATTACTGTTCAAACCCTTATAAAACAAACAGGAACCTTCACACACAGTACAAAGAAATAATGTTTCCAATAGTCTCCACAGGTCCACAGTGATTCCATTGCCAGGTTTACTTGCATATAACTGCTGAATTCCTGATTTGAATTGTCCATATATCAACTTAAGAGGTTGATGAAACTCCTCAAATTGTAAAATTTGGGTTGTGTCACTTTTGTTCTGGGGAGGCTATCCACAGTTTATGAAGATTTTGAATTCCATAACATGTCCAATGTAGTTTTAAAAAAAAAGACTACATCAAAGGAAATCAAAACTTCTGTTACAATGGACTGCTTGTGTTTCCCCAAATTCATGTGTTAAAATCCCAACACACAATGTGATGGCATTAAAAGGTGGATTCTTTCAGAGATATTTAGATCCTGAGGGCAAAGACCTCATGAATGAGATTAATGCCTTATAAAAGAGAGTGCACAGAGATCCTTTATCCCTTATGCTTTGATGCTTCTGCCAGAAGTCATTTATGAAACATTATTGGATCCCTCCCCAGATACTAAATTTCCCAGCACCTTGACCCTTGAACTTTCTAGGCTCCAAAAGTATAAAATAAGTCTGCTATTTATAAGTTACCAGTCTATAACATCTTTTTAAATAAGATGCTGTTATTTGTGGTTTATTCAATCTCAGGGACCACGGACATGATTCATGAGGAGGAATTGGGGGAGGACAAACACAACTAGGCCCTATTAACTGGTAATATGCATTCATGCAAAAAAAATCTAAATTTTAAAATCGTGTTAAAGAGTTATGAGAATCTAAACACTAACGTATCAAACAGATGCCTGCTCTCTCATTGCTTTGCACAGCAATGACTAAATAACTTGCAAATGCTTAAGTGGAGAAACTGAATTATCTGACTGTCAGCCAAGTGCCAGTGAGCAGTGTGTCTTAACCAGCAAAGCAAATGCTCAGTTATTGTTTGCTTCTTAATTTCTTTAAAAATAAATGGCCATATGCATATCAAAGTGCATAAATGCATTCTACTGTCATGTATAACTAATTAAAACAAATTAAAAAATTAAAACAAAAGGCCAGTCCCAAATCATGTCCTCCTGGACAGAGTTTAAGAGGAAGCATCCACGTTTAAGAAAAAGTCCATGGCTAGATTTGTTTTACGCATGTAAGCCGGGCTTTGTGCCAAGGACACATTACTGCGTAAAAACAGGCAAATGAATGGAATAACTCTTGTCACAGTTGTAAAGAAAGGAGTTATTCTACAATCAAGGGTTTAGATTCCACCTTTATTGACATGGGACTATTTGTAGGAGGCCTGTTTAAAATTATTCCATTATGCACAGATCATGAAGAGAAGGCAAAGATTAGATCTGATTTTCACCTGGGATTCCTTAAATAAACTGCTTACAGCCTGCATTCTATGGCTGCCTCATTCCTGTGATTTCATTCTCTAAGCAGCATTTCACATAATAAAATATCAACTTTCACCTAGGAAGGAGGAATAAAATAAAATCACTCAGCTCATTTACCTAGTCATTCCTTCCTTACTTTTCTCCTATTTCTTTTCCTTTCTCCCTCCCTTTCTTCTCTCCTTTCTTCCTCTCCACAGGCATTTACTGAGCACCTATTATGTTCCTGCTCACTGCTGGGAACATGATGTGAGCTCAGAAAAAGTGAATGGCATGAGTAAATGTCACTGGCAACCTCTCTCCTTATCTTTCTCTAACTCTAAGCAGAACCTAAAGTTTTAACCTCTTCCTTCGCTTGAAATATTGTTTCCTGGTTTGTCATCTGGTTTTCTTCTGACTTACTGGCTACCTTCTGATCTATATTGCTAGATTTTCTTCCCCTACTTGGCCTGTAAATATTGCCTAGTGCACATTCTTTGCTAGTTCTTTCTCTAGTTCAAGTGTTTCAGATACCATCTTCATGTTAATGAATCCAAATTTTTATATATATTCTGGACCTCTCTACTGAGAACCAGATGTGTGTATCCACCTGCCTATTTCATATCTAGATATACATACATAAAAAGAATTTCAGATTTAAGAAAGCCAAACCTAAACTCTAATGACTTCTTGATTATTCTTTCCCATCTCAATAAATAGCACCATCACTTTGCCATTGCTAATCTTAAAATGTATGAGTTATCTTTCATAAACATAGGTGTGTGTATATGTGATATTCACATGCAAGTATACTCAAACACACATGTATGTAAGTGAATACAGTTAATATTTTAGTGCATTTTATATACCTCAAGTGCATACAATAGAAATCCAGAAAATGTTTATTAACTAAACTAATTTATTATTAAGTATTCAGCATAAGCAACCTTTCTCAGAATATATTCCAAATCACTGGCATCTTATCTATCTAGCTCAATAGGAGACAATAAGTACTATCTCAGAGCCATGATTTAGCATTTGATGACATGAGTCCTGGCTTATCAGTGATCTTATTGCTTGCCTCTTCAACCTTTATTCAACCCTGCAGAGACCAAAGTCTAATTGTTATATTCCATAGCATCCTGCCTGGTTCTGGTGGTAATATTTTTT
This sequence comes from Spermophilus citellus, assembly GCF_964194105.1. Classification (NCBI taxonomy): domain Eukaryota; kingdom Metazoa; phylum Chordata; class Mammalia; order Rodentia; family Sciuridae; genus Spermophilus; species Spermophilus citellus. The sequence continues at coordinate 37,571,257 of NC_138198.1, forward strand.
TCCTTACTATAGACAACTTTATCAAAAGTCTATGTACTTTTAATGGAATCCTTGCAAGATTTGATAGGTCATGATTTTCAAATCACTAAATGGACACTTTATGTAAAGTATTTGTTTTATTTCTGATTAATTCATCTATCCAAGTGGCTACCCTGAGTTCACTTTTGAAAGAGTGTGTACACAAAGGCATAATATTTGGTATATGTATTAGGCTGTATATATTTAAAAATGCATTTTTATGATAAAAATTTATCTTTGAAACTCCTGCATCCTTCCCAGGGGGTCAAAGATAAAACAATTACAACAATACCCACTGAGACAATACTAAAGGCGTTAAGAGCAAGAGATAATTGCAGAAACATAGGAGAACCTAACTAGTATGTCATGCAGAATAGCTCCCATTTGATGCTAACCAATTTAGTACAAATTTAATTTATTCCTAGAGGAATAAAGATGAAAATATAGATTATTCATAGAGGAATAAAGATGAAAAGATAGATTACTCTGATGTTTTCAAAAATTTATGCTGGGAGTTCAAATGGTTTGTGAATTTTACTATTATGAATATGAGTTCAGCCTCAGAGTAGCCCCATTCATTCTTAGATCTAGGACTAGATCACATTTATCAAGGCTGTGTTCCATTTACCATCCTATTTTACTGCAAAATATGATAATGAAAAGTTCCTGGTTGACATTGACACATGTCTTGCTCTTTGGTTTTCTTAACAAAAAAATCAAATAATGTCTCCTAAGATTTTTAAAATATTAAATATATACAATTAGAGATAAAAAATAACTTGAGTGATAGATACTCCAAATGCATTTTAAATAGACATTGCTATGTCTTTATTTCTGACTGCTGTAAGTTAAAATGTTTTTTTTGAAAACCATTTAAAAGCACTCTAATTGTGAACTATTTTCAGCAGTAAAGTATTTTAACAATCAGAAATTTATGCATACAGTGAGCAGGTTGCAAAAGAGCCATGATTTAGCATGGACTAGTAGCTTCATACCCATGTAAGTGGAATGATTGGGATCAAGACATATTTAAGGAAATATCAAATAAAAAAAAGTTCAAGAATTTTGAAAAGTATAAAACTAATTCCAAAGTAAAATTATATACTAAAATTTAACAATGAAGGAAGAAAGTGGAAATATACCAAATACATTAAGATTCAATAGGAGACAATAAATACCATCTCAGAAAACAGGACTGAACATATTATATAAGGTGATATAAATGTAATGACTAAAGCAAAAATGCAAACTCTGAGGTGTTTTGATTAGCTAGAGCTATATATTAAATCACCTCAGAATTAAGGGCTTACAATAGCAACAGATACTTTATTATCTCTTCTCTCCTCTTCAAACTTTATTCAACCTACAGGGACCAAGGTCTAATGTTATATGCCAAACATTCAGAAAGGACTTTCAGCAGTTCTGGTTCAGAATCCCTTGTGCATGTCCAGTCATGTGGAGGCTGGAGCTGAAACAGTTGGGGGGCGGGGGGCAGCTAGGAGCTGTCTTGGGGACTTTGTGTAGTCTTAGAGTCTCTTTGATGTCTATGGGCTAATTTGTTCTTCCTCACAGCATGGCAGTCTCAGTGCAGCCAGGCTACTTAAACATCAGCCAGCTTATTCCAGAGTGAGCAGTCCAAGAAAGAAAAGGGGGAGGATGGCATTTTTATGACTTGCTTTGAAATTATATGACATCTCTTCTACTGTATCCTATTGGTTAAGGCGGTCACAAAGGCCAGTCCAGTGTCAAAGGAGAGGACAGGGTCAAAGTCATATTGCAAGAAGAACATAGGGAATGGGAGATACTCATGGCTATCTCTGGAAATTACAATCTACCGAAACCTTCCATATATATTATCAGAAGAAACAAATAACACAACAAAGGGAGGTACTGGGGACTGGAATTGACCAAGTTACATTATGTGTATGACACTATTATGGATAATTATAATGTACCAGTAAAAATAAAATAAAATAAAGGAAAAAGAAAAGAAATATATAACAAAATAAAATGAATATAGACCAAACAGTGAAAAGGAAAATGGAATTTTAAAAAAGTATGGCATAAAGTAGAACATAGTAGCAAATACTATGTGCCAAGCACTTTTCTCAATTCTTTACACATATTAACCTAATGAGCCCTCACAATAATTCTGAGAAACATACCAGTAATACAGATTTAGAAATTAAAACAAGAAGGGAAATAAATTGCTAAATTCCCCTCATGTAATTGTTGAGCTTCATGAGGAGCAGAGTCTGATTCTAGAGCACATTCTCTCAACTGCTTTATCACATTCCTCTCAGAAGAGTAGAACTCAGATATGACCTATTTATTTTAACAACAACAAAAAATTCACCTACTGGAAGAAAAACTTCCAAATAAATAAAAAAGAAAACTACTAGTAAATACTATGTGAGAAATTTATACAAAACCACGTGATATGAAAGTAAAAAAGACAGGATGAAAACAAACCTATCAATGCAAACAACTACAAAGCACTCCTAAGGTTTGATTCCAGGCAAAAGCAAGATATGAGAAAAAGATCATGATGAGGCAGCAACCTACCAACATCTAAAGGTGATTCTTATCAATGCACCAAAAACTATGTAGCATCAAAACTATTGAAAACAGAGAGCAATTAAATGAAACATATTAATAATGGGCAATTTAATTCAGCTTTTTGAGCCTAACAAAACAAATGGACCAAAAATTTTAAAAAAAAGGAAAGAAGAAAGAAGGAAAAACAGGATTAGCAATAAGAATAGGGAAAATGGCTAGGGGCATAGCTTAATGGTAGAGTTCTTGCCTAGCATATCTGTGGTGCTGGGTTCAATCCCCAGCCCCAAAAAAGAACAAGGGGAAATAAGTGACTTCCTAAGAAAATAAATAAATAAACAATATATGGACGTTTATCTTCTGAAATATAGGGAAAAATACGCTGTGTGTGTGTGTGTGTGTGGTTTTGGGGATTGAACCCTAGGCCTCCTACATAATAGGCAAGCTATACTCCCAGCCCGGTAGTCTCTTAAATGATTTTGGGACAAAATGCAAACCAAAACCAGAATGAAAGAATATTTAGAATGTAACAGAAAAAGCACTACATGTTAGAATGTATGGAAATCAGGTAAAATAGATTTGGTAGGACATTACATGAAATTTCACAGCTATCAATTAGTCATACCTTAAATAATCATGTGAATTAGGTTCTTTCTACCCTTTTTTTGTTTTTGTGTACCAACATGATTTAGAACTAATAAACAAATTCAAGAAATGGGTCTTTATATAACAGTAGTGTGAGCATCCAGAACAGTAGTGTGAGCATCCATTAACTAATCTAGACTAGAAATCTAGAAAAATGTATAATCATATGAGGATGAGATGAGAGAAACAGAATATTGAGAGACACTTAAAAATATATTTTACCAACACTATGCAAATACATTTGAAAACCTGGATAAAATAAGCAACTTCCTAAGAAAATAATATAAGACTGACAGAAATTATATTAAAAAAAACCTTCCACTTAAATCCCTCCCTATCGCAATAACTAGTTTATTTATAAATAAAGAAATATTATAGTAAAGATGGATTTGTAGGAAGAACTGTATCATTTGCAGGAACAGAAAACTTCAAGTTAAAGAATAAAATAGATATGAGAATCATGCAAGACTGTTGTTCAAAATTAAAATGCTAAAATAGACAAACAACAGCCATTGACAAAACATGTCAGAGGAAAAGTCCTCATTTGCAATGGAAATAGCAAGAAATAATATCTAGGAATAAGCTTGACAGAAACATAGAAGGAATTTAAATAGATTAAATTCCTCTTAGTTAGAAAAAAATGCATTTAAAGCAATGTAAATTTGTTCCATTTCTTAGGAAGATTCTATGTTAAAAGAGTATCAATTCTCTTAAATTTATGAAATTTTGATAAAAATACCTATAGGTTACTTTTTATAATATTTTGACAAGCTAAATCTAAATTTAATAGAAAAATATAACCAAGAATTTCTGGAAAATTCTAAAAAAAAGAATAGAATAATTAAAGGAAGAAAATCAATATAATATCAAATAGGATATAAAGCTAAAATAACTAAAACAGGGTAAAACAGATTAAAAATAGAGTAAGAGGGTGAGAAATAAAATTTAGTATAGAAAAAAAATAATACAGATAGCATTTCAATTCACTAGGGAACCATTTGTTAGTCAGTAAAATGCTAATAAATAGTAATCTGGTAAACTAACAAAGTTATGTTTCTTTCTCATGATTTTTATCAACATAAATTCCAGATGGATCCAAGATTTTAACATGAATAAAGCAGCAAAATTTAAGAATCTCAGAGTTGTGAAGATTTTCTTAGTGCTTTCAAATAATTAAAAGAAAATATAAATTTAATTCATAAAAATTCAAGTAAACTTACTTCATATAAGAATATATACTTGCAAAGGCTGGGGATATAGCTCAGTTGGTAGAGTGCCTGCCTCACATGCACAAGGCCCTGTTCAATCCCCAGTATCATGAAAAAAAAAAGAATACAATAATATATTACAAAGGGCTTGCAATAATATATTACAAAGGGCTTACTTAAAATATCTCTCACAAATCAACAAGATGTAGACAATTTGCATAAAAAGCCTATTAATTATCCTCATAGGATAAATATAAAATACAACTGGAGTGATATGCCATTGTTTAACTAACAGATTGGGAAAATGAGAAAAGTTTAATAACGTATTGTGCTGATAAATGTGGTTAGACTTATTTAAATTGGAGGGGAAATTCATTAAAACTGTAGGGATGGCATTTGGCATAGTCATCAAAATTACAGGCATATACCCTTTAACTCAAATATTTTACTTCTAGGAATTTATTTTACACACACACACACACACACACACATTTGAGGAACAACAAAGAGAAATGTTGGAGGAAAAATGTAAACGTGCATCAGTAGTGTATCTCAAGGCAGATTACAATGTTTGTTAAAAATAAAGTACCAATTAGAGAAATTCAAATTAAATCTACACTGAGATATCATCTCACTTCAGTCAGAATGATAATTATCAAGAATACAAGTAACAAAAAATGTTGGTGAGGATGTGGGGAAAAAAAGGTACATTCAGATTTTACTGGTGGGATGGTAAATTGGTGCAACCACTCTGGAAAATAGTATGAAGATTCCTCATAAAAGCTGAAATGAAACTACCATTTGACCCAGTTATCCCACTCCTTGATATGTACCCAAAGGACTTAAAAACAGCATACTACATGGGGCTGGAGTTGTGGCTCAGTGGTGGAGTGCTCACCTAGCAAGGGTGAGGCACTGGGTTTGATCCTCAGCACCACATAAAAATAAATAAATAAAAATAAAGTCCACTTACAACTAAAAAATGTTAAAACAACAACAGCGTACTATAGTGATGCATCCACACCAATGTGTATAGCAGCACAATTCACAATAGCTAAGCTATGGAACCAAAGTAGGTGACCTTCAATAGATGAATGGGTAAAAAAAACTGTGGTATATATACATAACAAAATGTTACTCAGCCATAAAGAATAATGACAATGATATTTGCAAGAAAATGGATGTGTCTATAGACTATATGCAAGCAAAATAAGCCAATCACAAAAAAATGGGTCAAATGTTCTCTCTGATATGTAGATGCTAACATGCAACAAGGGGGGGATAGAAGAATAGAAGTTCAGTAGATTGGAGAAGAGGAAATGAAGGGAAGGGATGGAGAAAAGGAACAGGCAAGCCAGTGAAATGATTCTGAAGGAACTTAGCCTACATTTATATATGCATACACCATGGTGAATCTTAACATCATGCACAACCACAAGACTGGGATCCTAATTAGAGTAAGATGTACTCAATGTTTGTATAAATAGGTTAAATTATACTCTAGTGTTTTATATATAATGAAAAAGAACAAAGACAAAAAATTTAAAAAATTAATATGCTAATTCCACATATAAATATAACAAGATATTCCAAAGCATGGTTCAGAATGGTGTGTATATATTTTACTATTTGTATTTTGTGTAAATGTTCATGTACCTGCATGCACCATATGTTTGGATATGCAGAGATCATATCTGAATGGAGAAAAAAGGAACTGATGATAGAGTTTGCTTCTAAGGAAGAATGGGAAAAGGAAACAAAAGTGAATTTACTTCTCACCAATGGTTAATTTTGTGTATTTCAATTGTTTTCCTATGTACTTGAGTACCTATGCAGAAATAGAGAAAAGATTTCCTTTTTCAACTCCTCTTGCTTTTTCCTCCTTTTCTTTTTTTTTAATGTCAAGTGTATCTTAAAAAATAGAAAAAACTGCTGAGTAGTCTCAACCATCACTAACAATAATCATTATTTTTTTTCCCCACTACATTCTTTGGCTTCTTGTTTTTGAGGAAACTGTCAAAAAACACTGTGCTCTGTAGATGGCAACTAAACGAAAAACAAAGTGATGTCCCTATGTTTCAGTTAATTTCCAAAATTCAGCTTAGTAAAACTGTGGACAAGTTTACCAGTAGTCCACATATAATCTCTTAAAAACAGAGGATCTCAGAGTCAAATGGATCCTAAATGTCCCATCTGTTGCTGGCTTTTAAATGATTTCCTGACAAGTGCTCTTGCTTGGCTTCTGTTGGAAGATGTGGAAGTTTAGCAATTTTCTTCATTGCAATAAAACACATTTTTGAAAGACTCAGAATGTTATGAAGATTCCCTAGAAAATTTCTTTTCCATGTGCAGCTTGAAAAAGTCACCATCTGTCATCCTATTTCTCCATGCAGCCTGTTCTTGTTAGAGCACTCACTACCCCTGTGCATATACTCAGTGTAGCTGCTATTACACACAGGTGCAACTTTCTACTTGCTTACCTGACTCTACATTGTGACTTATCTTTATTCCCACTGCCTACTAATCATGCAGAGGGTACAATTAATAAGTGTTTTGTGATATGAGGGCAGGCACTTCCTTAAACCTGGGGGTTATATTTTCCAACATGCTCAGTAATTTGGAAGGCTATCGGCTATCTTCTTAATTTTGAAGTAACTCAGCTTCTTACATTTAAAATGAATCTCTTGCTCCTTGTCAGTATCTTCCTGCTAATTTCAATTAATTTTTTTTAATTTTAATTTTCTATTCTGAAATTGATGCTGTATCAAGAATAAAGAACAGCAGAATATATCATGTTACGGAATCCAATACATGAGAGGACCCTTCCCTACAATAAATATGACCATAAGATGAGAATCTTTAGAAAGTTAACTATAGGGATCCAAAACTACAGGTCATAAAGATAACCAACAAAAACCTCCAAAGTGACTTCCTATGAGCTGAAATTCAAGTAAACTTCATTTAAGGAGAAAAGAAAAGCTTCCTATGTAAAATGAAAGCTAATTTTAAAAATAAACAAGCAAACATCCACAAGACACTGCATTTCCAAGTAACACAGAGCTATTATGGGATTTTCGATTCAATAAACAAGCTAATATAGTTACCACCAATAAGGGTTTTAGGCTGCAAAACAGTAATTAAGGTAGGTAACCCTTCTTCTAGAGTTATTTTAAGCAAAAGATAGTGTTGGTTTATAGGGTTGAATTGGACTTAATTACTTCCCAATCTTCCTTCCAATTTTATCATTCTATTCCTTTTAGGTGGGGGAAAAGAGTCTCCAATTTTGGAAGAGAAGAAATAAGACTCCACAATTTTAGGATAAATCATACATGCTTTCTCCGAAGTGTCATCCTGGTTGTGTAAAAAAAACTAGGTCATGGAGGATTAAGCAATGGTTTTCCCAAAACAGATACAGTTCTCTTAAGGAAAAACCAGTCATTTATATAAGTCTTCAAAAATACTTCTAAATTACTTCTAGAAATTCAGTATTTAGTTGGGACATACTGGCCACAAAGGCATGACTCATATTATTCAAGATGTTCTTGATAACTGTCTGCATGTGAGTTGTTCTGTGCAGTTGACTATTTTAAATTAACAGAGTTCTTTAATATATAAGGGATGGAAATGATACATAAATAAGAGTCTTCCAGGCATTTTTTACTATAAATTCTACATGTGGAATAATACCAGCATTTTTTAAATCCAGGAATAAAACATTAGAAATAAAGTTAAAAATATTAAAAGTGACTTTGATTAATAACAGTGGATCAGTTTTGATGTATTTAAGTACTAAGGTGATCCTATACATATTTTTTTAAAATTAGATACATCCTTGTACAAGAACTCTAACCTGGTTACTATCTTTAACTAAAAAGTTTTAAGCTTTTTCTTTTATTGACTCCTTGATTCAAAATCATACTGTTGGGCTGGGGATGTGGCTCAAGCGGTAGCGCGCTCGCCTGGCATGCGTGCGGCCCGGGTTCGATCCTCAGCACCACATACAAACAAAGATGTTGTGTCCGCCGAGAACTAAAAAATAAATATTGAAAATTCTCTCTCTCTCTCTCTCTCTCTCTCTCTCTCTCTCTCTCTCCTCTCTCACTCTCTCTTTAAAAAAAAATCATACTGTTATATTTGAGAACTGTTGTCTCTGATGTCATTTTTTCTTTTTCTAAGGAGAAAATTGGGCCACTTAAGCTAGGTTGCTATCTGATCTTGAGCTCCTTCCTTGCCCCCATCTTCCTTCTCTGCTAGGTTTCTCTTCCTCTGCTCCTGCTCCTCCTCCTCCTCTGCCTTCTAAAACTCCTCTACTGCTTTAATAGAAGGTTTTACAATAAATGTGCCCACTGCCCTAGCAGTTAGTGCTGTACCTGCTGTCCTTTTTATTGAGAGTTGATTCTGGGTCACTGGTTCTCAGACTTCAATATTCATCAGAAATCACCTGGAATTCTTGCTTAAAAAGGCCAGTTCCCCTCTGTAGCAGTTTCCTAGGGTTGCAGTACCAAAGTACTATAAAGCAAATGGCTTAAACAGAAATTTATTATCTTACAAGTCTGGAGGCTAGATGTCCCAAATCAAGGTGCTGGCAGGATGGTTGTTTCTGAGGGCCAAGGGAAAGAATCTGATCCATACCTCCCCAGATTGCTGACAATCTTCGTGGGCCATGGCTTGTGGGTATCTACCTTCATTTTAACATAGCCTTCTTCCTGTGTGTATATATCCAAATTCCCCCTTTTCATAAGGATGCCAGTCATATTTTAATAGAAAGCTACTCTACCCCAGCATGACTTTAGTAATTACATTTGCAATGATTCTTTAAGTAAGGTCACATTCTAGAGTACTTGGGTTAGAACATATGAACTTCATAGGGGACATGATTCAGCCCATAATACTCTCTTTGAAGGTCTGACTTGGCAGTTCTGAGATAGTAAACAGTATACTGCATTTTTAACAAACACCTGGGATTTTTTTCTTTTTTCTTTTCTTTCTTTCTTTTTTTTTAATCGCTGCACTGACTTTATTAGCCTGGGATCTCCAGATTGACCAGCAGGTGATGAGTACTACTTTTTATTGCAATACTGGGTATTAAACCCGGAAACTTGCACATGCCCTGGAGCCAAGGCGTACATCTGTGCCTTGATGCTATGATCTCATTGTCTACTATCATCCTCCCATTCAGGGAGATTTATTCTGTTTTAGATCAGGGATCCAGCCCTCCTCTCACCCACTGCGTCACTTAGCTCTAAGGAGCAGGGATAGTATTTGATGAGAATCCCAGTATAAATCTACTTCTATTCTTTAAAAGAAATTACCTAGAAATAAAGTTTATTTAAATTGTTGGTTAAAATTCTTATGTGCGAGGGGTGAAAATAAAACCAAACTGGTTCCTTAGTAAATCCGGGTTCCACGCCCTCTACTTGCCAGCCCAAGGATTCTTGCCAGACTCTGATTCCCCGCATGGAACCAGGATGGCAACACCTACCTCTGGTGGTTGGTGGTAGGACACGAAATAATGGGGGTAAGTGCCCAGCCCACACAATAGATGTCCAATTAATCTTGCCCTTCTCCGCACCTACTGGGGGGGCGGGTGCTAAATTACTGGGAAACGTAGCTTTCCCAGGCGACTGAAGGGCTGCTCTCAGTACTGAGAACCAGCTCCCGAGCCTACGCGGCTGGGAATTTTGATGCAGCTGACTACTCTTCCAAAACAACTGAAAAACCTTAGATAAATGGGGCTTTCAATGTAGAAAAACCTTGGCTCCAATTGTGCTCCTGTGACTTCTTCATTCTTTAATATATTATCGTGGACAAGTTACCTAACCTTTGTGAGCCTCCATTTCCACAAATGTAAAATAGAAAAATTGACCTCACAAGGTTGGGAGAACACAGGGTTGTGCCTGGAAAAACGCGAGTTCAATATATGTCATTGCTCTATATACCAAGCTTGGGTGACGTCACAAATTGATATTCTTGCAGGGTCTGCAGTCATAGACAGTCCTCAGACAATCTCTCTATCCAAAATTAAATAAATAAATAAATAAGGAGTGGAAAAAAAAACATTAAAAATAGTTCTTACCTATTTTATAGCACAAAATAACACATGTTTATTAAGTATAGAATATAAATAATGTAAAAGAGGGACTTTGCCTTGTTTACTGCTATAGCCTTTATATTTTGGTATTTAGAACTTAGTAGGTGCTCAATGAATAAATATTAAATATATCAACACAGAATTAGTGAAACACAAAAGCAGGAAACAATTCCACTATCCAAAATTGTAACAAAACATGTAGCCTTCCACCTTAAATATTTGAGGTTATATTTTATAGAATAATAGTAAACTAAATTATAAGACATTATGTATTCTTATAAAGGATTTACAGCATAATGTTTCAGTGTGTTTGAATACCATAATTCATTTAACAATTTGGCTGACTTTTAGTTTATTTCTAATGTGTACTTTCTAAGCAATGCTTTGATATTGTTGGTAGTGTTATGCACTTGTGATGAATTCCATGGAGAGAATTTACAGTTCAAAGAGGAAGCACATATTTGGTTTGGGCTGCAGCAAGATGGACTCTATAATCACTGAAGTATGATATAAAACCCGCAGTGCCTCTTTGTATGGGCCATTACAAAGAGAATTATCTCTTTTAGTCTGAGGATCTGAAGGAGGGGTAGGCAGTGAGACAGATGAGGAGTACGGAGCCTGGAATGATAATTGGAAGGACTCTGAATATCAGAGTCATTATTGAATTATGATAAGCACTGCTCCATTAATTAATAGCTTATCAAAGTTTTCCATAAAGACTATGAATGAACTTATGGGAAATTCACACTGTACAAATTGAACAAAATAATCAATAAACAGAATCAAGGAAAATGTCCTATCATGCACAGTATTAGCACCCGAGGAATAAATAAAATATATCTATATCACAAAATGGAATAATGGTATAATTCAAACACAACACTTGTTATGAATAGTTTCCTGAAAACTAATAGCACTAAGCCTCTGGGCTCCAGGATGTTTGGTGTAATATACTCCATGAAGATTTAACAGGTATAAAATAAAGCAAACAAATAAAAATGGATTAAAGGGACAATATATTTAGGAAACAATGGGCTAAAAACTATGCATTTTTTTTTTACTGAGGTTCATTAGAGACTTTATTATTGTATTGTGCATTCTGAGACTTCCAAAAGGGTCACAGAGTATATACAGATTTTTCAAAACTTATTTGACACTGAACATTTTTATTCACTGAATGTTATGAGGGGTTGGTGTTGCATGGAATGCACTTCAGTATCGCCTTCCAGGCTCCCTGAAGCCAGGTCACAGTGTCACTGCAGCAACTATTTTTCACTTAGCTGTAGTTTTCCCAGGCATAATTTATATATCTGCATCTGTAACTATGTCCACTTCTCTCTTTACAGTTAGTTCTCTGTAGCTGTGGGTTCCACATCACAAACTCAACCAACTACAGATTGAAAATGTCAGAAAAAAATTGTGCCTGAACTGAACATGTTCATACTTTTTCTTAGTATTGCCTGAAACATACAGTTCATTAACTACTTACACAACATTTGCACATATTAGGTATTACAAATAATTTGAAAATGATTTAATGTTTTGACAACATAAAATTGAACTATTTGATTCAATATCAGACCATGGTTATACAACAATTTAAAACATATTATGTACTTTGGGGGCACATATAGTTAATATTCTCCCATTATATTTTCACTAATAAAGGAATGAGACAGCTTTAAAAGTTATGCTATAGTAAATTAAATGTCTAACCACAGGATGTAGTTTAGGCACCATATATTATGCATTTGCTGATATTTATAGCACATATACAATAAATATTTGCTACATATGCAGTTAATTTTAATATGAAATGTGTATATAATTGCCATTCAAATAAAGGTACTTTCAAGTTGGCTCTGAATTTATTTCAAACACAGTGCATTTTCCAATTTACCACTGTAAACATAGTCAGTTGGAATAATCACATTCTGTTAAGAAGATTAAGACTATTTAATATCATTTGAATTCTTAAACTACAAATTTCACAATTTTCGTTTACTTTACATAAATTATAACAGATTAATAAGGTCTTTAGGCAGGTTAATTAATGCCTTTAAAATATTTCCTCAAGTTTTAATTGTTTTTTAAAAACCTGTTTTATTTCTTACAATAAGGAAGTATTACTCATGAAAATAAAATTTATAACTAACCAATAAGTTCTTTACAAGGAGAAAAAACCCTTTCTCTTCTCACTTCCAATATCCAATAACAAAATATTCTTCTCCCTTTGAAATAACTTTTTTCTTCATTTCCATAATGATTTATTAAAATCTAAAAGAGATACTCACATTGAAGTTTATCTGTGTCTCAGCTCTATATGTCCAGGACAAATGTCCAGAAACCAATTTTGGGAAGCACTGAATCTGAAGGCTTAAGCTTTTATTGCCCAGACTAAAATTAATTAGCTATGTTTAGTTCCAAAAATAGACTTTCGGTGTCTGCCAATATTTTAGGAACCAAAGAAAAAACTCAAGGTAATATTTAAATAAATGAAACTTAGCTGTTCATACATCCTCAAGGGGCCTGGGTGATGATATTTCCATATGAGTAAGTAGATTGTAATTCAAGATCTACTTTTTGGCTTATGTGATTGCTACCAATTGAGCCTAATTTCCAGGCTCAGTTCAGAATACAGATCCTTTTATATCAGTATTGGATCTATGTCCATTATTTCATGGCTGGTTTACTCTTTGTAAAAAAAAAGAATCAGAATACTTTTAGTTGTTTCTAAGAATGTGTAGATTTGATAACTATTCAATTGCTTGTTTACACTCCAAATGCAATTAAGAGACATTTTAGTTTTAAATTTAAAATCATCACAAGTCTTAGGACCCAAAATAATAGTTCTCTTTGCCAACTACTTTCCATGTGTGCCTCTTCCTATAGGGGTATAAATAATGATGTTTTGTTAAATCCATTTAAAGTCTTTTATGATGATATACCTGTGGTAAATATACTTTATTCATCGAGCCTGTTTCTTCAGAAGTTTCTTCAACCTGCAATTTATGGAAACTGGAATTATAAGCTTGTTGCAAGGTTCTGAGAGGGCTAATGGGGGAAAAAGTCATTTTCCCTTTCTATGTTCAAGATGGTACTAACCTTTTTAATTGTATCTGGTTCCCTAGATCTAGTCATAACTTTCCTCATTTCATTTCCATAAAGAACAAAAGCTTTCAATCACTGTTTTGGATGGAAGAAGAGATCTGGGCCTCTTTCAAACAATACTCTTAACTTCCAAACTTCAGTTTTTAGTATCTCCATTCACCTGTGTTCTCTGGCATGTGATGTCTTTAATTTCTGAGAATTTGAAGATCTACAGCTTTAATTGGAACTATAGTTTGGTTATGATGTGAGTGGATCCCAAGGATTCATGTGTAGAAGGCTTGATCCTTAGCACAGTGATGTTAAGATGTAGTGGGAACTTAAAAAATGGGGTCTATTGGAAGTTCTCTAGGTCTTCTGTTCGTTTCCCTCAGAAGAAATTTTGTGTGACCCTTTTTGATTTTTGAGAAAAATTTATTATAAAATAGCAAGACTAGTTTATCTCTGGTCTGAAGGCTTAAGCTTTTCAACTCATAATGTTATATTTTTTCTTTTTTAAGCTCAAAAACACATTTTATTTTGCTGCTTAAGATAAAAGGAGTTCTTTATATACCCTAGAAATTAGTGCTCTATCTGATCTGTGAGGGGTAAAGATTTGCTCCCAAGATGTAGGCTCTCTGTTCACCTCACAGATAATTTCTTTTGCTGAGAAGAAACTTTAGTTTGAGTCCAGGCCATTTATTGATTCTTGATTTTAATTCTTACACCAAAGGAGTCTTATTAAGGAAGTTGGGGCCTAATCCCACACGATGGAGATTAGGGCCTACTTTTTCTTCTATTAGATGCAGGGTCTCTGGTTTTATTCATAAGTCCTTGATCCATTTTGAGTTGAGCTTTGTGCATGGTGAGAGATAGGGATTTAATTTCATTTTGTTGCATATAGATTTCCAGTTTTAAACACCAAAAAAAAAAAAAAAACCACAAATAACCCAATCAATAAATGGCTCAAGGACCTGAACAGACACTTCTCAGATGAAGATATACAATCAATCAACAAATATATGAAAAATGTTCATCATCACTAGCAATTAGAGAAATGCAAATCAAAACCACTCTAATATTTTATCTCACTCCAGTCAGAATGGCAGCTATTATGAAGACAAACAACAATAAGTGTTGGTGAGAATGTGGGGGAAAAGGTACACTCATACATTGCTGGTGGGACTGCAAATTAGTGCAGCCAATATGGAAAGCAGTATGGAGATTTCTTGGAAAATTGTGAATGGAACTACCATTTGACCCAGCTATCCCTCTCCTTGTCTATACCCAGAGGACTTAAAAACAGCATACTAAAGGGACACAGCCACATCAATGTTTATAGGAGCACAATTCACAACAGCTAAACTGTGGAACCAATCTAGATGCCCTTCAATAAATGAATGGATAAAAAATGTGGCATATGCAATATTACTCAACAATAAAAAAGAGAATAAAATCATGACATTTGCAGGTAAATGGATGAAGTTAGAGAAGATAATATTAAGTGAAGTTAGCCAATCCCAAACAAACAAATGCCGAATGTTTTCTTTGATATAAGGAGGCTGATTCATAGTGGGATAGGGAGCAGGAGCATGGGAGGAAGAGATGAACTCTAGATAGGGCAGTGGGGTTGGAGGGGAAGGGAGTGGGCATGGGGTTATTAATGATGGCAGAATGTGATGATCATTATTATCCAATGTACAGGTATGAAGACACTAATTGGTGTGAATATACTATGTATACAACCAGAGATATGAAAAATTGTGTTCTATATAAGTAATAAGAATTGTAATGCATTCTGCTGTCAGAAAAGACAGCCTCTTTAAATAATGGTTCTGAGAAAATTGAAAAACCATATGTAGTAGATTGAAATTGAATGCCTATATCTCACTCTGCAGAAAACTCAAAGTGGATCAAGGACCTTGGCATTAGACTAGAGATCCTGTGCATACTAGAAGAAGTAGGTCCAACTCTCCATTATATCAGCTCAGGAACAGACTTCCTCAATAAGACTCCTAAAGCACAAGAAGTAAAATTTTACCTTTTTCTCTCTCACATGTATGACTGCCGTAATGCCATCTTCCATAGACCCACATTAGAGGTTGAAATGAGGCAGCTGCTCTGAGATCAAATACAGGGCCATGTACATGCTAGGTAAGTTTTCTACTACTGAGCTATAACCCCAGACCAAACCTCTTTTCTTTATAAAGTACCGTGAATCAAAAATTTTGTTATAGCAATGGGAATATGACTAATACAATCAGATCATTTCAAACTTAATTGACCACATGCAAGCATTTAGGCTTCTTATTCCTCTTTTTCTGTGTCCTCATCAGTTTGCAATCTGCTCTTCATTTCTCACCATTTTATTAAAATCACTTCTCTACTCATCAATTCTACCATCTTGGTCCTTACTGGGTTTACTCCTATACAATCAATTTAAGGAAGTTTCAGAAGGGAGTGAAGAAAAATTAAAAATGCATGTTTTCCCTATGCTATATCTCTTCCTATTATATTTATCACAAAGACCATAATTTTGAGTAATAAGCTTATATATTATTGAAAATAGTTACAAAATTATGCTAGAAATCCCTCATGTTCTTTGATGATTTTTTTAAACATATTCTTTTATCATATTTATTCATTCTCTAAATATTTTGTGATGATATCGGCTTTAGTTTTAATACAATTTGCAATTTGTGATTTTATATATCAAATATATGTTCAATTCAGAACTATAAGCCCTAGAAACATTGGATTATACTTGTTGTACCCATCATTAATCCTTCATTACCCTGTTGGATTCATCTGTCCTGCACACATAAAACTTAACACCATGTCCCACTACTTCTTAGCTTTAGTTTTCCTTGGAAATCTCTATTCCTGTTATAAATGGTACCAAGACCTTGCCATTACTCTCTAGTTATTGTGACAACATTTTCTGAAATAAAAAGCAGGTTCTATTGTCTAATGATTTTAAAAATAATACCTTTTGTTTTCTGAAATGTGAGTTTATTTCAAAGAAAGTATACAATCAGGTCATCTAAAAAATGGTTTGGTTTAATGAACACATTGAAAACTCAGGGTCAATATTAATCTAGGTTAAAAAGATAAAGCCAAATCTGTCTTTGATGAACTTAAGTACAAGTATTTAGTGAATAAAATTGCATTGTTGAAAGGATATATTGAGTGCCTCAGAAAAAGTAAATTAGAACTATTCTAGAAGATCCCAGGAGAGTGATGGAATGAGGTAATAGAATAGCATGGTAAACAATTTGCTAGAAATATTTCACTAAATGAACATGTTAGGGTATTTTGTATTTTATTTCAGCAGATAAAAGATCATCCTTGCAGGCATATAAGCATGGAAGGCAAGCAGTGAAACTACATGTACCCCCCAAATTTTTAAAATCTCCTAATTTTTAGGGTTACATTCATAAATAATCCAAAAGAACTTCCAACTACCATACTCTAGAGCTATTTTAATGCAGACTAAAATAATTCTGAATGGATTTACTCTACTTTTTTCCCCCAAAATAGAAGTAGGTCCCATAATTCCATATATGGAAAACAAAGTTTAAAATACAGAGCCTGGATAAAAATATGTTATGCCAAGAACAACACTCAACCATGACTATTAATTTCAATCACTAGAGACATTTTCTTTTTTCCAGGAATAATGGATCTGGGGAGTCAGTTTGATTGATTTATAATTACATATATTTCACATTTTTTTCATTTCTATGAATTTGAACAAACACATACCATCACGTAACCTTCATTAAATGTAGATAGAGAAGAGTTTCCATCACCCCAATTGCTCCTTCATGCTGCCTCTTTGTAGTTATTCCTTCTTCTTACCTCAGCCCCTGACCACTCATCCCTCTTTGACCCTATAGATTTGCTTTGTAAAGAATGCCATAGAGAATCATTCTGTATATAACCTTTTGAATCTTCTTTCTTTCTCTTAATAAGAGATAACACTGGAATTCATTTATGTTGTCATGTGCATCAGAAATTGGTTCCACTTTATTGCTAAGTGGTATCTCGTTGTGTGAAAACACCACAGTTGATTTATCCATTTGCCAACTGAAGGGCAACTGGATTGTCTACACTGTGGTCAATGTACATAAAGTCACTATAAATATCCACACACAGGTTTTTGTGTGAATACAGGTTGTGATTTCTCATGAGTAAATGTTTAGGAGTAAAATTACTAGTTTGTATGACAATATGTTTAACTTTATTAGAGCCAAACTTTTTTTCCAAAAGGCTGCATTACTTTTCATTCACGCTAATTATCAGAGTTCTGATTGCTCCATTCCTTACCAGCACTCAGAATTGTCAGGTGGTGTTTTTTGTGTGTGGTTGTTGGTATTTCGGCCATATTATAAAAAGTACACAGTGATATCTCATTGTGGCTTAATTTGCACAGATGATGTTGAACATCTTGGTATATGTTTAAGTTCATTTGCCATCCAAAGTACTTCTTTTTTTTTCTTGATGAGTTTGTTTCCTGCATGCTTTATTATATTAGAAATCAATAACTGTAAGATATATAGAATCCCACTATAGAAGAATGGGAATCCCATTCTAGTCTCAGTTACTTCAAAATTAAATGGCACACTTATAAGTATCTCACAGGTCAAAAAAGAAAGCATAAGAAAAGTAAACAAAATGTGCTATGAACTAAGTGATAATAAAAGCTGAAAATACCAGAAACTCTGGGATGAAACAGGAATCAGATGAACACTTATAACTTAAAGTACCTGTGTCAGAAAGAAGCTAGATTAATAATTAAATTCTTTTCAAATTAGGTAGTAGAAAGGAAAATATAAGAGTAGGAGCAGAAATATATGAAATAGGAAAGAAATGATACAGCTAAATGTTGGCGAAAAATCTAATAAGTTTGATCAAGAAAAAAAGCAAGAACACAAAAATATCAATGGAAAAGGAGCTATCAAAGCAACCCTGCAGATGGTAAAAATATATTAAGGTAATAGTACAACTGTATGCTAATATTCCTTATAGCTTACGTAGCATGGTCTATTTTAGAGAAGGATCTGTGTGTTGCTAAGAAGAAAGTGTATTCAGTCATTGCTGGATAAAATATTTTATATATCTCTGTTAAGCCTAAATTATCAATTGTATTCTTTAGTTCTAGCTTCTTTATTTAGTTTTTGTTTGGAGGGTCAATCCAATGGTGAGAGAGGCATGTTAAAGGCACCCAGTATTATTGTGTTGTGGTCTATCTGAATCTTGAAATTGAGAAGGGTTTGTTTGATGTATGTAGATGCTCCATTGTTTGGCACGTATATATTTATGATTGTTACAACTTATTGATGTATAATTCCCTTAAGCAGTATGAAATGTTCTTATTCATCCCTTCTGATTAACTTTGGCTTGAAGTCCACTTTATCTGATATGAAGATAGAAACTCTTACTTGTTTACAAGATCCATGTGAATGATATGTTTTTTCTCATCCTTTTACCTTCAGTCTGTGAATGTCTTTGCCTATGAAGCAAATCTCTTAGGGACAGCATAATGTTGGGTCTTGTTTTTAATCCAATCTGCTAGTCTATGTCTTTTGATTGATGAGTGTGGGGCATTTACATTCAACGTTACTGAGAAATGATTTTTATTCCCTGGCATTTTGGTTTATTTTTGGATTTTAATTCGAATTAGTTTCTCCTTTGATGGACTATTCTTCTAGTGTAGTTCCTCCTTTTGCTGGTCTTCACTTTCATTTTTTCATTTCTTCTTCATGATATGAATCAGGGGCTGGCAACTGGGGAACTGATTCCTGGCAAACCTGAGTTTGGGTGGGTTTCCATGACCAGTATTCTCCTATATAAACTTCTCTCCATGTTTGATTTTCTCTTGGTCACTTGGGCATACTCTATGTCATGCAATGTGGGTTTGGCAGGCCTATATTTTGCAAAATGGTTCCTCCCTCTGTCCTCTGCAAGCCTCCAGGAGAGATGACAGCTTCTTTCCTGCACAAGGATATGGTCCAGCACACCTTCAGTTTAGTCAGGCAGTGTCTTTGATGGCAAAACTCTCTGTACTCAGACACACATCAGGCCTCATAAAAATTAGGGTTCATTTAATTTCCTTATCCCTTTATTTTGCTCATGGAGGGACCTCTCTGGTGCCTCTGGCCTTAGCAGCAGTGGTGGAATGGGAGATTTCTTCTTTATTTTATTAAATACAACCTCTGAGTTCCTAATCTGCTTTGAGTGTTCAGTATCAAATTCCAGTAAAGCCCCTGCCCCTTTTATTGTTCACCCATCTTGCTGAGAAGCTGCCTGTATGGTATCTTGGTTTCACACCACAGAGCAGCCAAAAAAAGCAACCTACTCTATTCTGCCATCTTGAAACTCCTCCCAATTTACTATAGTTTTCCAAGACAGAAGCAATCCATGTCCTTCAATGTCACGTGTAATTTACCTCAATGTGATTGTTAAACTTAAGTTCTAGTTATTGCAATGTTTCTTCACTCTCTAATGACTTTGGGTTCTTTGTGGTAGTTGTAGCCCTTGCCATGTTCCCTAATAACTTAAGGTACCAAATCAGTAGATTTTAAATAAATTTTAAAACATTGAGCAGTTTCTCCATACTTTAGAGGTCCCTAAACCACAGATTTGTGAAGTAGAACCTAGTAGAACATTTAGCAATTGTGGTTTTGTCTATTCTTCAAATCCTTCAGTTGAATGTGAAAATGTTACTATATGGAAACCGAGGCTTTAGGATCAAAAATAAGAATTCCTTGATTTTCATTATAATAGAAGCTATTCACATAAGCCAAGTTAATGAGCTGGGGGAGAGATGGCAATAAATAACTGTTTTGTGCTATTATAATTAATAGCAAGTTTTGTAGTTCTTCTCAAAAATATTACCATATTATTTTAAGTGAAGAATCTGTACTTAATTTGACAAATTACAAGTCAAAATTTGTACAGAGAAGATAATCACAGGAATAAAATTGGTAGCGTTCTATAAATGTTGTTGGACTGTCATCTATGTTATTGATACTTAATAATTCTGTTTATATTT
This sequence comes from Spermophilus citellus, assembly GCF_964194105.1. Classification (NCBI taxonomy): domain Eukaryota; kingdom Metazoa; phylum Chordata; class Mammalia; order Rodentia; family Sciuridae; genus Spermophilus; species Spermophilus citellus. The sequence continues at coordinate 37,591,919 of NC_138198.1, forward strand.
TTTGGTATTTGGGAAAAATATTTCATACTAATTTTTTGAGACTTCCATTCAATTAGACAGAATTTCCAAATTTGAGGGTAAATATGGAGTACCTGAGAGAAGTGACCATCCCCAGACAGTCCATTGAGAAGGCCATAATAGAGTCAAGATCTGGCCTAGAAGTCTACTGTTCACAATCAAACTCTGAATGATGAAGAACCCCCCACCCATGATATAATTTGCTTGTACTTCCCATTTAAGTGGAGCAAGAAAATGTGTAATTTCAGAAGCAGTCTAAATTCCCTGTTTTAAATCAATCTCCATCTTTAAAATCAAACTCACCTTTAAGCTTCTCAAAATTGCATAAAATATATTCAGGATTAAGTAATATTTATCTATTCAGTCTACTTATCCTAGACTATACAAATATACATTACTCAAGCTCGTGCAATTAATTATGAGAGTATATCAAGGGTCACTTATTTAATGGTTATTAACCATGAACTACATTCCTCAGGTTTACCAAGAAAAATATCAATTCCATCTCTTATATTTTCAGTTTGAAAGCTATTTTTTCCTGCCATTGAGTTATAAACATAAATCATTCTTGCCTCTGAAGAGCACCTGTCAAAGGTTTTGCTACTCGGAGTGAAATACATTAAATAATTTTGAAGGTGTATTCCCAAGGTCTTTAAGTATTGTCAAACAGGAGAAGCAACTTCCAGGACTCTCTCGTGGACAACTTTCTCTGCTCTCTCTACCATCACGCCAAAGAAGGATCTGCAAATTTTATTTGTCAATACTTGAGCAGAGCTATGCTTTCTAAAAATCTGGAACTTGTGTTCTATAAACTTTTTCTTGCATTTCTTGAGATAAGTAAGAGCCAGGTTCAGTTGGAACTCTCAGAACAGGCCATTCATATTCATGTCATTTATATGCTCTTTCTTTCTCATCCATTTTCCTTTCCTTTTCTTAAAGTGAACTAATGTACATTCCTCAAATATAGACTTAGAGAGAGTTTGTCTCTTTCTTGCTTGCTTACTTTATTCTTTCTTCCCATTCGCCCTCTCTCCCTACCCCACTTTTTTTCTTTCCCTGTTTTAATGGCCTGGGTTAGAATCTTGTTTTATTTTCTCAAGCTTCCATATGACTTAGATATCATCTTCAGGGTGACATTCCTGGGTTCAAAATGATTATTTTAGACATTTTAGGTCTAGTTGGCTACTACAAAAAGAGGCAATGTAACAAAATGAAAAGAACATGATTTTAGAATCAGGCTTCCAATTCAAATTTTGTATTAGCTAAATGACCTTGAAAATAATAACTTAATGAGTTCAAACTTGGTTTTCTACCTGGGAAATTGGGATAGCATTTTAATAGAAGTCTTAAAAATTTATTTAATGAGCCAATATGGCTAAATACAACACCATCATGGACAGGATCATCACAACTCTCATTATTTCTCTGTGCTGAATAAAAGCACACTATAGACATTATTTCTTAATTAATATCTTCATTTACATCCTATAAATGGAGACTCAAAAAATTCAATGTTTTATTTAACATATCAAGGCAAAAGAAGGCAGAGTCAGGATCTGAGTTCAAGTCTGTTGCATGCTACAGCTGATTCTCTGCACTGCTATCTAATATAGCCCTCCAATGTATTCTTTTTATTCATACAACTGATTTCCCTCATTCTGTTCATGCACAATATATGCATGAGCTGAATTCAGGGAAATAATTATGTATTTCTCTTTACTCTGGGTCTCTGAAGATATACACATACACACATATGATATTCATGTATGTACTGAATAAAATATTGGTTGTAATTATGTCAAGTTTCATTTATATATAATGTAGACCTGTGTTGTCCAATATAATAGCCCCAAGTTTAAAAGTGGCTATTTAAATTTAATTAAAACTAAATAAAATTCGGGCTGGGGATGTGGCTCAAGCGGTAGCGCGCTCGCCTGGCATGCATGCGGCCCGGGTTCGATCCTCAGCACCACATACCAACAAAGATGTTGTGTCCGCCGAGAACTAAAAAATAAATATTAAAAAAAAAATTCTCTCTCTCACTCTCTCTCCTCTCTCACTCTCTCTTTAAAAAAAAAAACTAAATAAAATTCAAAATTCAAATCTTGATCACACTAGCCACATTTGCAGCACTCAAAATCTTCATATGGCTGGTAGCCACCAAATTGAACATCATAGATAAAGAACAATCCCATTATTGTGGAAAGTTCTATCAGACAGTAATGGGTTAGATGAATTGTTCATAACAATTCCTTCACCACAGAAGAGAAAGCACTTAACGTGAAAACTCTCCTATTGGGTCCTAACACAGAGATACACTCACTAAAAATTATACAAATCAAGTAGAAAGGAATTAATATTCATTCTGTCACATTTTTTTTTTTTGTATATGGTTACTGAATCTGAAGCCACATGCAAAGCTTTGTCCTGGGCAACCACATTCTTAAGTACCGCATAGCACACTTTCTAATGTTATTATTTACCTACTCCAACAGATTCTAATCTTGGACACACCAGAATACATGCAGGCTTTTGTAGCAGCACAAACATTAGTCATCCTCATTATTTGAAAGTTCCTAGAGAGTTCAATTTGTTGGAGAAGCTTCAATAAAGGCGGAAGGGAGTATAGTTATTTGGGAACCCTGGTGTTTTTCTAGAGGAAATTTAACAGGCAGAAGAGATGGCATTCTGATATATTGAGCCAATCTTCTGAAATAGTCCATGCAGCCACAAAGATATGGAAAATGAAAAGCAGAATGATCAAACATTTTAGGAAAATAAATAGATAAGCACACACACAAAAAAAAAAGAAGAAAAAAAAAGAAATGAATCAGCATGGTTTTCTTCTGCCTGGTTTTCTGAGGACCTGTAACATAACTAGTAATGGAATAGCAACTTATTAAGAAACATATATATTCTTCTTCCTTGGTCTTGTTTTTGTTTCATTTTATTTCATTTTCTTTTTAAAGGAAGCAGAGACCAATTGTATAGAAAATATTTACATTTTTCTTCTTAGTCAATAAAGGAAATCTTATTACCTAAATCAGTTTATAAGTAGATGCTTATCAACAATTTAATAAAATAGATATCTCTAGGAATCACCATGCATATAAATATCTTCTACAATTACCCATTGATTTTAAACATTTTATATTAGTATTGAATTCGTTTACCTCTGGAAAATGGCTTTTAAAAACTTGGTGTGAACACAGTAGGATAAGTTTGCTTAATAAAAGAAAAAGCTACACTCTAACTTGCATTATTTTAAATGATCAATTACATTCTCTTTGGGCAGGGATTCTATTGAATCCAGAGGTGACTTATCACTAAGCCACATCCCCAGCCCTTCTTAAAAAAAAATTGAGACCAGTTCTCACTAAGTTGCTTAGGGCTTTGCTAAGTTGCGGAGGTGGGTCTTGAACTTGCAACCCTCCTGTCTCAGCATCCTGAGTTGCTGGGTTTTTACAGGCATGGGTCACCATGCCAAGCATAAAATTATCAGATACATTCTAAGTATGTAATATACCCTAATTCAATCCTCAGTGTCTGTATTTAAAAAGAATAAACAAAGCTTTACTTTTAGGTATACATTTAAAATGGCTTATGAGGAAGAGAAAGATATTTGACATTGTCTCTTAAAAGACAGGGAAATTGAGCAAAAAGAAAAACAATATTTTTCCTAATATCAGCAGAACCCATGGGGCATTAGATAGGAAGATTTAATTTTAATATTAGAGTAAGAGCTAATGATGGATTTTTTAACAAGTATGTGAACTGATCTTGAGTAAGGCATCTTTTATATTTGTGTGCGTAAAAGAAACAGAATGAAAATTGCTGATGGATCATGATATCCCTTTTACCAGCTATCTCCTGATAGCTGACAATTATTGATATTCAAGGCAGTCATTACCAATCATTTGTAAATATATATTTACAAGGCTACTGTATCAATTTGTAGAAAGTCTTTTCTACATTTGAAAATGCACTAAAGATTTTATTCTGCCACTTACCCAAAGAAAATGTTTCACCCCAACAACTGAATTCCATGTTCTCTAGACAAACCATAGGACGCATCTCAGAAAAGTCCCTCTGGGGTCTTTTCCAACTCTGCCTGAATGACAATAAGAAGCTGATTCTTTAGGTTTTTCTGCTCCATTCATTCTTCCCATCAGCCTATAAAATTTACTAAGAGTACTAAGAGGTATAAATCTATAATAGGGTCTTTGTGGAAATGCTAAGAAAATGATGTCAGATACTAATGTAGTTATTTTATATGTAAAGTACTCAGAAAATCTGCAGATCACAATTGTACAAATAAAAGTGAAAACTCATTCTCTGAAGGAAGACCCAATGACGTGAGCATGCTCCACTCTGTTTTGGCATTCTGGTGTGACAGTAGAAAAGATACTAGTCTTAAAATGGAGACAAGCCATCGTATTTTCCTAATCTTTCTGTCAATGTAATGTATTTATAATACACAATAAGACCACATTCCAAGACTCTAATAACTGTAGTGTAAATGTAAGTACCAGGGGGAACTGAATAGCCTGATCTGTATATCCCTACTGTGTTTTTAATGATAAGGGGAAATTTAAATGCAGAGATCCTCTTGCTTCTATAGGAAATGCTATAATTCCTATCATAATTTCTTGGTTGCAAACAAGGCAAAGATATCTTAAGTGTGGCTACTATTGCTGCTCCTCTATTATTGGGGGCCAGATGCCAGCACATAAAGATTCCTTCAAAAGCCAGAAGACAATATCAGAGGTGCATTTACATAGCTCTGGAGTCTAACATTAAAGGTTTTTTTTTGTTTTTTTTTTTTTTTTAGAATTGCATGTCATAGAAGAAAGTAAAAACATAGAGGTCATCTCCCCTCTTATCCCCACATCTGTGAGACTTCAAAATATGTGCTTGAGGGATCATGATGTGATAGAAGGGCTAAGTGCTGGAAAAATCTCACCTTATGAATTAATGTGGAAAAATGTAGGCAGTTGAGGATGAACATGAAAACTTCAATAATCAATAATGATTAGAACTCAGGGGGTAAAAACATTTGGTTAATAGTCATATGATTATTACAAAGGTGAGTTAGAATGTTTTTAATTTGTAAAGGCAAGAAAAAAAATAATTTTGGTGATTAAAGCACACATGTCTTTGACCTGAAAGGGCAAGTTATTCATTCCTTTAATGTACTGAAAAGTTCAGTTTAATCAAACAACTGGTAGGCCAAAGAACTAGACAAGGTTTTCATATAAAAGAAATGTCAGTCATGTGTGGGGTGCACATGTGTGTATGTGTGTATGTGTATATGAACTAAATTGTGTGTATGTGTATATGAACTAAATTGATGGAAGTATCTAATCCATTACATCATCATAGTTATGGCAGCATATAAAATACCCAGGACTGGAACGCATCATAGAAACATTCTTCATAGTCACGGTATTGATTTCAATTTTGATATCTTTCTTGCTAATGCATTCTGTGCACCTGTTGGTAGGCAGAGAAAGCAGGATTAAATGAAACCAAAAGCCATACCTGCAGCAAAAAATAAAAATAAAAAAAGAAAGGCTCCATGAAGCCAAAATAGGAAAGAAGAAAACACTGTGAACTATGAGAGCCATTCAGAAAAATGTGCTAGATGGCAAGGAGCTTTAAAATCACCCATAAAAATGAGTACATTATCCATCTTTTTCTGTTTTGGCACTTCTGCAGTTGACATTACTACTGTCTGCTGTGTTAAGATTGGGAGAACTAAGCTGGAAGATGTGATAGCAAATCCTTAACTCAAGCAGCAGGCTGTTAAACTGCCATGTTAGCAGAATGCATAAATGTCAACATTATTTTAGAATGATTTATTATATCCATAACAGTCAAAATAAATAAATGTAGCCCCATAGTCAACAACTCACAGATAGCTTTCCTAATTTGGAATATGCACACAACATTTTCTATTAGGATGACATTTCAGACCTTCAAAAACAAAATTTGGAATTTTGCTAAGAATTTCTGAAGTTCTCAGCATATTATTTAAAATGAGTCTGGAAGGTAGGACAGTTAGTAAAGCACTGCTATAAAATAGTTAAATAAAATAAGGGTGGAAAAAAAGAATTTATGGTGTAGCTACATTAGATATTCATCACTAAAGGATCAGCAAGTGTAAAGCAATTGCATTGCAAAGTGTCTTTCTTTAATTTGATGTCTGTGTTGACAATGCAAACATCTCTACAAATAAACTTCTAATGAACAGAAATTGCGAAGGAATCATAACTGTGTGAGTTCAGAATGCGACCCAAAAAGTGATATCTGCAAATGTATTTAAATATTCAAATGCTTCAGAACTTATGTGTTTTAGTGTATTATCTAGGATTAATTCTTTGTTTTTGCTAACATACAGCAAGGGCTTCTACTGGCAACAATACTTTTTAGAAATAAAATAGCTCATTTATAATCATTATTTAGGTCACTGGGCTTTTATAGTCTGTCACTTTAAAATAACACATTATTCATCCTAATGAATGAATCAATAAATAACAAATTTCCCATAATATGAAAGAAAAAAGATATTTGGAAGTCAGATGATATTCTAAACTTTGTACTCTTATACATAACAATTTCCATTTTGTGGCAATATCCTTCATATTATATAAACAAATGGTATGAAAACATGATACACGTATTTTATGTCATTGTAAAGGGCAAACAAATAGGGTTTTATTAATATAATTGTAAAAGTCATCATTATTATTGCTCATTCTGTCACTAAATTAAGGAACTTGTGTATATATATACATACTATTTAGTATATATAATAAGCATAATATACAATATAATCCCAGCAGGTCAGGAGGCTGAAGCAGGAGGATTGAGAGTTCAAAGCCAGCCTTAGCAATGGCAAGGTACTAAGTAAATCAGTGAAATCATGTCTCTAAATAAAAGTAATATTTACAAAATATTATATATTCTATATTATAAGTAATATATAAATAAGTTGATTGAGTTGTATGTTATTTTTACATAGATTTTTAAAAATATTTTGGGTGATGCAGTGAATTGAATCCAGAATATTGCACATATTAAGTGCACACTCTACTGCTGAGCTACACTCCCACTTCTCTACATAGTTTTTTAAAAGAATAACAATACCCTACTTAGAACTTCTGAGATTAAAAAAAAATCTCAGTAAATTTGATTACATAATTTATCCTTTAGGTTAACAGACACCAAAGATAAATGAACTAGTTCCTTTATCTCTATGGGGAAATACACTATTAAGGAATTTAAAAAGATATTTTCAGGTTGAGGAAAAAAAGACAATTGGAACCAAGAGTTTAATAAAATGTGGGGAAAGCTGGGCAAGGTGGCACATGCCTGCAGTCCCAGTGGCTTGGGAGGCTGATGCAGGAGGATCTCAAGTTCAATGCCAGCCTCAGCAACTCAGAGAGGCCCTAAGTAACTTAGTGAGATCCCATATGTAAATCAAATATTAAAAAGGGGTGGGGATATAGCTCAGTGAGTAAGAGACCCAGGGTTTAATCCCTGGTACCAAAAAAAACATTAAAAATGGGGTGGGTAGGAGTTAATTATTGAGTTTTTTTTACATGTTTTCCAAACACAGCAGTACTACTCAAACCCTTATGCATGAAATAGATTTCAGTTTTTCCTCCATATGAGCCAATACTGCCATAGAAAAACATTATTTTAAAACACTCTTAGAAACATTTAATCTCAAAATATTCTGTCCATATTCTCTTCTGCTAAAATCATTATTCTCTCACTATCTCTTTCATTGCCTTGATGGCCAAAATAGCCTTCATATTCTGAGCTCTATAAATGTTATTTAGATTAGTTATTTTACCCATTTATTAATTGGGTTATTTATTTTTTGAGTTCTTTTTTATATTCTGGATATTAAACCCCTGTATGCCAATCAGATGGCAAGGGTATTCTCCCATTCTGTAGGCTCTCTCTTCGTGCTCTTGTTTTCTTTGCTGTGAAGATGCTTTTTAATTTGATGCCATCTCACTTATGGCTCCTGGCTTTATTTCTTGTGTTTTAGGAGTCTTGTTAAGGAAGTTTGGTGCCTGAGCCAATATTTAAGCCTATATTTTCTTCAAGCACTTGCAGAGTTTCTGGCCGAATTCCTAGGTCTTTCATCCAGTTTGAATTGATTTTTATGCAAGGTGAGAGATGGAGATCAATTTTCATTCTTCTACATATGGACATCCCGTCTTCCCAGCACCATTTATTTAAAAGATTCTCTTTTCTCTAATATATATTTTTGACACCTTAGTCAAGTATCAGATGAATTTATCTATGTGAATTTGTCTCTATATCTTCTATTCTATTCCACTGGTCTTCATGTCTGCTTTGTTGCCATTACTTGCTGTTTTTGTTAATATAGTTCTGTAGTATAATTTGAGATCAAGTATTGTAATACCAGACAATTTTCAAGAGAAGAAATACAAATGGCTAACAAATATATGAAAAATATGCTCAACATCTCTGGCAATCAGGACAGTACGAATCAATCTCACCCCAGGCAGAATGGCAATCACCAAGAATACAAATAATAACAAACATTGGTGAAGTTGTGGGGGGAAAAGTTAAAAAAAATTAAAATTTTAACTTTTCAATGGGGCTGAAAATTAATACATCCACTCTGGAAAGCAGTATGGAGATTCTAGGAATGGAACCATCATGTGACACAGCTATTCCACTTGTTGGTATAGATCCAAAAGATCTAAAATCATCATTCTATAGGGAGACAGCCCCATCAATGTTTATAGCAGTACAATTCACAATAGCTAAGTCATGGAACCAGTAAACATACCTGTGAACAGACGAATGGATAAAGAAAATGTGGTGTATATATAACAATAGAGTTTTACTCAGCCATAAAGAAGAATAAAACTATGGCATTTGCTGGCAAATGGATGACACTGGAGAACACAACGCTAAATGAAATAATTCAGACCCAGAAAGTTAAGGATCAAATATTTTCTTTCATTTGAAAAAAGCTAGAACAAAATAGGGGAAAAAAGAGTGGGAAGTCGAGTCCCACAAAAATAAGAGAGATCAGTGGATTAGAGAAAGGGGACTGAGGGAAGAGAAGGAGGGACAGGAAAAGGGAGGAATAGTGGACTGAAATTGACCAAACTATCCTATGTACGTATATGAACAGACAACAGTGAATTTCACCTTTATGTATATCTATAATTCAGCAATTTAGAAAAAAAAATCTACAAACACACAGAAGTCAGATCAATAGAGGAGAAGAAAGGGGACAGGGGGAGGGATAAGGGGAGGGAAACGGGAAGTACTGGGGACTAAACTGAAGCAAATTATATTCCATGCTTGTATAATTATGTCAAAATGAACCTCAATATTATGTATAACTAGAATGCACTAATAATATTTTAAAATAAAAATCTATTTGGTGATTTATACTGTGTCTTGGTCCAAAAGACATCTTTTAGCATTTTGGCCCTCTGATAATGAGAGGATCCTGGGCTATATGAAATAAGAACTACTTTTTAATGTTTAGGTTTAACAAGAAAATAATAATGTGTCCACCAAAAGTTAGGTATATTGTCATATTATTGTTTGTAGAAGTAAGTTATTATCCAAGTTAAAAAAGTATAATAATCAGCTATTATAAAAATTGAGGTGCCAAGTAAATTATATATCATATAGAAATAATTTGGACAGAGAGGAAAGATATATATTCTTTAAATGCCCTGAAGTAAGACTAAACATAAAACCCAATTTAGAAAGGGATTGAGATAGAGATAGAGTTATAGATATACAGGTCTAGAGCTGAAGACAGAGTCTGGATTCCAGTTCTATGTTTCTAGCAGTGAAAGTAATAATTTAATTATTGTGAAGGTAATATTTTAATGTGAAGGTAATAATTTAACCTTAGTTTCCAATTCCATTTCTTTAGTCAGATGCATGTGAATTGAATTTATCAAAGAAAAATGAAGTCCTTATGCACACACCTACAACTTGGATCATGTCCTCAATAGGTGAACATAGCACTAATCTAACCATCACAGCCAGTCTGCTCCCTAGCTCTACCAGTGACCCAAACAAAGCCTGATTGTGAAGCAGAGGAGTCCTATGTTTCCCACCATGAAAAAAGAAGTGAGTAAGTGACAGGTGTCTGAGTTTATGTTATTTCACACTGCAAAATCTGTAGCTACAATCTACCACCTATTACTAGATTTTTGCCCTGGATAGTTGGTGAAGAACATGAAGCCACAATATGCTAATGTTTCACAGGCCCCTTCCTGAGACTGAAATTCTTCCTGAATCTCTGTCCTCTCATAGGGAGGCCATCTGTCATCACAGTCACACACATAAGACTTCTACTTCTGAATGTTAATTATTTCAAATCTACTCTTTGCACATTAGCCTGTGCAACCTGAAACTTTTCTTCACTGGTGAACTTTTGCCAGAAATTCTAGCCACTTAACCTCAGTTTTATCAGGCAGCCTCTGTTGGAAGTTCAGCTCTTGCAGAGTCTAGAGGGCTTAACCAATGGCTACTGGTGCCTTTGGCTATCCTATGAAATATTCCCTGGCAAGTCTCCAAATCCCACCGAAGAGGTAGAGAAATATTTATGGATGCCTTTACATGCCAGGTCACCTTCTAGGCCCTGGTCATACAGAATGGATCTAGAAAGAATCCTTGTTTTTTTAGGAAATTTAATGTTCAGTGGAGTAGACAAAAAGGAATGAAGGGAAAGAAGGAGGGACAGGATAAGGAAAGAACAGTGACATGAATCTGACCTAACATTCCTATGTACATATGTGAACATACCACCATGTATCTCACCATCATGTGCATCCACAAAACACTAACTAAAAATCAATTACTTTAATTAAATAGCAGAAATATCAGTAGAGTAGAGGAAAGGGTATAGGAGGAGATGGGAGGATGGGAGGGGAAAGGGAATTACTGGGGAATAAATTAGAAGAATTATATTCCATGCTTTTATAATTATGTCAAAATGGATTCTATTGTCATGTATCTGACTTGAGGCTCCTTGTTCAGTTACACTCCTTTATATTTCAAAATGATAGATACGCTTGCCTTATCTCTATTTTTAGACGTTCTTTTTTAAGGTCTCATAAATAGCAAGAATAATGCCAAGTAAAATTTCATATTACTGCTGTCAAGTTGTCAATATATTTATTTCTCTTGTTGGAGGCAATGTGAATACATATTCCTTAAATTATAATTTTCCTACAGAATGCCTGTCACATAGATCTTTTATCAAGATTATATTAAGGTTGTGTAGTGCCAAATCAGTTTAACTTTCTTCATAAAGCTATCATGAAACAGAGTACAGATATGTGACTTTTCTTGTGGTGATTTTTGCATTTATTCCCTTCTTAGTTATTTATGCATGTTGTAAAGAGCAGCATTCTACAAATTGTGTTCTGCTATGTAAGTGGATAAAAGAGATTTTCATAGACTAATTGATTGTAAAATGCTACATACTGTATTTTACTCATGGAGATTAACAATGAAGATTATTACACAGTCAGGAGTAGTCCTATAGGAAAAAAAAAACCTGGTTGAACTATGTTTAACACAACATTTCCCAAACTTATTTAACCATGAACCCTTTTAAAAATGTAGTATTGGTTTTCAGATCAAGCTCATCATTTGTAATCATCTTTGTCATGTGTTATCCACACAAACCTAAGTTCCACTATGTACACCAGTAGCACATGGTGGGCACTCATAGAAATTCATCCAAACAAATGAATCAAATGATGTTATACGTTTTAGAAGTAGTGTTATGTGGATTTATTCAGAGTTATTTTTAACTATTATCTCTGAGTATGGCTTAGAGTTGAACTTTTTCAGATTTGGCAGACCAACAAGGAAAACAAACTGTTCATTTACTCATTTGGTTTGTGGGTTTTAAGTCTATTTCTCACACAGGGTTGGTTTACACTGCTTCATTCTATAAGGAACCTAAATCCTAGATTTCTGACCTGTAAAATCCCCGGATGCATCACAAATGCCTACAAATGGTCTCCAGGGGAGTTGGGGTAAACATAATGTGGATTCCATTCCAGACCTTTACTTCTATTGCAAAACATTGAAGCAAAACAAACAACTAACACCCTGCCCCAAAGGAAAAACAAACACAAATCCTGAATTCAAATCCACTCAGTCCACTTACTATTCTTAACTGGGAGTGAGGGGGAAGGAGTGAGAGTCAAGTCTGCCCTTTAAAAAGAAAGCACATGCCCTCATTGCTATACAAAATTACATATAAGAAGTTGTGAGGGGAATGGGAAAATAAACAAGGAGAGAAATGAATTACAGTAGATGAGGTAGAGAGAGAAGATGGGAGGGGAGGGGAGGGGGGATAGTAGAGGATAGGAAAGATAGCAGAATACAACAGTTACTAATAGGGCATTATATAAAATTGTTGATGTGTAACCGACGTGATTCTGCAATCTGCATTTGGGGTAAAAATTGGGAGTTCATAACCCACTTGAATTTAATGTATGAAATATGTCAAGAGCTTTGTAATGTTGTGAACAACCAATAAAAAAAGAAAGAAAGCACATGATTCTGTGGTTCATAATCATATGGGAAATAATCAGGATATTTTGAAAATTATTGTTAATAAAGTTAAGTATTAAACTTTTGAATTATTAGTCTAAATTAAAAAATATAGACTATGTTCACTGTAGCTATTTCTGGACAAAAGATGAAACTAAGGTTTCCAATGCTTTAGTGGATTATTAAGATCTACTCCTACAAGATACAAAAAGAGGAAGAAATGCTTCAAGTAAACCCCTGATCATTCTTAGAAGATCAAGAGATGCTTTTATTACCTCAACTTTATTTCACATTCACCAATATTTCCATCAATCCAATCTTTTAAAATGAATGCTTGCTTGGGGCTGGGGATGTGGCTCAAGCGGTAGCGCGCTCGCCTGGCATGCGTGTGGCCCGGGTTCGATCCTCAGCACCACATACAAACAAAGATGTTGTGTCCGCCGAAAACTAAAAAATAAATATTGAAAAATTCTCTCTCTCTCTCTCTCTCTCTCTCTCTCTTAAAAAAAAAAATAAGATGAAATGAATGCTTGCTTTTTTTTTTTTTCCCTACAGGGCCTTGTTTGGCTTTCCTTAAGAGTAAATAAGTATCTTAGCTAAGGTACTTCTACCTCTGAATATTTCACTCTAAATCCATTTTGGAAAAATAGCCCTCAAAACATCATTCACCAGGAAATTGTATCTATATTCCCTTTTGTAAAATGTGCCATGGATTTAGTTTCAAGATATATTATGAATCCCACTCTAAAAGGAAAATCCAGGAGCATAAACATATTAACTTTAAGAATAAAAATGAAATTCATAGAACAAAGGAACACTAAAATATATACCTGAACATTTTTCTCATTTGATTAATTATTCAACAGTAACATTTTTGTGGAAGAAATGTTTCCCATTCAGTAATTTTGAATTCAATTCTAGTGTGATAAAAATGTGGCAAATATGAAGAAGCACTGGATATTACTTTTTAAATATTGCTGTAACTTGGTATAAGTGTAATTTAAATAGTGCATGAAAATAAATGGCGTTTTCAGGTATTATATGACATTGTTCCTATAAAATTCCAGTCTAAGTCATAAATCACAGCTTTTGAATCAAATACCTAGGTGCACTGATGCATTTCTAACAAATAACTCATTTTAACAGTATAAAACCCACTGGCATGCAGAATTTCATAATCAGAGGCTCTCAGCTGCTCACCTTAAATTAAAACCTGAGTTAGGTAAGGGCAGAATGAAGAAATCAGTATTACCGTGGGTTTTATTTTAACCAAGTCACCTTTGAATCCAATCAAACTAAGGCATATTTTTTTTCTTATTCTGAACCACAGGCAATTCCTATGATAATTGAGCCTATTTAATTTGGTTTAATAAATATTTAGATGACTCCAAATGTGCACAAAGCACTAATAAAATGAAAGATGGGGAAGATCAATCCCTGCAGCTAAGAAGCTGAAAAATCTAGAAATGGAGATAAGTATATAAGCAGCTTTATATTCAAGGCATACCAAAGGTTTTTAAAATTAAGGTAAGGGGGCAATAGGCGCAGAGCAGGGAGATAGCATGCAACATCAAAGAAAGTTAAGATGCACCCAGGCAAAGGAAAGCAAGATTGCTCTTTGGGGAACAGCTGGAATATGACCAAGTAAGTGAACATAGAAATTCACCTGTTAAATGTGTCTAGACAACAGAAATAGTCCTATTGCAGGATGAAGTAATGACCTGGAAAGGCAAATCACCAGAACAGGAAAATGAAAGAGAAGATAGGGAAGAGGGTCTTGTTTCTAAATTGGGGACTTGTACTCAGTTAAACAAGCAGCCCAAAGATCACTTATGGGTACTCAATAGAGGAGAGAGGGAATGTGTTAGTGTATTTGTGCTGTTCTAACAAAATACCTGAGACTAGGTAATTAATAAAGTACAGAAATGTATTTTCTTGCTGTTTGGAGGCTGGGAAGTCCAAGATCAAGGAACCACCAGGTTTGGTATTGGGTAAGGTTTGTTCTTCTTTCAAAATGATGCCTTTTCATCATATCCCCCAGAGGAGGGGCAAACTGTCCCCCCACATGGCAGAAGGCAGAAGGGCAAGAGAGTTGAACACTGTGTGAAGCCTTATATAAGGGCCTCAATCTATATAAGGAACCTTTTTTTTAATTGGTTGTTCAAAACATTACATAACTCATGACATATCATCTTTCATACATTTGATTCAAGTGGGTTATGAACTCCCATTTTTACCCCAAATACAAGTTGCAGAATCACATCGGTTACACATCCACATTTTTATTTTTTTTTTATTTTATTTTATTTTATTTTTTTATTGATTATTTAAAGCATTACATAGTTCATGATATATCATCTTTCATACATTTGACTCAAATTGTGTTTTGAACTCCCATTTTCACCCCAAATACAGATTGCAGAATCACATCTGTTACATATTCACATTTTTACATAATGTCATATTAGTGACTGTTGTATTCTGCTACCTTTCCTATCCCCTACTATCCCCCCTCCCCTCCCCTCCCCTCCCATCTTCCCTCTCTACCTCCCCTGCTGTTGTTCAATTCTCTCCCTCTTTTTCCTTCCCCCTTGCCCCTCATAACCTCTTATAATTTTATGTATCATTGAAGGTCTCCTACCATTTCCATGTGCTTTCCCTTCTCTCCCCGTTTCTCTCCCCCCATTCGTCTTTGTTTACTGTAGTCTTTTCCTCATGCTCTTCCTTCCTGTTCTGTTCTTAGTTGTTCTCATTATATCAAAGCAGACATTTGGCATTTGTTTTTTAGGGCTTGGCTAGCTTCACTTAGCATAATCTGTTCTAATGCCATCCATTTCCCTGCAAATTCTATGATTTTGTCATTTCTTAGTGCTGCGCCACAGTGCCGGGGATCCCACATTTTTATATAAGGAACCTTCATGGCCTAATCATCTCTCATAGGCCCCAGGCCATCACATTGGTCATTAAGTTTTAACACCTGAATTTTGGAGAAGACACATTTAAAACCATAGTATGAAATAAATGTTTTATTACAGAAAGATTAGTAAAATGTTTATCAAGCTCATTGGGATGGAAGAAAAGAAGATGGAAACAGGAAGACTGTTTTAGCTGCCAATGAAATAATCCAGACAAGAGGAGAGGAGAGAACAAACTGAAGCAGTAGTTATACAAATGGAAACAAGGGAATAGATACTGGAAACTTCTTAAAGCTTAAAGATTTAAGACCTGACTACAGATTGCAGATGGAAAGAGGAAGAAAAGACAACGCTGGCTTTAATTTTTTGAATACTAATTTTTTGAACACTCTTGACTTCCTTAATCAAAATAAGGAAGTCAAGAATATAAAGTATACTTAGAAATGAGAGAAAGAGCTGTCCTAGATATTTTGTGTTTGGCATGCAATGATGTTTTATGGAGAAGGTTATGAGTACTCATATAGGATGGGAGAATCTGCAGATGTCGAAGTTACGGACATTCAGGTGATAGCTAAAATACTGGGATAGATTAGGCAGCACATCAGTTTATAAGAAACCAAAAGACAGAAGTTTTTGAGTGTTCATATTTTATGTGACTAAAAAAGCAGGTAAAAGGGCTGGTGAATGAGAAAAAAAAATAAACAGAATAAAAAATATGCACTTATTCACTTAACAAATGTCACCACTGAAGGATATAAAATTTTAGTATGTGATTATTTAGAAACTATAATTCCAGTGATATAGTATGTTTCTGGGTGGCAAAGCTGAATTACTAAAGATTCTTATAGATGTCAAAATTCCTTGAATTACTACTGAGGGGTAAATGCAATGCCAATCAAAAAAGACAACAAGACTCATCTTCTAAACATGGCAATCAAATCAATTACTCTTGAAATGAAAGCAGATTCTACAGATTCTTTCAGTCAAGACTGGAAGTTCTTAACTATTAAACACATGAAATATGTTAATAAATTTTAATGGTATAGTTTCACAACCTCACCAAGGCCATACAAAGTTGCTGCATTTTAGGGTATTCTGAGTATATCTAATTGAAGATTTTAATAGATGAATTAGAAATAATTTCATTCAACCCTCCTAGTAAAATCCAGAATGTAAATAGCAAGTAGTTGTTTTGGGTAATCACACCTCTAGTCTACCTAAAGGACTCCATCTTCCTCTTCAAGGGCCAGCTACCAGCTGTTAGGCTTTCCCACCTGGTCTCCTTTACCTTCTTTCTATCCCTGGCAGAGTGAAAGTATCTTCCCAGTCTCCTGTGTCCTTTACAGTTTATTATGCAGAATACACCCCTGCTATAATCACTGCAATTTGCATGCTTTTTACTCCTGCCAATTAAAGAGTCAAACATGAGAACAATTTTTTCTTTTCTAATTTCTTTGACTCTTGGACCTAAGAAAGGAAAATAAATGGGAAAAAATTGAGAAATAAAGGGACAGAGAAGTGTGTGTGTGTAGGGAGGAGGGACTCCAGAGAAAACTGGATACTCTAACTCAATTTATTATGCACCCCTTATGTTTCTTTAAGTTTCTAATCAAGCTACATATTTTAAGTCAAACCATTCCCTTCAGAGGGCTGTTTATTCCTGAATTAAACTGTGTTGAAAATTGCTAGGTATCTCCTTGACTTCGCTGAATATATAGCTATGAAAAAATTAATTCCAGGTAGTTCAGTGACTTGTTTGTGCAAGTAAAGATGCTATTTAGAAAGTTGGTGAGCCAAAAGGTGGTATGAAGAAGCTTCTGCTTTTTTGAGTTGAGAACAACCATTGATGTTCTTGGAGAATACTCTCAGTAAGCCCAGTGACATGAACACTTGGGAAAGGGAAAGAAATGACCTCAGCTCTAATTCTCATCATTAATTGAACATTAGGATAAGAACTAGAGTAAAGGAACTAATAGAGAAAAAAAATTGCTAAATTTCATGAAACTTCAGCTAGCTAGTTCTTGTTCATCTGAACAAGTGATCTAGATGGACAGTGATACCACTGAACAGCTCTGTTGTTTATCAAGTGTGGCCTCAAACAAATGTTTAAGCTCTTGGTATCTTACATTCACCATTGGTAAACAGGAGTGAAATAGAACTTATGGGACTGTTGTGAGGATGGAATGAGATAATATGTATAAAATACGTGACACATGTACATAATATTGGCTGTTGTTATAGTGACAGACATTTCAGAAGGTAATGAATTCAGCTTGAAACATGTGGGGAGAGCACTTAAAAAAAAATAAAAGAAAGTATAATGATTCAATCCTTACTGGCTTACTGGATCCTCTTCTAAAATTCAGTAACTTTACTGAATGAAACTAAACTCTGTGAGATAGGATTGTGCATCACAGATTGGCCCTTCTCTCATGAAGACAAGTGGAGCGGAGGAGGAACCACGGGGATATGGCATCTGAGAACTTATTGGAAGGCACCTAGCCCAGTTTGGGAACATGTGCAAAGGCCTCTTTAACCAGGAGATTATATCTATGCCTAATATCTGCAGAATTAAAAATCACCTGTAGGAAAGAAGTGGTAGAGGAGATGACACCAAATGCCTTTCCAGTTGAAAGAATACTAAATAAGCCAAAAATAGTGTGATTAACTCATCAATACTTTTCATCAGAAACTGACAATTTAAAGTGCAAGTGACATTAGTAAGTACTAAGCCAATTTTTCATAAAATTTTAGAACTAGATAAAGTTTTTATAATTTATACATTTGTTTCAGATATTTGAGTTTATTTGTAGGCAGGCCAAGGATCTAAACTCAATATCAGTTTGTGGAAAATCTCTAACCCACTGGGTTTTTGGAAGATTAAATAAAATAATAGGTATAGAGAGTTTAACATAGTACTTGGCATATAAGAAGCCCTCAATGTATCAATAGCTATTATTACTATGTGGTATTTGCCTTCCAAATATCAGATTAGGAACTAGAAGCTCTGATAATATACACAAAATCCATAGGAATTGGCAGAACAAGAACTAAAATCCAACTATCCCAGAGTTCGTTCTCTCTCTCTCTCTCTCTCTCTCTCTCTCTCTCTCTCTGCATCAGTATGCTTTTGGTTCTCCTTTACCAATACTCCAAACAATGGCTGGTACCCATACCATTTGGAGAGATAGAACAGGTACTCAAATAAAAGTTTGATTTCTCTTAGCTATTTTCTCCAGGATTTTTGTTTCTTCCATCTGACCCATCTATCAATTATGTCACATCTAAAAGGGAGAAAGGTGCATTGTATATTTAGCTATAATTCTCTAAAATGGAAATGCAGAAAATATATTATTGTTCTCTTCTGCCTTTCTATTTGGTTAATCATTTGTTTTTTTTAACAATAAAAGCAACATTCTTTTTTTCCCTATGTTAAATATTAAATATTTAAGCTTCACATCAATGTAGTGTTTGAAACTTAGCAACTGAAAAAAAAAAAAAAGATCTTAGAATGGCCCCTTAAAGATTGTTTAGAATCTCTCTAGTTAACAGCCACATACTGTAATGGAATTGCAAACAGATCTTCCACTAGAGGGCTTTTGCTTTGGTTAGAATTCTTTTGGGAATTCCAGTGTGAGCTCTATGAATGACTAACTTACCATCTGTCTGGTATTCAAAGGAGGGTTCAGGGAAGATGGTAGCAAAGGAGTCCTAATATCTACAGAATATCTGAAATGCAATCTTTCTCTTTCCAGAGTTTAACAAAATCCTACAACATTCTTATGGGCCTTAGTATATTTATTAATTATCCAAATTAACTAAGGCTTTACTATTTCAAATAAGCAAATTCAGATATTTACACAGATAGATAAAAGCTTAATGTATATGTATTTTCAAATTATCCCATATAATTATAAGTACTTCTCAAGAAGCATATTAGCTTTGGGAAAAAATGGTGAATTGCTTATTTTCAGAATCAGATATTCATCTAAAGGGCAGCTGCATAGTGTTAAAATTATTATTATGAATTATCTTTGCATAATATCCTGAGAGGAGGTACCAAAACACTGCAAGAATGCTTGTATTGTATACTATGACTTTGTAAAGCAGCCTTTCATCCACCTTTAAAAATCCCTGAATGTTAGAGAACTCATCTTTTTATTCAGCTGACTTTCTATATAGCTTCTACCTTTTGATCTTAGTTTGCCCTGTGGAATTACACAGACTAAGTCAGATCCCTTTTTCACACAACAATATTATGAATTTACCACACATAACATCTTTCTTCCTTTGGCTTAAGACTGTAATTCCTCAGGAGAAAATGTTGAGTTTCAAAACTGTACACTCAGAAAGGTACTGTTCTTATTAATAAGCAATGTAATGATATTAATGAATAAAACAAAAGTTTAGGAAACATAACATCTGTATGGTATTTTTTAAAATACTATTTGAATAGCTATTCAGGCAGCCTGATAATTTAGTTTAAATAATGGGGAGATACAGTAGTTATAAAATGATTTGCAAGAAATCTCAAAACCACTTATTATTAAGTTAAATCTAAAAATAGTTGAGGTTGTGTTCACAAAACTAAACATTAAGTGTTAAGCTTTTCTTTAAAACAATAATATTTTAAAATAAGAATTTGATAATATTTTAAAATTCCATATGTAATATACATATCACCAGCTGCTGTGTGTTCGCGCCAAGGACTGAGCTAGCTTGCAATAAACACCTCATTGCTGCTTACATCGATCTTGGTCTCTGGTGGTCTTTTGGGGGTCCCGAATTCAAGCATAACAAAACTAGAGAGAAACAAGGAATCAAAAAGGGGGATCTCACAAAAATAGAAAGGAGAACATTAGAGTAGAGAAAGAGGGTTGAGGATGAAGGAAGAATTGCAGAATTAAATCAACCAAATTTTGCATGTGCTTGTATGAATATATGACAATGAATCCCACATATGGATATGTATACTGCACCAGTTTAAAATAAATAAATAAACAAATAGTAGAAATACCAGTAGGAAAGATGAAAAAGATTAGGGGGAAGGTTGAGGAAGGAAAGGGGAAGTACTCAGGAATGAAACGGAGCAGATTATATTATTTTTTTAAAGAGAGAGAGAGAGAGAATTTTTGATATTTATTATTTAGTTTTTGGCAGACACAACATCTTTGTTTGTATGTGGTGCTGAGGATCGAACCCAGGCCGCACGCATGCCAGGCGAGCACGCTACCGCTTGAGCCACATTCCCAGCCCGGAGCAGATGAACCCCACTATTTGTGTAATTTTAATGCACTAATAAAAACATGAAAAGTAAAAATGTAGGCAGACTTTCAAAAATAAAATTCAGAGGAGTCAGTGTCATGTTTGTCATGTGTAAAACTTATTAAAGCAGGTATTTCTGAGATCTAATATCATTTTGGGTCTATTTATCATAATATTTTGCTTATTGTAGCTTTATAATGGGATTTGATATATGGTAGGGCAAATCCTATCTTAACTACTTTAAAATATATCAAGTATCACTATCAATATTTTATCATTAATGAATTTGAATTCTTACATTGTTAAAAACCAAAATATTCATTTAGATTTTAATTAAAATGCATTAGATCTATAAGTCATTGTGAAAATAATTTCATGTTTCATGCAGGAAATGGATGTGTGTGTACATTTACTCCCATCTTCTCATACATCTATTAATAGAGTTTTCTTTTTTTTCTCCATAACAGTCTACATATTTCTTAACAGTAGATTAGTTTTAAATATGTTTTATACATTTTGGTATCAAAATTTTCTATGATATATTGTCTTATGTGATTTCAATGATGTGAAGGGTTAGACTAACACATCAAAAAGATGATAAAACAACTTAATTATTGAAACAGATCATATAATTTTCTGAGAAGTAATCTTTATGTCAGCTGTGACTTTAACAGTGGTCACTTCACCTTCTGAATATAGCCATAGTTGCTCTAAGGTTTATTTTTCAAAACACTGTTTTTTTCTATCTTCTCCCCTCTCTCCCTCCCTAACAAGATTAGGGAGACAGTATTATCTTTTCTTCTAGTTAATTGCCCTTGAACACACCCAATACAGGAAGGAGATGCCTGCTGAGGATGTGGGAAGTGAATATCTCCCAAATTCACAAGTGAATTCTAACATGTCATCAGGGTGCCCTGGGACCTCCTACCAGAGCACACCTGGAATATGACCTTTGAAGAGTTCCTTTAACGCACCCCACCCGTCCTTCCAGATAGAGTCACAGCCTTCAGGACAGGAGTCCCCTGTGTTTCTCCTTTGCTAGCAAAAAAATAAACCTTCTTTTTCCTTTTTCTCGAAACCGTGCCCTCATTTAAAAGTGGCATTAATTGGCATTTGGGACAAGGACCGAGCTTTTGATTCATGACCATCATTGATTTATCACACATTTCTTGAGTTTCTAAAACATAAGGCAGTGAAAACATATGACACAGAGTTCTTAATATCAAGTCAGAAAAGCAGTCAGGAATGAAGAGTAGAAAGCTTGAGAATAGGAATCAAATCAATGGCATTAAGAGGTTAACTTTGGTTTCAAAACAAAAAATATCTATGATCAAAGAAAAGTGATGAAAATATGCAGGGATATCATTAAATTGTAAGGAAAAGAGGGTTGCCAGGTGAAGGAGTTCAGAATATATGCTAAAGTGTTACAAGTAGAAGAGAGGTTTCCTTTCTGAACCGCAACTCCCCACCCCCATCTAAGCCATTTACTGAGGAGCCATTATCAAGTAAATTTGAACATTTAGAAGAGTGGTGTAGGGACATCAGTTTTCTTTGGTACTTAAAAACTACAAAATCTAAAGGATTTGGGGAGGGTGCTGGGGCTGGAACCGAGGGGCTCATGCATGTTGAGCAAGGGCTCTATTACTGAGCCACATTTCCAGCTCAAGGATTCTTAAATATTAAAGAAACTTTAGATATTTTTATTTAAAGGAAGTGTAGAAGTCTAGAATTTAGAAATTACACAAACTTTTCAAATTAAATGGGAAACAAAATTGGTGTCTCCCACAACCTCATACATTTGGAAACCAGCATGAACTACTGATGCCATGAACTTTAACACTCTTCCCTAATGGGCTTCAAAGGACACACTCTCACACAGTTATAGTAAAACTCTGTATTTATATAATGGTTTTTGAGAGGCTCCTTGAAAAGTCTTATTATCTCTCACCAAATCCCTTTTAGATAAGTATGGGAAGGGGCCATTATCTCTCCTTCAGAGATGAGTCCATCAAGACACTCAGCTTCAATGATTAGTAAAAGGAGTGCAGCATGTTCATGATGGAAAGACCAAAAATATCCTGATCACTAGACATCTTACCAAAAAGATGTGTCCCACAGTCTTCTGTTTTTCTCTATCCCTTAAACTTATTTGTTTCTCCAATATTTTTAGTGCTAACATTTAATGTGTTTATTTAAAGAAAGTGAAATCTGTTTCAAACCTATGCTAATAGGAAACACTATAAAATTATTTCTCTTCTGTATGGTGACTTTTCTGTGGATGCATCTATATTAAAAAGCTGAAAGGTAACTCACGCTCCCAGAGCTTCATTAAGGTATAATTTATAAAATTATATGTATTTATGGTATACATGATGCTTTGATATATGGATACACTGCAAAATTATTTTATCAGCTTATTAACATCTATCACCTGACATACTTATGGATTTTTTTTGGTGAGATATTTAAGTATTCTTAGTACTTTAAGTATCTCTTAATAATTTTCAAGTATAAATTACTATAATTAATTATAGCCACCGTGCTGTACAGTAAATCTCTGGAATTCATTCATCCTGTTTAACTAAAATCTTAGTACTCTTTGATGAACACCTCCCCATTCCCTCCCACCTCTGCCCCAGGCAACCACCATTCTATTCTGGCTTTTATGAATTCAACCTTGTTAGGTTCCTTATTTGAGAGAGATTGTGTATCTGTGAACTTCATTGCCGTGAATATTAATAGCTAGTCATTCATTTCTGTAGAAAATACTCTAGGGTCATCCAATCTGGAACAGTCTTTTTAGTCTACTATAACTCCATAATCAAAAGAAGTCAGGGTGTTATGTTGTTTGTAAGAAACCCAGTGAGTTTAGGCAGCTAAACATTTGATACCCACTTCCTATAAGTCTGAAACTTAGGTATATCTGACATTATGACAGTGCTATTAGGGAGATATTTGGGAGCAGAGGAATGACATTCACAAATGTGCAAAAGTCTGACTTGATTAACAAGAAAAGTAAAAAATGATACTTATCATTACATAACAGTGGAGTGAGTAGGAGTTAGATCTGCAGAGTTATTTGGTGCTTATTAAAAGCTCCTGTGTTGAACCCATAAGCACCTACAGTAGGTTTTTTTTTTAATTTAGCCATGCTAAAATTAGAAATAGTGATGTCTATAAACAAATTAGATTTAGAGTTCAAGTTTCAATCAACTTTTTGGAATCCCAAGTTTGAGACAGTTGTTATTAACCTATGTCATCTGTGAAAAGAATATTTATTATTAGAAGTCATCTATGAAATGAGCAGTGGGCTTTCTAGAGCTAATTGAGAAAATATCAAATTTAGAACAATGGCCCCCTCCCACATATACACATGCACACTCAGAAATGTGTCTAGTCACATATTTACCTACATGATATTTTGGGAAAAAAAGAAACAAAGTATTATTTTACTTTGGAAAATGTTTTTTTTAACATACTTTTTTTTGTATATATGTATAAATACACATATACTATATGTATAGACTATATATAATCTATGCATACATATAACATACATATAACATACTATATCTACACATATATACATATATAATATGTATATACACATATATTCATTTTGGCTCATGACTATTTTATTCATAAGAATATCTTAAATGTTGTCAAAACTCTTTAATTAAGCCTAGACATATACATATCTTATAACAAAAACACACTTTTTTATTCTGAACAAATGTATTTGATATACTCACACCAGTAATTGAGTTTGATCAGTACATTAATCCTTATTTTTCAAGTTTTTTGAATAACTGTGGCTAGAAATGTGTTTAATGTGCTTATAGCAAATGAATTGCAAAAAGAATTACTTAAAACAGAGAATAAAGTTAGAAGGAAAGAAAGCAATAAAACCAATCTCTATTTTTTCGTTTTTTCCTTTTATAGTCATACGCTTTGTAGAAAAGATTCCTAAAATTAATGGGCTATAAGAATTATTTTTTTCTGGACTGAAGTAGGTTGATTGAATAATCAAATTCTACAGTCTAATGGAAATAATAAACCTCCTAAAACCCAACCTTGCAAAAAAAAAAATAAAGAAACCACATGAGTTTTATTGAAGAAAATTTTATATCAATGCTTAATGAGATGGCAAGCATGCGTGAATAATTATTTTTACTTACTGTTCTCATTAAAGAAAAAAAAATGAGTTCTCATTCTTATAGTCAGAAAAAAAATTCTTTCCCTATCATTACCATGAACTTGACTTATTTTATATTTTTTAAAAAGAAATCCATCTTAAAGTGAAAGAAGGAATAGGCACTTAAAATCAAACAAAGCTGGGGGGGGTGTCACTTTTCCTTTGAATAAAAAATTTCCTGAACTTTTCCCCTAAACTGCTACAAATATTCTGGTGCAAGGGGTAACACCTGGGAGCCATGACTATTGTCCTTCACTTTAACATATTCTTAGATATGAATCTTACTACAAAGACAAGAAAATACTTTGTTTTCTCATTAAGAGCAAAGAACTAAAAATTGCCTAAACTGAATACTACAGCCATCCTTATAGCGTTCAGTTAGGAAAGTAATGATTTAGAAATTTCTGGATGTTAGTAATATCCTTTTGAGTTCCTATAATGTGGCCTCAATGTCACTCTTGCCAAAATATGTGGAGACTTCTGCTTCCAGGAAGGAGTGGATGAGCTTTTCCTATTTTTCTCAAATACAATTAACATCCTTATATTCCATACATAAAACAAATTGAAGAAGACTCTAAAAGATGGAGAGTAGGATGGCTGGCCATGTAATTGAACACAGCAAGTAGTTCCTGGGTTTTCCTTGTGCTTCATATGCAGAAAAAAATGAATAAATAAACAAATAGAAACAACCCAGCAAATGCCCTCTCTTGGGGCAAAAGGACAGCTCAGTCATGTGGAAAAATTCTAGACAATGACCATTCCAGACAGACATTACAGAAAAAAACTATGGTACTCTCCTTCTTGCACCTATCAGGGTGAGGGCTGAATGAGCAGGCTAGGTTTGTACCCTACAGAACCTGTGACAAAGCATGCCCACTCCCCGACCAAAGTCATGTTAAAGAAATAAGATATTCATTTTCTGCCAGCCAGTAATGGTCTCAGTGGAGACCACTTGGAAGACCTCCACTTAGACTTCCACCAGCAGAAGTGAGGCAGCCCTCTTACTCTTCATTTGGAGGTGTAGGAGAACTTTTGGAAAATCAGGACTTTCAAACTGATTTGTTCAAACTGAAGTTTTCTGAGTTGACAGGAAGTGTTAATTATTTTCTCCCAGGATTTCAAAGAAAAGCAAAAACACTAAATTAATATCAGGTAGAACTTGGGATAGAAATAAAAACAAGATCTTAGAGACATAACCCATGGTTTATGGGGCTACCCCTCAATTTCCCATTTCTGTGTTGGTCTCCACTAATCCTGGAGGATGAATTCTCTCCCTTCTGCTGCCCCCAGCCACCTAGTCCCCAGCCCTAAATGAGGAGTCCTCCCTATGGTGTGTCAATGCAGGCCAAGTACAAAATTTGGACTTCACATCCACTTGGGGATAATAAAGTGTCCTTCGTCATTCTATAAAGGTAAATTCAAATTTAAAAAGATAGAAAATAGTCATTCCCTCCCTACCTTTTTCTTAGAGCATTTACTTTAGAAAACTTGTAATAGTGAGTTCTTTCCCTCCCTATCAAACATATATGAATCTTTTTAAAACTAAGTAGTTTTATGCAAGTTTTAAAAACCAGAAAACTCTTTTCTCAAGGTCCTACAAGCCATCTATTCAAAATGTAATAAGATATATCCCCTATTTCCCAGTTTTCTTATAAAGATAAGAACCCAACATCCTCAGGGTAGGTACAAAACTAATTATTTTTACAAATATATGAGACATTTCATTTTCCTTTTCATAAAAGCAGCTAGTAAACACAAATGATCATCCTGAGTATCAAGTGAATTTAGGCTGAACTGTGTGACAAATGCCAATTCGTCTTCTTGAGGATTGGTCATCATTTATCCTAAAATCATTCATGCCTGCCTATGTAAAAAGAAAGGATTTTCTTTCTCCCTTTGAAATTTCTTTTGCAGATTGCTATGATAGACATCACATTCTGGTTTAATGCTTATGCAATAATAAAATTGTTTTCTTTCACTTACACTTTTTGGGAGAAATTTTCTGAGTTGACAGGAAGTGTTAATTATTTTCTCCCAGGATTTCAAAGGAAAGCAAATAGGATATATTAACATCAGGTAGAGCTCAGGATAGAAATAAAAACAAAATCCTAGTGACAGAAAAGGATATTATATAATGATAAAATGTTCAATCCCCCAAGAAGACATAGCAATCCCAAAATTAGTATATACCAAACAAATCTGTAAAATATACATAGAAATTGTGGGCAAAATCATGTATTGGAGTTATCCTCTGTGTGGAAGTAGTGGAAGGAATGTTATACCAAAAGTTAGGAGGTATTGATCCTTACATGTTCTATAACTAAATTATTATATGATAGCCAATTTTTCTAATTTCTGATAGCCTCAATTTCTCTATTTTCTATACAATATGGAGTTTAGATAGATGAGCCACACATTCCTCTCACTCTAAAATTCTGGATTTCTATGCAATCGTGTAACTAAATAGGTTCAAGAAATTGATAATTTTCAGAACAAGCAAAGTATTTATGATACTTGATAAAATATATTCATTATGTTCTGAGGAAAAAAATTGTAATAGTCTATATAGAGGTTATTTATATTAAATGGAATGGAGGTTAAAAAGCATAAGTACCAAATTGTTACAATATGGAAATAAACCACATTGTCAACATCTTAACTCTGAAGGCAGCTTATCACTTTTAAAACATCCATTAAAATACACCAAATTACCCCTCAAAGTCTAACTCTCAAATTCACAAATGCATGTGTAACTTATTTAAAAACAGGAACCATGTTGAAAGAATTTAGCAGACCTTAAATCTATTCTAAGTCAACATTTCTGTGACAAAGTCTTTAAAAATCCTTTTACAATAATGAAGCACATTTTAACACAAAATCAAAACAGTCAAATCATAGCAATCATATGACGGTAATATATTATAATCTAATATACAGGATATGATAGTATCAGAAAATATTACTCTGTGAAGAACCTGAGAAGCAACTTCCTTCAATTCCCACTTAATAGCAGGGAGGAAATTAAGGACAGAGAGTTTGAGTTGTGTAGTCCATTGCAATAGCACAAGAGAAAAAGCAGGTCTCCCAGTAGTTTTGCTATATGGGGGCTACCATGAACAAAGCCATATCATAATGTAGATTGGCCATTAACTTACAGAGTAACTTGAAAGGAAAACCTCATTTTCCCAATATTCAAAATAAATAACTCAAAGGAAGCTAGCATTTGGAGAATGTAATAAAAGTTCTAAAGCTACCTAAGTGCTAAAAGGTAAGCAGCAAGTAAGCATTTTCAGAGCAATTAGCAGACTTAAACTTTCTTATGTTTCAACTTGCTAAAAATGCACACACCTATTTTTTTTTCAATAAACAGGTGAAAAAAATAAGGCAGAGAAAAATTAATGGATGTTTTCAAAGCATTATAATACAGATATTGATTTTCCTGGGTATTAGAACAGATGCACATTTCTTTTATAAGAGTACAGTTTTATTAAATCTTAAAAGTACACTGTAGGATATTGACAGATGCCCAATGGGAAAGTCCATCAACAAGCATTTATTGACCACTTAACTCTGCAGGGCAGTGTACTAAACACAATTAGATGTCACAAAAGAAATGGAAGGAATGACCCTTGACCTTGTAGAAATTAAAAACAAAGGTGTCTGCATAACAATTATTCTAGAATTTATGAAAGTCTGTCATTTTAGATAACCAAAAAAGCATTCTAATTTTCTTCACACAGTCAAGAGGTAAATATATTCCTACATATTCTCAGCAGTAAGCTAAATGATTCCTTTTATCTGTACTATATTTTTGTAACCTTGTTTTAGCAACTTCCCCCAGGTATTAAATCCATTAAATCCATGATAAACAAAAGTTTTTTTCTCAAATTCAAATGACAAGGTTGACTAAGATTGTAGGAGTTAAAATATGAGGATCTGGAAGCAAACTCACCTGAACCAAATGCCACTTCCATGAGTTTAACCATGTGACCTGGAGGACATAACATCCCTTTCTGGTTTCAGATCCTGGTTTCATTTGTTAAATGAGAATCATAAAATCTAGCCTCATTCCATACTTGTATTAATTAGATTATAATGTGTTTAAATGTTCCGAATATTTCCTGCTATACAATAGTTGCTCATCAAAATTTGGCCATTGTTAGCATCAACATTAATAATACTATTACAATTTTTAAAATTTGTTAGAATACATAAAAAAATATTTACATTTAGGTGCTGTTTTCTTTGTGTTCTTGGAATATGACAGGGAGTGACATTTAAATGTGTACCAATGATGCTCTTAAAATCTCTTTCAACTATTTTTTAATACACTATAATTTTTCAGAAAAAAAAGACTACTTTTAGGGCACTTGATTTATCTGCCTAGATGAAAGACAGGCACATATGTATTTATTTCACATCTACTGCAAAGAATATATCATCATGACACTCAATAAAGAAAAATCGTATAGTTCATAGCAATTGATAGCTTTTAGAGGCACTTTAAATCCCATGAGAAGGTTCACTTCTATCATATTCATCTTTTCACTCCTGTATAAAGGTTCCATGAAACCCTTCCTTTTACTGAAAGATAATTTTACTTTTCACAGAAGATAAAGTTCCATAAAGGCTGTCAATCAAGCAATGATTTTATAAGCAACCAATGGCAATACCAAATATAATACATAAATCTATGTAAATCCTAAATTTACAAGAGTCGCTACTTTATATTAGAGTTCCTCTATTACTTATATTGGAAAATGATATCTCTCAATTTTATTGCAGAATAGTTGTGAAAATAGATTTGTGTGTAGCCCATGGAAATGAATCAACTCTTTGTCTCACATGGTTCTTAGCATTTAAAATTATAGTTGTCCCAAATTGGGGATATAGATCCATGATAGAGCACTTGTCTGGAATACACAAAGTCTTGGGTTTGATTCCCAGCAGCACACACACACACACACACACACACACACACAAATTATAGTTGTTCTTCTACATTAGTAGGAAGTTGGGGGGATGCCCTGCAAGTACTAAAATGTGAAGTTGGTCAACTCCCTTATATAAAATGGCATGTAATCTATACCTATTCTTACATGTACTTTATGACTTATATTACCTGTGCTAGTCAGTTTTCCATCACTCTATAAAATGCCTAAGATGATGAACTTGTAAAGAGAAAAAGTTTATTTTGGCTCACAGTGTTGTATTTTCTAGCTCATGATTAGATTTTGTTGCTTTGTCCTGTGGCAAGCACATCATGGTAGAAGTGCTCTGTGGAGTGAAACCTGCTCACTTCTTGGCCAGGATACAAAATAGAGATCCACTCTCCACTTTAAGGACATGACTCCAATGACACAAATACCTCTCACTAGGCCCCATCTCTAAAAGGTTTCACTGATTCTCAATAGTGCTTCTCTTGGGACAAAACCTCCAATGCATGGACATTTGGGGGACATTTGAGATCCCAACTATAACCATATCTAATACAAACTAATGACATATAAAATAATAATTTTACTATATTGCTGAGAAAACAGGATACAAAAAAAGTCTAAGAATTCAGTATGGACACAGTCATTTTTCCCCAACTATTTTTAATCCTGATTTGGTTAAATCTGCAGATGTGGAGGAGCAATTGTAGTTAGCAATTTCTAGTCTTATAGTAAGATCTCTAAAGGTGTTACAATAGACTCAACTGGAAATATATTCTAACCCATGACCAGTTCTCTAGTTATTCCAATTTTCATTTGGAAAACATTTCTATGCAATGGAAAAGACAGATTAATAGAAAGTTTCTAGTTTGGAAACCCTACTCTACAAGTTGTTAGTTGATATCATGGCATAAATTACTAAAGCTCTTCAATTCTCAAGTTACTTTTCCTATAAAATAGTTATATTGTTGGGGCTGGGGATGTGGCTCAAGCAGTAGCACGCTCCCCTGGCATGTGCGGGGCGCTGGGTTCGATCCTCAGCACCACATAAAAAAGTAAAATAAAGATGTTGTGTACACCGAAAACGAAAAAATAAATATTAAAAAATTCCCTCTCTCTCTCTCTCTCTCTCTCTCTCTCTCTCTCTCTCTCTCAATTGTGATATGATATATGGAGCCTGGGAATGTGGCTCAGTGTTAGAGTGCTTGCCTGGCAATGCATGAGGTTTGATCCCCAGTATTGCAAAAACATAGATAAATAAATAAAAATAAAGTGTTCAAAAATAAGATGCATGTATAACAATGAGTGCCTACAACTTGTAATGCACTCAAAAAACACTTCCTGTTATTTTATTATTATGACAATTGTTCAGGATATAGCTCAAACACTACGTCTACCATGAAACTTTTGCTATCTTGTTGCAGAGGAATGAACACTCGTTTTTGACTTAGCCTCAAATGAAATTCTATGCTTGCTTTTCAATTCTGCAGTCCCTTTAATCCTCAATTCTATTTCCTGGACTAAAGATAATAATATCTCAATGGTATCTTATAAACAATATGCTCTGTGAGAGGCTAAAGTGGAACTTTTGTTCTCTTCTAAGACACTTATGAAATCTTGGGGAAGATTTTTAACTCAATGGATCCTGAACTTTATCACTTATAATGCATGTGACATAAGACAGAGTAGTAGCTTTTATTGTGGAATCCATGCCTTTATAAAAACTGTTGTCCAAACTTCTTATGTATCCAGATATGCATGAATATATTTCTGAGGGAACACTTCAGATCTTCTGTTTGATTTTCAAAGGTCCATACACAAGACCAAAAGGTATGGCCCACTAATTTAAAAACAGATTTATGATCCAACTCCAATGGCCAAAGAAGACTACTTCCTGGCATTCATTTTATAAGATATCCTCACCCTTTGTTTATTTTTCTATTTTTAATTTCTTTATGTTTATATTCTTCTTCAAAAGTGCAATGTATTTCACCCTAGCAATGCCAAAACACAGTAAGTATTTCATTGATACTAGTTCTCTATATTTCTTCTCAATATTAATGAAGGTTATATATCCCAACTTGTAGGTAATGACTTAATTTTTTATGATTTCCTCTTCTTAATTTAACAAATATGTGTCTAGGGTCTTCTTTATGCCAGACAAAATTCTATTTGTACACTAACTAAATAAAACTGGCAAGTTTTCCACTATTTTTATAGAATTATTTTTTAATACAATAGAAACTAAACAAATACTTAGATTAAAATAGATTAATGGTATAATTTCAGATGATTCCATAAAAAAAAACTAAGCAAGATAATGACAGAAGAATGATAAAGGCATGGAACATTTAATAGGGTATTTGGGGGGAAGTTTCACTGAGAAAATGATGTTAGAATAAATATGTAAAATGGTAGAAAGCAGTGAGCTATGAGAATAGAAAAAAATATTCCAGGAAGAGGGAACAAGCACAAAGAATCTGTTTAATTCACTTGAGAGACTGAAATATTTCAGTAAAATACCTCTAAAGTAAAAGGTCTTAATTCTTTAGGCTAAATAAAACAACATTACCTTCTTTCTGTAGAAAACTTAAAGTATACACAAATGAAAGAAAATAAAATTTCATGTAGAGCACTCTAATAATTATTGTATAATTCTTCCAAGAATTTTTAGATGCATATTATAGAAAATGAGATGCAATGTTTTTCTGACTTTGTTGTTTTACCTAACCTATTATGAGAAAGATCTAAGTCATTAACATTAGTCATACACATGGTTGAAATGATTGTGTATTATTCCATCATACAAAAATATTATCTTTTTATATAATCAGTTCCCCCATTGGACTTTTAGTTTATTTTTATTTTCACTTTGAAATAAATGCTTCAATCAACATTTTTATGGACTATATTATCTTTGAGTGGCTTCTTGGACTGGATTGTAGAAGTAGAGTTCATTTGATCTTAAACATCAAATTAGCATAAACTCTGTCTCTGAATTATTATACTCAATGTACGTTTGAAAGAAAATCTTTAAAAATCCTTTTGAAGTCTACCATTTGTCTATATCAGTAATACATTTACACATTTCTATGTCTACTTGCCTTTTAAAAGAATTCATCAAAACAAAACTATTGTAGTCTATGAGAGAACGGTCACTAAAAGAGAAAGAAGTCTTGATTTAAAAGATGTCTTTCGTGAAAATAGTCTCCCGAAGACTCACTAAAATTATGACTATGAGAAATTACTAATTCAGAGTTCAGTGAAAAACATTCTGGGTTTCTTTACAATTTAATAACAGAAAATAATTCCATCAGTAACATAACATTTTGGTAATGATGGATCTCCCAAAATTTGTACTTACAGATTTACTTTGAGCTACCTTGATCTCCAGGTGTGTTTCAGCAACTCTCTCTGATCCACATGCTTATTTATTGTCTTTGCATCTTATCCTAGAGCTATTTCTGCCCAGTGGAGGAAGAACATCAATAAACTACAAGATTTTATTAGGTTTATCCAACAAATGCTGATCTCTCCTGTTGGGTTTAATTTGTTGGTCTGTTATCATGGTTGTTCCAATACATCATTTCATGACCTTTCCTTGTCTGTATTCTAGAATCTGTGTAACATTAATCCCTCTATATTCTTACATTGCAGAATTAATTACTGCTCTATAATTTTCATTTTGATAATTATGATGTTGTTGATTAATGCAAAAAAGTCACATAGGAAAGCAACTTAAGTAAGATACTAAAGCTATAGAATAATCAGTTTATTCCCTTGTGTTTCATTCACTTGGAAGAGGAACCTGAGCAAACAACTTAAACTCTTTGTTAATAACCACACCCTTATGATGATGCATCTATGTTATCTTGGAAATGGGAATGATGTTCTGTATCAGTTTTTGAAATAAGTGTCTAATCCATCTAATTTTAAAACAATTCACAAATGTAAAGACTAAAAATATTCAATAAGACTTCTGTGCTCATTGGGATAAAAAAAGCTTCCTTAATATATTTTCTAATGAAAAACCATGAGAAGTGAGAAAACTCTCTCTCTCCCATTTAAAGGAGAAACTATCCTCATGATCTTTGCTTTATTTTTTTCTAAGGGTGAGGATGAAGGGACTCAGCCATGCAGAGCTGCTGAAATAAAAGAAACATAAAACATGTAAAACTAAATTCATGTACTTTTTCAAATAAATATACCAAATGATTATAGAAAACTTTGCTGGCCGAAAACTTATTGAAAATAACACACACACACACACACACACACACGTGCACACAAGATAATTAGAATTATTTTGCTCTTTTTTTTAATAGTCTGCTCAACTTAGGTTTCTTATGTATGCTTCATTAAAAGTATCTTCTAGGATTTTTTTCCAAGTCTGTTAATATTAACATATATCTCACCAGAGGGATTTTTCAGAGAGGTTTAGAAACACATCTGAATTCTACAACCCAACAAGAACTGTGAAGTACAACACAGAACATCTTTATGAACACTGGGGTATTATCTTTCCCCTTCTCATCTATATATTCACTGACTTGCCAACCATGCTGAAGTTTATACGATGTGTGTTAGCCATATCCAAGAGGAATTGCTTTTTCTTCTGGAATCCTAGGCATGCATAGTTTTGACTTTTCAAAAAAATGCAATAAATATTTCATAAATTGGGAAAATTTAGTTTTAGGGCAAGAAAAACATAGGAGTATTGGTCCCATATAACCTTTAATTGGTCCCATATAACCTTTAACTCTTGGGTAGATGTAAATGGGTTTTGTTTTTATTTTATAATTTAAAATTTACCCTCTCCAGAATTAGTCCATATGCATGTATTACACACAGCACATTCTAAGAAGACAGGGCTTTGTTCAGGGTGCTATTCTATAAGGAGTGCCACTTAACTTTACCCCTAATATATACCATTTCTCTCTTGACTACCTACAAAGGTTTCTAAAGTTGGGATTTAATCAAGGTAAAATAAGAATTATCTGAGATTAACTGAAATCAAAATATATGATTGTGATAGGATTAAAATATTCAGACTATCTAAATGAAAGTACAATTTGTTGGTTTGCTTTCTCTAGCAGGTACCTAAAGAAGAACATGGAAATGGTTTCCTTCCTGGAAGAGTTTGGAGAACTTTCCCAGCCCTACCAGAGAAGGCATGTTGATTGTACCAGCTGATAATTTGGTTTCTGGGTCACTGGACCATACACAGTCTACTGCAGAAAGAGGAGGTTTTTTTTTTTTCTTTTTTTTTTTTTTTTGAGACAGAGTTTGAGGGAGAGAGAAAAAGAGGAGAGAAAAAAAGGGAAGGAAGAGTATGAAGTAGGGAGGGAGAGAGGGAGGGAAGGAGATGGAAAGGGAGAGAGGGAAACTAAGAGAAGGAATAAACAAAGCTTTTCCTCAGATGAAAAGACCATTTGAAGGAGTAGGATGAGAGTGGACATAGGTGGGTCCTGAGGGTTCAAGGGGGATTACTCAAGAAGGGAAAGAGTAGGGGAAGAACATTTAAAAATAACACTAAAGGAAAGATTATCAAAGGTCCAGAAACCAAAAGCTGAGTCATTGATTCCCAATCACCAGCCCTGATCAGAATTAGACCTTTCCTTTCCTGATTTCAAAACTCTGACCAGTTGAGCCTCCCTTCTGCACCAGTAACTAACATCTCATCTATTGATCACCAGCAAAAATGAATATTTTTCACAAACTTCAGAAAGATATATATTGTCCCCTTTGACCACTGTGTTTTAAGAAGCCCTGGAAATTTGCAGAAGTGAAACTGAGCAGTGGGCACCCACACCAGTAGTCTTAACAGTGTAGACTTGACCTCAAACTTCAGACTCCATAAGCTCAGACAATATAATGAATACACTCATTGTACTGAAGAGGGGCTGTATGTGTAATCATGTGTACACAGACTATAGACACTGCTCAGAATAAAGCAAATGGTAACCTTTACATTATTTTTCCACTGAGGAAACATTTAGACTGAACTGCCCAAGAGAACTAACACTTGATTCTTGAAAACTTCTGTGTCCAATCAACAAAAGTTTTCTATGTTCCCTGTTGTTCCGAACCCTATCCAGATCTGTGTGAGAAGGGTGACTCTGAGGTAGAAATTTAATTCTGATTTCACAGATTTCTTAGACTCCCATCTAAGATACTTAGATCAACTGTAAGAACTGTATCTTGGTCACAAGTGAACAAGAACACTCAGTCCTGTGAGACAGACTCTTTGAAGGCTGAAGTGCTTTGCTGTCACTACCAGTTGGGATCCCTCAAATCAGGATATAGATCATGGTGGGAGAAGCACACTTTCAAACAAATTTGCACCAGCATCCTATATATCTTGTCATCTTTATGCCTGCAAGCTCTGATACAGATGGATTTATTTTTTTAGTTCCTCACTTCTAATGAATCCTTTGAAAATAACTAATGACTGGCTATCTTAGAGTAGATTTTCCCTTAGTCTCACATTATGCTTTCTCTGCAATGAAGCTGATGGCTGGAGCTTAAAAAAAAATAAAACAAAACAGTGGTATATTCACCAGTGTAAGAATAACTCCCAGAGTCTGGGAAGAGTTTAATAACCTCCTGTGGAAAGACTTAGGTCACCATTAGAAATCCTGATCTGGGTGTTCAAAGATTTCATGTGCCAGTAGAAGTAGAATACACGTCAATTCAGCAACTAGAACAACCTAGTACTATTCTTTAATTGCGCTGGATGCTATTTTTTAATGCTTCATTATTCTACAGCTTTAGAAACTGAACAAAAGATTATTCTGCCAAAAAAGAGTAACATTTTCACACAATTGGATCCTTATATAACATAATATAAATGGAAATTAGACAAGAAAAAATAAGGGAATTTTTCTATATTATGTATAAATATACAGAAATGAGAAACAACTGAACTAGAAGAGATAATACAAATCCTTAGGCAAAGATAAATTCCATCCTGCTCCTTTTTCTTTTTTTTATTATTTTTTTTATTGTTGGTAGTTCAAAACATTACATAGTTCTTGATATATCATATTTCACACTTTGATTCAAGTGGGTTATGAACTCCCATTTTTACCCCGTATACAGATTGCAGAATCACATCAGTTACACTTCCATTGATTTACATATTGACATACTCATGTCTGTTGTATTCTGCTGCCTTTCCTATCCTCTACTATCCCCCCTTCCCTCCCCTCCCCATCCCCTCTTCTCTCTCTACCCCCTTTACTGTAATTCATTCCTCCTCCTTGTATTATTTTTCCCTTTCCCCTCACTTCCTCTTGTATGTAATTTTGTATAACCCTGAGGGTCTCCTTGCATTTCCATGCAATTTCCCTTCTCTCTCCGTTTCCCTCCCACCTCTCATCCTTGTTTAATGTTGGTCTTCTTCTCGTGCTCTTCTTCCCTAGTCTGTTCTTATTACTCTCCTTATATCAAAGAAGACATTTGGCATTTGTTTTTTAGGGCTTGGCTAGCTTCACTTAGCATAATCTGCTCTAATGCCATCCATTTCCCTGAAAATTCTATGATTTTGTCATTTTTTAATGCAGAGTAATACTCCATTGTGTATAAATGCCACATTTTTTTTATCCATTCATCTATTGAAGGGCATCTAGGTTGGTTCCACAGTCTTGCTATTGTGAATTGTGCTGCTATGAACATCGATGTAGCAGTGTCCCTGTAGCATGCTCTTTTTAGGTCTTTAGGGAATAGACCGAGAAGGGGAATATCTGGGTCAAATGGTGGTTCCATTCACAGCTTTCCAAGAAATCTCCATACTGCTTTCCAAATTGGCTGCACCAATTTGCAGTCCCACCAACAATGTACAAGTGTACCCTTTTCCCCACATCCTCGCCAGTACTTGTTGTAAAATATTTTCGGTGTACACAACATCTTTATTTTATTTTCTGTGGTGCTGAGGATTGAACCCAGTGCCCAGCGCATGCCAGGCGAGCGCACTACCTCTTGAGCCACATCCCCAGCCCTCCTTTTTCAACTATACTTAAATGCCACTAAGAACTATAACATAAGTTTCTAAGAAAGTTTATGGCATTGCCATTGTATTAAATATATATATATATATATATATATATATATATATATATATATGAACCATTAGCCCCTATTGAGTTGGAATCCAATAGTAATTCTTCTCTACAATACACTTGTATTCATAATTTCTCACTGGAGTCAAATCTCAAAAAAAAAACTGACATATAGTTCTTTTCCATGTTCTAATAAGACACCTTTAGATTTCTATTTTTAAAGCAAATTAGAGTTGTCTTATTCTTTATCATATGACATATATACCTAGGAACAGTGGTGTACATTCCTATAATTCAGAGAAAAAAAGAGTACACCTTAAAATTAAATGACAACATGTTACTCAAGCAAAGGACTATGCAATTTGCAGTGATGGTAATTATAGACTGTAATATAGAAAATTAATATTTGCTAAGCAATGGAGAATATCACGTTAGGCTGTCAAAACAGTAGGCCTTATTATTAGATGATGTTGTAGTTTAGTGGACAAACTTTGGACTAGGTGTTAAAAGGTCATAAATTAATTTTCTGACTTGGCAACCATCTTGCTGGTGACTAAGGATAAGGCACTTAATTACTTTTCTCCATCAACTATTTAAATATAAACACTCAAGTTTTCAAAGGACAATTTGAATTACATGTAAAATAAATCAATTTATGTTCAGATACCATGCAAAAGTTAGAAAACAGTTAGTTTAGGGAGAATCTTCCTTTCATGGTTATGTTATGTTCCTGCACCTGACTTTTTCCTTTTAATTTTTTTCTTAAAAAAGTATGGTTTAATAGTACTTACCATTTGAGTAGTTGAAGAATAACTAGGAAAATGCTTATAAATCACATACCTGACACCTAACAGTGCTTAGTAGATATTACTGCCAGGAATATAATTTATTACTTAAACTGAACTGAAGTTTATTCTGATGTCAAGGATAATCCTAAAATATGCCATGGTCTCAGATTACAGTTTTGCCATGAAGTAAAAAAGATAAATATTGTTATGATGGCATCGTTGGAATAAAATAAAAGGATATAAAAATCGTTTATTTGGATATACAATGTTCATATTTACATAAAAATATCTTAAAATTGATTTTGAACAACACAGTTTTTCCACAAATTTTCAATTTCTCTCTCTCTCTCTCTCTCTCTCTCTCTCTCTCTCTCTCTCTCTCTCTCATTTCTTAGTTGTAGATGGATACAATATTTTTATTTCCTTCATTTATTTTTATGTGGTACTGAGGATTGAACCCAGTGCCTCATATGTGCAAGGCAAGCACTCTACCACTGAGCTACAACCCCAGCCCTCTCTGTGGTCTCTTAACAACAGAACTGCCAAATAGTGGCAATAGTTTCAAATGCTACTTTTAAAACCATTGTTACAGAAAATAATGGTTACAATTTATCTGCCTATTCTGATTAGGGTTACTAATTAGGGTTACTAATTAAATGTAACTGTATCTGTGAACAAAAATATTAAAATGAAGCATTTTAAAAACTTATACAGATTTATAAGGGCATATAGAATTTTAAAAGCCATCCATCACAGACTTATTCAAAACCCAAATCACTTCTAAAACATTCTCTTTGGCTGATTGTTCTCGAATACAACTAAGGACTGGAAACTTATCATTTCCCAAATCATCCTTTGGTGCCTGTACTGCAAATAATATGACTGAGACAACTGACAAAATCCAGTATGAACTGTAAATAGTATAAAGGTGGATTATATTAACAAATGCACTGTAACGATATAAGATAATATTCTTGTTTTTAAGAAACATGTCCTGAATTATTAAAGCATAAAGGGTCATGATGAATGCAACCTACTCTCAAATGCATGTGGAAAAAATGTGTTCTAAATTGAGAAACATGAAGCAAATATGGCAAAATGTAAATAACCATTGATTCTGGGGGAAAATTGGGTATAGGAATTCTCTACTATCCTTTGAACTTTTTTGTATACTTAGGATTATTTCAAAATACAAAGTTAAAAAAGGCAAATTTAAAAAGTAATTAAAGTGGCACAAATGGGTCTTAGCACCTCTTCAGCACCTGAACTAACTTACTGTAGTTAGTAGCATCCGTTTCAAGGAGCTTCCTGTTCCTTAAACACTGACTGAACCCACAGTCACACTCAAAGTGGAAAAAGGGCCACAGTCTGAGATGATCACAATAGAGTTTGAAGATACAAAAGCACCCAGTCATTTTTCCACCACCAGCTTATGCTTTTCATATCTGAATGACATAATATTACTTTTAAAATGGATGGAATTTAAGAGCATTTAAACCCAGTCTGGTTTTTTTCTTTAACATACTCACTATTTACATATGGTAAGAAGATGCTTCCTAGGGTCTAGCTTTTTAAAGCTTCCTTTTGAGTAAAATGAGATACTCAACTCAAAAGGCCCCATGTGATGAACTGTCCTCAGAGGGTCATTTGCTTGGGGATAGTAAGGAGGCTGCCATCAAGCTAATTGCTGCACACCATGTCAACAGTAAGATGTTTCATAAAGAATGAATTTCATTCCAGAATGACCACAAAAAGGTAACAAATTTGAAATGAGCTTCTTTCCATTTGCTCTAGTGCAACTAATTATGACCTATCTGATGGATAAAAGCCACTCAAAGGCCATTGTCTGTCACCAAGGCTGAGTGGAAATCTCCCAGACTTCTTATTAAATTCAACTACCTAGTAAACAAATACTTGGTGAGATACCTTAGAATTTCAAGTCCATTTAACATAAAGTTGACAGAAATTTCTTTTTTCCACTTGAGTTCTTCTCTTCCAGCATACAACTCATAGATTCTCCCTTATATTTTCTTTGCATCTATTTGTTTTCCCTGATACCTAGATATTGTGATGCAGTGGCAGTTCAGCCAGAAAGCTGAAACCCAAATTAGGTTTAGATGCTTACTCTGTGCCTCTTCACAAACTACAGAGACTTAGGTATGTATGTCTGCTAAAGCCAGCAAATCTTCTCCTGGCTCAGCCATTCCTAGTCCCTTGTGCCCAGAGTAAGTTCTGGCCATTATTAGTGACTATTTTGAAGTAGCATGTACATCATTATTCCACACCACAAGACAGCCACAGACATCTGAAAATAATATACCAACTGTGCCCCTCTGTACATTTATCTTAGGCAAACGTGTCACCAAAATACAGGGCAAAGTTAAAAGAATTGTGTCACTCATGGCTCAGAGTGTAAGAAGGTACTAAAGAATGGACTCTTCCAGATTTTCAGGTGGTACAAAAGTCCTGCTTGTGTAGGATGGTCAAGAAAGATAACATTACCTTTATAACTGTACTTTTTTGGCTATTGCAATGCCATTCCAAGATGTGCTGGTTTTTGTCTCAGAGTTAACAAACTTTGGAAATTTCTCTGTTCTACTTATTTTTGTTTTTGTTGTTCTTGTTGAGGCATTTAAATCCATTAGAATACCAACCTTTTTCTTTCATTCACCTTCAAATCTTTTCCATTGTCCATTTAATCATTCTTACACATAGCTGCCTAAATCACCCTCCATCATTTACTCCTTTGCTTGGAGAAAACAAAACAAAACAAGATAAAACAAAACTAAATGAACTTCTTGTGAGCAATCTTCATATCCAGAATGAATTTCAAACTCTTTTACTTGGACTTTGAGGTTCTATGGAATTTGCTATGACTACTCTTCTAAAAAGTTTCTTCCTGATTTTAAAATTCACTCCAGTCCTGAAGTGTGTTGTCCTCCTAACAACACCTGTGGGTTCCCTGTCTCAGTACCTTTGCTGATGCTGGTCCTTAGGCTGTAATGTCACCATGAACTCCACCTGCCAACACTCCACCAACACTTTGGGCTCAGCTTCAGCTCCATTTCCCCTCTTTTATAAACTCTTTGTTTTCACCCCATACAGGACCCCCCTCCTACTTTGAGTTCCTGAGTAGTTCCCAAGTGGCTACATGACTTGTCCTTCCACCATCGGTTCCTGGAGGTCCCAGGTTCCTTCCACTTCATGGAGTCTCACACACTGTCTAAGACCATGGAATCTTGAGCCAGATCATACAGGCTCAATTCTTGATTTCTCCATTTCCTGAGCAAGTTACAGTACAAAATGGGGATGTAAAAATATACCCAAATTACAAATGAGAATTAAATCAGTTAATATTATTAAAAAAACAACAACAACAGATCAATGGCTTCCAACTTAATATTCACCATGTTTGTGAGTACTAGTGTTATTTGTGTGCACGCACACCTATGTCTGCAAAATACAGACACAGTACATTGTATATAGACATTCTAAAAATATATATCAAATTAAAAAATCCAGGAAGCTTTGGAATATGGGGGTCTTAGTTTTCTATAGCAATTTCTCTAATGCACAGGCAAATTTGAGTAATCTGGTCTTTATAAGAA
This sequence comes from Spermophilus citellus, assembly GCF_964194105.1. Taxonomy (NCBI): domain Eukaryota; kingdom Metazoa; phylum Chordata; class Mammalia; order Rodentia; family Sciuridae; genus Spermophilus; species Spermophilus citellus. The sequence continues at coordinate 37,634,299 of NC_138198.1, forward strand.
TATGTTGGGTTAATCATTTATTTGGAAAAAATAAATAACAATTTAGATTAGATTACAAAAAGACCACAATCTGAGATGGTATCTGAAGTAAGGAATAAAAAATATTATAGGGTAGATCTCAAGGTTATGCAGGAGAATCTGACGACACATAACCCTAGAACAAAGACTGCATACTATTGGAATAAATATAAAACATCATGTCCTTGGTTTACATGTTTTTGAATTTTTTGAGCTGGGTCTTATAGGAAACTCAGTGTGTGGGAGCAGGGGATCTACTCTTATTCCTTACCTTGTTGGGACCTTGAATTCATTTGATTAGAATATGTTCTCCCTATTTCCTAACACCATAGTTGATATATGGTGTTATTTTTCCAGAAAATTTTTCTGATTTATAAAATGATGTATATCAAATTGATGCAAGGATATAAAAGTAAATCATATTATTATGTGTTTAACCAATTGCTTTTGCCAAAATAATTAAAGTGTGTGAAATTAGGACTATATAGCCAATTAACACACATTTCCTTCACCTATTATATTTGAACTATAATATAGGTACACTATATAAAATACAATGTCCTTAGTAGATATTATTGTATAATAACTGGGAAAGATTATGATGATTTCTCCAGTTATGAAGCATCTATAATGTGGAATAAATTTTAAAGTACAAGTCCTGAATGATTTGTTGTTCTGATCTTATCCACTCACTCCAATGGTTGTCATGCTAAAGAACTCACATTTCCCAGAATGCACCCTGCTCTTCCTGCTCTCTGTCTCTGCACATGTACATCATCTTCTTGTTCCCTATCATGATAAACTCTTACACACTGCAAGTTCCAGTGCATATATCACCTTTTCCCCTGTCTAGATTTTTCTGAGCACAGTTAATCATGTCCAGCTCTTATGCTTCCATCATGTCATGATCATACTTCTATTTTCCTGATACTATCTATCTATACTGATAGTAGTACATCATATATATATATATATATATATATATATATATATATATATATATACACTATGAAATATATATATATATACACAGATATATATATATATATATATATACAGATATATATATGCAGATACATATATACCCACACATATACATATGTGTATATATGTTTTGATTTAATTGTGAGGCTTCAGAAGGCTGAGATCCACTTAAATTCATTTCTCAGACCACAGCATCCAGTATAAAGTAGGCATTTAATAAACACTATTTATGTTCCTGGATAAACCATCATTCTCAGTAGAACATTAATTCCATTTTCTCAGTATCCATGTAAATATTCAATTCAATAGCATTGTCTTTACATATTTTCATTTAAATGTCATGTTCATATGACATGTTCATGAATGTCCATTTTTACTTTTAAAGACATTTTCTTGTTTCATTCTAATTTGTTTTCCCAAATTATCAAAAGCATTTTATGGATGGAGTAGTAACTCTCAGGTTTAATGTTATGATCTTAGCCTTGATAGTAAGACAAGTTTTCTGAACTTCAAAACTGTCTTTTTAATCAATAATTCCTTCCATCAAATGTTCATCTGCTAATAGAAAAGTATCTCCATATGTACCAGAACCGACTTTGTGGGATTATTTTATTACCCCCTATTTCATCAGTAAAGCCATTCATCCATTCATTCACCAATCTATGCATTCATGTAGACAACAATTGCCATTGAAGCACTTATTGTATACTGGGCACTAAGCTCAGGGCTGGAGATCCAAAGACAAAAATGGAGAGGATTTGCCCTCACAGGGTACACAGCCTACAGCAGACAGGCAGGCCCATAACCACAAAAAACATCAGAGAGCAAGAGTTAAGTGCAAATAAAAAAAGGTGTAAAACTCAATGGATACAATCAAGGCATGAAAGCAAGGCTTCTCTGATAGTTTGTAAAGAAAGAATTGAAAATACTTCAAATGCCATACCTCTAAGAATCTGAAGATACCCTTGTGTCACCTCACATCAGCCTTTCCATGGACTTCAGCCAAGAAAGGGACAGGAGCATCACCCTGCCCTCTCCACGATATCTCTCAGTTGTTCTCAATTATTGTCTGGAAGCAATGTATTTGAAAACCAGAGAGCCCTTTCCCCTTCAGCCAGCCTGTGGGGTGATGAAAACATGGGAGCTGAGCCTATCAGTGCTTGTATCAAGCAGCTGAAAAAGTTGTAGCCCATGAGTCATGGCTCTTTTCATGTACTTCCAGCTCTGTGGGAGGAGAGGCCTTTGGCTGGCAGCACTAGCAATCTAGCACCTATGATGATCACTTGGGGAAAGAAGGATGCTAGAGCCACTAGGAAAGCTACACAATCCTCCCACCTTCCTGAAGTGTGCATATCCCCAATGCCAACACCAGGCCATGCCTCAAAATAGTGTGAGAGCCAAAACCCACATTTTCAAAAAAAGGGACAAATAAATTAAGCTCCTGCCACCCACTTCCCTTATGTGCAGCTAAGGAAAATCAAATGAAATAAACAAGCAAATTAGCAGCTGGTATGTGAGCTTCAGATCACGAATATGTTTTGAAGCTTCTGCCAACTTGTTCTTCCTGAACTGAATTTGTTCTTGTTGGGAAAATAATAATTAGTAATCATACTACTAATATCAATGTCTAATACCTATTGAAAGCTCACAGTGTACTAGACGCCATGCTTACAATTTACAGGCATACCCTATTTAATTGTTACAAAACTCTTGAGATGCTTCTGAAAAATCCAGACTTTACAGGTAGGGAGTCTGAGACTCTGAAAAGCTAGATAATTGACCAAAGTTCACACACACCCTAGGTCCCAGAGCAGAGTCTACCTCTGTAGGTATATCAAGCCTGTTTCTCTTAAGCAATACACTTTCCTAAAACATTAATGTAAGATCATTAGAAGCGTGGGCATTTTGTTCCCATCACCTGTTATTGCACAAACTATGCATTCCTGTAAGGTTTTTGCTGTCAAGAACATCATTCTCTTCACCTGGAGTCATTTTTTCCTTGCTGTACATGCACAGAAAATAGTAAAATAAATAAATAAATAAATTTAAAAAATACCTGGAGCTTCTAAGTTAATTAATTTCAAAGGAGAGAATAATTTTTAAGTGCTGTTAATAGTTTTGCTAACATTTTAGTACTAACTTTATATATAAAAATACATTATATATATATATATATGTGTATGTGTGTGTATACACACATACACATATATGTATTTATATTTATTCTGGATATATATATATATATATATATATATATATATATTTCTGGGTACCTTGTTTTCTGCTAACAAGTTAGTTTTAAATTACTTAGCACAATTTGTACAGACTTCTATAGCCACAGAGGGACAAATACCTTCAGTGTCTGATACTATACAGCCTAAAGCCTATCTACCCCATGAAGAAAAACAGCTTTATAAATGAATTTTAAAAAAAGGAAATTGGGGAATTTAAAATGAAACAAGAATAATTGTTTTTCTGAGAAACAATATAGAATTTGAAAGTAAAGGACACCTGGAGGGAGGGCAATTTAAGTAGCTTCTACTACATTGTTTTAAAAAATTTAAAATGGAAATCTACCATGAATCAGACTTCAAAGGGATCACAGTGGTTTTCAGTGGGCTAATAAATAGACCAAGGTAAAGCCTTCCTGTGGGATTTTGAGTGCTGAAGCAGAAAGAAAACTTAGCTGATGCCAATTCTGAGGAAAAACACTCCATTCACAATATCCTCAAAAAAATAAAATAAAATACTTGGGAATCAATCTAACAAAAGAGGTGAAAGACTTATACAATGAAAACTACAGAACCCTAAAGAGAAAAGTAGAAGAAGATCTTAGAAGATGGAAAAATATACCCTGTTCATGGATAGGCAGAACTAACATCATCAAAATGGCGATATTACCAAAAGTTCTCTATAGGTTTAATGCAATGCCAATCAAAATCCCAACGGCATTTCTTGTAGAAATAGATAAAGCAATCTTGAAATTCATATGGAAAAATAAAAGACCCAGAATAGCAAAAGCAATTCTAAACAGGAAGTGTGAATCAGGTGGTATAGCGATACCAGATTTCAAACTGTATTACAAAGCAATAGTGACAAAAACAGCATGGTACTGGTACCAAAACAGGCAGGTGGACCAATGGTATAGAATAGAGGACACAGAGACTAATCCACAAAGTTACAACTATCTTATATTTGATAAAGGGGCTAAAAGCATGCAATGGAGGAAGGATAGCATCTTCAACAAATGGTGTTGGGAAAACTGGAAATCCATATGCAACAAAATGAAACTGAATCCCTTTCTCTCGCCATGCACAAAAGTTAACTCAAAATGGATCAAGGAGCTTGATATCAAATCAGAGACTCTGCGTCTGATAGAAGAAAAAGTTGGCTCAGATCTACATATTGTGGGGTCGGGCTCCAAATTCCTTAATAGGACGCCCATAGCACAAGAGTTAATAACAAGAATCAACAAATGGGACTTCCTTAAACTGAAAAGTTTTTTCTCAGCAAGAGAAACAATAAGGGAGGTAAATAGGGAGCCTATATCATGGGGACAAATTTTTACTCCTCACACTTCAGATAGAGCCCTAATATCCAGAATATACAAAGAACTCAAAAAATTAGACAATAAGATAACAAATAACCCAATCAACAAATGGGCCAAGGACCTGAACAGACATTTCTCAGAGGAGGATATACAATCAATCAATAAGTACATGAAAAAATGCTCACCATCTCTAGAAGTCAGAGAAATGCAAATCAAAACCACCCTAAGATACCATCTCACTCCAGTAAGATTGGCAGCCACTATGAAGTCAAACAACAACAAGTGCTGGCGAGGATGTGGAGAAAAGGGTACTCTTGTACATTGCTGGTGGGACTGCAAATTGGTGCGGCCAATTTGGAAAGCAGTTTGGAGATTCCTGGGAAAGATGGGAATGGAACCACCATTTGACCCTGCTATTGCCCTTCTCGGACTATTCCCTGAAGACCTTAAAAGAGCATGCTACAGGGATACTGCCACATCGATGTTCATAGCAGCACAATTCACAATAGCTAGACTGTGGAACCAACCCAGATGCCCTTCAATAGATGAATGGATAAAAAAAATGTGGCATCTATACACAATGGAGTACTATGCAGCAATAAAAAATGACAAAATCATAGAATTTGCAGGGAAATGGATGGCACTAGAGCAGATTATGCTTAGTGAAGCTAGCCAATCCCTAAAAAACAAATACCAAATGTCTTCTTTGATATAATGAGAGCAACTAAGAACAGAGCAGGGAGGAAGAGCAGGAAGAAAAGATTAACATTAAACAGAGACATGAGATGGGAGGGAAAGGGAGAGAAAAGGGAAATTGCATGGAAATGAAGGGAGACCCTCATTGCTATACAAAATTACATATAAGAGGTTGTGAGGGGAATGGGAAAATAAACAAGGAGAGAAATGAATTACAGTAGATGGGGTAGAGAGAGAAGATGGGAGGGGAGGGGAGGGGGGATAGTAGGGGATAGGAAAGGTAGCAGAATACAACAATTACTAATAGGGCATTATGTAAAATTGTGGATGTGTAACCGAAGTGATTCTGCAATCTGTATATGGGGTAAAATTGGGAGTTCATAACCAACTTGAATCTAATGTATGAAACATGATATGTCAAGAGCTTTGTAATGTTTTGAACAACCAATAAAAAAAGAAGTTATTGAGAAAAAGAAAATTTTCTTTCTTCATTCATTTTACCAACATTAAAACTCTTTTATTTATTTATATGCTTTCTGCAAATCATCTTCATCCACTCCAATGGCAAGTGTTATAGTAGCCAAAGATGAAAATTACAACCTGGGCCAAACCACAAGGATCCCTCCTTTCTCTTCACCTTATAAAATGCCACCTCTGCCTTGACTTGGAGAGTTACCTGGTCTTCAGATGCTGAGTCAATCTATAAAATATTTTTGAGTCACTAAATGAATACAGTTTGTTATTTGCCTCCCTTCATTGGAATGTAAGGTCTTTTGGGTCTTCTTTTGTTAGGATTGATCTTTCTGATTCACTATAACTATCAGAACTTAGAATACTGCCTTTCCTATGGTATATGTTAATAAATACTTGTGGGCTACTCCTAACACCCAGTATAATTGGTTCTTGCCTATCATATGAGCTGAGCACATCTACCTTTGAACCTTGGCCTGTTTATTTTCAAACCCATTCATATTATCTTGCTCTTGAATGCAGCTTCAATAAATGAGTCTGTTCGTGGTTCTACTTGCACTGGTTTTATGGCCTTAATAACCTAATCCTGCCAATGGAAGAAACACATAGGTCTTTTTGTATAGATGGATTACTAACACTTGGAAAAGAAAGCAACACAAATTCTCTGGAATCTTTCCCGTAGGCAAAATGGCCCCTTAATATTTTGATTATGGAGCTTCTAGTACTTAAAATTATTCTAAAAGTCCCCAAATGCCCCAAGGTTCAGGGAACAGCTACATGACAAATCACTGAAGGACTGCACAATGAAATTCTGTGAGCAATCAGAGGAAAGATTGTATCATGTGTATTGTGCCTATTTTGCTTTACTTCCTGTTTCACCTAATTAACTCTTCCATTAGAGGAGGTTAGGACCAATATTATGACTTTCTTCAACGAAGGGTCCTATAAGATCCAAGAAAGGGAGGAAATTACAAACACCCCAAAACTAGGATCGAACACCAGCAGTAGCTATACTTAAATGATATCTCCTGGCCTCCCTGTTCAGAGATTGAGCCTAAAGGAAGCCCTGTGATCTTCTGGCATGTCAGTGTTGACCCTCATAAGCTGGATACCTTGACTAGAAATAATTTCCTTAGCAATTCACCAGATATAACTATTAGCTCTGTACCTTGGGAGCAGCAGACACAAGAAGAGCTTCACTATCTTCCAGATGCAAACCCCATGTAATGGTAAAGAGATTGTGAATGGATCAAATGTGAGCTAGGGAGAATAGTTAAGAGGCTGTTATACCCTCCCAGGAGCAGAAAAGAAGGGAGAACTGGATACATCTGAGAGCTGAAATAGGAAGAATGTTCAGAGTAGATGACATGCATGAACACTGCTTTTTGAATTGTTGTTAATATATTAACTCAATGAGAAGAGCACACAGAATTAGTTCTAAGCACATGTATCAAGAAAAAGTTTCCTGGAGAAAAATTTACTTTTATATATTCTTTCCTTTGTTCCATCACTGTACCTTATTCGAACCTCTATTTCATTACTCTAAGGTAAATTTCTGAGAGTAAATTTTAAGAGTAACCATGGCCCAGTTGTGAGTATATATTTTTTCCTACTCAAAATTAAAAAAAGTGTGACTAGCATATGGGTTAAATTGACAGTGAAATATATTTCATAGCACATTTTAATATTTTCACTGCATGCATATAGAACTTGGAAATTCCCCCACTTTAAATTTATGAGAAAGCCACATCATGCAAATGTTCTCTGAACTGTGCAAACTGAAGATTTTTCCCTTCATCTACCTCTTAAAATTAAATTTATCTACCAATTATTTCAAACTTCCAACACAAAATCATACACATTTTTAGCATAATTTGGTTCCTTTGTAAGCTATTCTTTCTAATCAAACTGATCCAGAATAAAGTGTGACTAAATGAGTAGTGTGGAGTAGCCTACTCTCCCCCAGGTGCTTGCCTTTATCAGCATCCATCATGGTAGGTAGGGTGCTTCTTCCAACCAATTCAGGACAAGACTCCTCAGAGACTGCTGATAACTTTCCTCAAAGTGGGTCATCACAAAAGCAGCCTGTGCCCTTGGCAGCTCTCAAGTGTATTCAAAGCAGCTTTAACATGGTCCTTGAAAGTGATAAAGCCAGGTACTCACATTTAGAGTAGATAGAAGGCGCCTCCTCATTCAATAGTAGAGTAAGCCTTTACTGATTTCCTGTCAATGTGAGTATCTTCATCTCTAGGCCCCAAGTCATGTCTATTTCCAATCCAGAAGGCTGGTCTAGCCTCCTTCAAAGTCAGTCAAACCTAATCTCTCTCTCCCAGCGGCCATCTTCAATCCTAGCCTTTTCTGTTTTTCCATTTGGTTGTTTCTCAGACTGGCCTCATCCTCAATTACAAAACCTATTTCCTTTCTCTCTTCTTATAGCCTTTAACTCTTGAACTCCCTGTATAGGTTACAGGGGGAACAAAAATGTGTCTTCTGTTGAAGGACCAGGAACAGGGTCACGTACAGCATTAACATACCAAGGTGGATCTTGCAAGTATATATAATGTTGAAATATTTGCCATAAGTACTAGAATTAAAGAAAATAGTTAAAAACTCAAGGTCAGCATCTTCAAGAAATAGGGTATATATCATTAAAGCAACTGATTTCAAGAAGTGAGAGATCCACTATTAACTTTTTCCTAAATGTTATGTAATATAGAACATAGTTCAAAATTTTTGATGTTAGATGGAATCACCATTGTTTTATCCAAGGAAACAAAACAAGATAGGGAAGAGTCAAGCCTGAATTGATCCTATTGAGATCAGAGTTTAGTAGAACAAAATTAGATAAGTGTGGCAGCATGCCTCCATCCCCTTATGTTATCTTGAATTAAAGGATAAAATGTTCATGCCTCAAATCTTATAGATGTATGAAATCTCATCAATATTAATATTCTACATGGTGATTTAAATCCCTATTCTTTCTTTCTCCCCCAAATCCTGAGATGTGCCAGCGTTAAAAGCAGGTACTCTTTTGGGGACAAATTCAAGCAGTTCATCACATCACTCTTCCTCTCTGATGATTAAAGCTTGGTTTTGAGGTCAGGTTTGTCTATGGATTAACTTCTTCCTTTAGATTACGTTCTCCCAGGAGGCCCCTCAGCTCTTCAAAACTTTGAATTCTGGAAGCTGCCCTCAAAGAACCTATGAGGTTCTCCGATGTGGGTGTCCTGAATATTCTCAGCTCTGGCACAGTCTTAGAACATGCTACCTGCACATTATTCACTGATTTCATCCTTCATTTTGTACTTCATTTTGTACTTTTATATAGTTTTATCTTCTTCCAGGAGACTCAAGGGGGCCCTGAGAAGCAAAGCACAGTATTGTGACACAGTAGATACTTTTAAATATTTATGAGTGAGTTTTGAGGGAATCCGAAGTGGAAGTGGAATGATTGAATTTCAGAATTATTTGAATATGTAGATGAAAGGCAAAAGTGATGTTGCAAAAATAGTATATAGAAAACTTTCATTTATTAATTTAGCAAACATTTTTGGAGAGTTAATAAATGTTCTACTTTACTGGAACATTAGACTATAGAGTAAATAAGATATATCAGTGCTCAGAAGTATTTCTTGGTCTAACAAGAGAATTAAATGTGATCAAAGGTATAGTTTATTGTTTTAAGGATTATAACAAATATAGTATAATATGGGAAGATAAACATGCAAAAGAATCCCAACAATGTTAGAAGGTTGTAAATTTAACTTTGTAACACAGGGACCCACTGATGTTAGAGCATCTGAAGGTTGTTTTTGTGAGTGTGTGTGTGTGTGTGTGTGTGTGTGTGTGTGTTTTAATGTTTGGCTACTTTCAAGTATGCTCCAATGAAGATACCACCCTTTCCCTCTCCTTCAGTGTAGAGGGTTCAGGGTGGAAGCTTACATAGCAGGGTGACCAGAATGATTGCTAATGCCTTTGAGAGAGGTCCTATTTACCCAGTAATATACATAAGAAGTGCTTTTACCCTTTTCTGTGATGGTGCTGTAGTCTAAATAATGAAAGCACTTGGTTATTCTCTCTGTATGAAGCAAACTAGGTAAATCCAATATGCTAGGCCTGCACACAATTTTCTGCGGTTACTTTTCTATCAGAGAGTTTCAAAATGTATAAGTTCCCCTAAAAGTTACTCAGCCACTGACCAATTCTTCTCTGAAATAGTCAGACCTTGAACTGACTCAGATTCAAGTATTAAAAACCATTGATTTTTTTTCTTATGTAACAACAACCCTAGCACTTCCTTTTTTGCAACACTAACAGAAACAATGTTATATTTGTTTTACTCATTTACATTAGTCCTTTTTAAGAGTTTCATTTAAATATAAAACATTGAATTGAACTGCATATTTTGCAAAGCAGTTGTTTTAACTGCTTTTTAAATATGGGGACAATTACTAAAAAACAAAGAAGGTAAGATGACTACAGATGCATGTGCAGAACAGGTGAAATCTGCAAACATTTGAAGCACACTGTAAATGTCACTCTCTGTAAGCAGGAAGATAACTATTTTTAAAAATTAATAAAGTGTGTAATTTGGGAATACTAGCAAGGAAGTTACTTCCAATGCTTTAATGTAATATTCAAATTTGAATTTTCAGTGTAACTGATTTATAAAGTAATCAAGTGGATGCATATCCTTTTCTTTTAACAATTAAATGCCCCAGTTTACTATTAAAACATCTCCACTGTAATAAATGCCATATGCACAGTCCTTATTTTTTGAATTCATTAATTTATTAATAAATACAGAGCAAATTAATATTAGGTACCAGGCATTTTTTAATTCATCCAGTTATCAATTTCTACCATTTACCAGGCCCTTCATTGGGAATGAGGAACACTACTCTTAAGCAAAAATGAGTCTCTGCTGGGCGAGGTGGCGCATGCCTGTAGTTGCAGTTGCTCAGGAGGCTGAGGCAGAAGGATTGCAAGTTCAAAGGGCCTACCTCAGCAACTTAGTGAGACCCTTAGCAACTTAGTGAGACTCTGTTTCAAAACAAAAAATAAAAATGTGCTGGTGATGAGACTTAATTGTTAAATGCCCTTGGGTTTGATCCCCTGGTACAAAATAAATAAATAAATAGATAGATACATAAATAAATAAATATCTCTGACTTTCAGTTGTTTATTGTCTCATGAGGAAGAAAAATAGAGTTGTAGACAGCAGCTAACATGGGGGACACGGCACCAAAAATACACTTTGTTAATCATGGAATCACACTGTGCTAAATCTAGTCTTGCAGATACTTACATTCACTTCTATAGAATCTGGCATTATGGGATTCTAATTTGTTTCTAGACTAAAACTGTAAATGCCTTCTTGGTGTATTCAAACCCTGGTTACTGGGTTTCTGCACATGAAAATGGTTGTTAAAAATATAACTGTTTCCAAGTAGAAAACAAGATTCTATACAGTAAAGGGGAAAAGAATTTGTTGTCAGTTTTTATAACATAAACATTTGAAGGAACTTCAATGTTCAGTCATGGAGTTCCAGTTAAACCATACCCCCAACTGAATTTTCCAAACTGTGCAATATGCAGAGGACAGACCCAGACTCACCTGGGTAGAATTTGATTCGACTTGGCAACTAGAAAGATGCTTAATGCAATTACATTCTGATTAATTAAAGGCCACCTTTTGAAACAGTTACTTTCTTGTATCTAGAAATAATCTTTCAGTATTAAGTACATGATACTGACTACAATAAATTATAGGATATCTCACAAGGGTGAGACATCTATAACTCATGTGTGAATGATGTACAGAGTTTAGGACAAATGAGATCAAACTGTAATTTATCAACTCTTTCAGGAAAAATTTCTGGAAGTTCTCCAAATCATGTATTTCAGAAGGTTCTGGCTTGATTAAGAATTCTATGTGATGAATGATCAGATGGAGAAAACACTACCCTTTCTGCTAGTGAAGTGCTTTTCTACTTTGCTGCAAGCTCACACCACGAAACAAACATTATTTTTCAAATAAAAATATTATAACTTAGCTTAGACATTATAAAATAATAACTATACTCCCATGGCTTATACTGTATCAGATTTGGTAATATAAATTACATTAACTATGTCCTAGAGATGTTCAAAAAAGTGATCAGAAACTATTAGGTGTGGGTTTGAGACATAAGATATATAGAAGGTTGCTGACTTATGATGGTTCAACTTACGGTTTTCAAATTTATGATAGTAGGAAAGCAATATGCATTCAATAGAAACCATGCTTAGAATTTTAAAATTTGAATTTTTTTTCAAGCTCAGGATCTAAAGTGTGATATTCTTTTGTGATGCTGGCAGCATCACTTAGCTGCAGCTCCCATTCAGCCAGGCAATCACAAAAGTAAGTACTCGATGGTCTGCAGTGCACTGTGTTGCTAAGCTCTGTTAAAATGTATAACTGTTTGGTAGGTGAGATATATTAAATGCATTTCTCACTTACAATATTTTCAACTTACAATGGATTTATTGGGACGTAAATGCCATTATAAATTAAGGAACATCTGTACTAGAACTTGTCATTCTTAGCTAGAAAATTCTTTGATGCCTCTTGCAGTGCTTTAGCAATTAGCTATTAAAAATGATTTAGATTTGCTAATAATGACCTATAAAAACCTCTGTGCAATGCTTTGACATTTATTTTTGCACACATACACACACACACATACACACACACACACTGGAGATTGATCCCAGGACCTTGCACATGCAAAGCACACATCACGGAGCCATGCTCCTAGCCCTCAATATATATCATTTTCAATATTTATAATCTATCTCCCAGAAGCTGACATAATATACATAATCACATCCTAATTGTGGCTTTTATAACACTTCTAAGCCAATTTATTATATTTTATGACTTGTTTTGTAGAAGAAAGAAAAATGACAAGGAAGAAGAATGTTGACGTTCAAGATCTTAGGTACACTTTACTTAAGCCATGGAATGGGAGAAACTTGTTCATGAATATATCTAACCATGTGAAATGTTAGTTCTTAATTGCTTCAGCATTGTTTAGATTAACATATACATGGTATTGATAATGTTTAATCCAAGTAGCATATATTACAGAAAATTAACTGATCTTTACAGCCTTGCTAAGTTTCATAAAACCATAAAAAGGCATATAAATACTTAAAACATATCATAATTTGTTTTCAATCTACTTTGAATTGCTCATATAAATACTATCATTTTTTTATGAAATCACATTTTTGAGTCACATTGGATACCATCTGCAATATTTTCAGAGCTGGAGACAGAATTTTTGTTTTCAATCATGATAATTTACATCATATTTACCATCCCACAACATTTTTTACTAGGCTTTTTAGAACCCACTGTTCTTTTCCCATCCCATAATGACATTTCAGTTAAAGACAAAGAAGGTAATAGTGTTCCAATCATCAAAACTGACAAAGAATTATATGAGTTAGTCTTGATATAACTGAGAAGAAAAGACATATGTTCATTTATATATGCCAGATCTAAAATCAGTAATTCAATGATGATGCCCATCTAGTTCTTAGTTTCTGTGGTAATTTATTCTCTCTTTGACTGGGGAGCCATTTTTTATAAGAGAGAAATAAATTATCGGATATTTTTCTTATTTCATATATATATATGTATATTTCTTTTTCTCTGTGAGATACAAATGTTCTGGGAAAACAAACATAGATAAATAACTGGTCCCTGATTTAAGTTGTCTCACCTTTTTTTAAGTTGTTGATAGACCTTTATTTTATTCATTTATTTATATGTGGTGCTAACAACTGAATCCAATGCCTCACATGTGCAAGGCAAGTGCCCTATCCCTGAGCCACAACCCCAGCCCCTAAGTTGGCTCACTTTCTAGTGAGAGAAAACAGAATTATATTCAAAGGGTCAAGATAAGGCAAAAAGTAAGACACATGAATACAAAGTATGATCCTGTAGACATAAAAAGAAGTTTGTTCATAAAAATCTTCCCTATGACGCATTAAGACATAAATGCCTTATCCTAAGGGCATGCGAATAACATGTTGAGGTTTGCGTTTGGGATAAGTTTTGAATGGGTAGAAGACAAGACTGAAGTGAGGGAGATACATTGAAAGACTACCACAGCAAAAGAGTTGTTTTTTTTTGTTTTGTTTTGTTTCTTGTTTTTTTTTAAAGAGGGAGACCATTGCAGGAATTTAGTGAGAAAATATGGGGCCCAAATTATGGGTGAGACATTGGAGAGAAGCAAATAGATCAGAAAAAGCATGTAAAAAACAGAAAAAGATTGCAGCAATGTTGAGATACTGTAAGAAAAAGAAAGAGTGAGAAGTTTCCTGAGTGGAGGAACTTTGGATAAAGGTAGGTTGTGTTTGTAAAGGCAAATGATATTTCACTTTTGTCCAGGGTAACTAAGGTTTCGTGAAACATCACTCATCAACAACGAAATTCAGCACATTTTCAATTCCTAGCAAATGATGCAGTGTATGAATGCTACTACTTTAGATGATCAAACCCCACTTAGACTTCTCTCAGCTGCAGTAGGAGTGGAAATTTGCTTGAAAGAAAACAAAATTATAATCTAATTGTTAGTGTTCATCTCTAAGGAAGATATATGTGGCCACAGATGATGATCTTTTTTAGATTGAAACACAGGGAAGCTCAAAGAATAAAATATTAGCACGTTCACAGGTTGGGAGGAGAGAGGAAAGAAGAGAAGGCACTGAGACAGAGGGGAGCAGAGAGGTAGATGGAAGAGCAGGAAGAGATCCAGGGTGAAAAGGAAAGAGGAGAGAAGAAAGTAAAAGGGCAAAAAGAAAATGCCAACGTATCTGGCCACGGTTTTCCTTTTTAATACCAGAGCTGTAATCTGTGGGAAAATATGGCTAAAGGCCACTTGCTTTCCTCTGATATGACCAATATCCTGTAATTATTCAGGAAAGGGATGGACCCACCATGCGACAGGAAAATCCAAACTCTTAGCTTTCCAGTTGCTACTCAGAAACAATCTTTATCATACTTAATACACCAGCAAAATGTATTTGGCTATAGAGTCCCTTGTACATGGAACATATATCTCCAAATCAGTGTCCCATAGAACAGGTGTTGGAAAGCAATCCATTGGGTTCTTTTTGTAAGAAAAAAGAAAATCTCATATAGATGAAAAACAAAATACTTTTCAAATTATTTTTAACTCAGCCACTTATGCAAATATGAAATAAATTTTAAGTATATAATTTCACATACCAGATTATGCCAAAAAATATGCAAAGGTTGTATATAAGTTTTCCATTCTTTGCTAAGGGGGAAAATAGGCTGTATTGATGTTATCACCAGCTAACACACATGTCCAGAATCCGAGTCTATCATAGCACTAGGAGTAATGGGCCTTCCACAAAAAACTATGTTTTTCCTTTTAAGCCATTTTGAAATTCATGGAAAAGCAAAATACAGAAACATACAATAAGAAGTTACACAATCTTATAAAAACTTACTATATAACATCACAAACTGCAATCATGTTTAGCATAGGGAATGGATTGTTAGGTTTCTTTTATTGGTTCTTTTTAGTTATACATGACAATATAATTTTTTACATAATTATAGAAGCAATGGAATATAATTTCTTCTAATTAAGTCCCCAGTATTTCCCCTTCTCCTCACTTCCTCCCACCCTCTGTTCCCTTCCCTCTATTCCATTGAACTTTCTGCTATGTACTTATAGCTTTATTTTTTTAAAAATATAGTATCTTATGGATGTACATGATGGAGAGATTTGCTGTGGTATATTCATATATGTATACAGGAATGTTAGGTCAGATTCTTTCCATGGTCTTTTCCTATCTCATCCTCGTTCCTTCCCTTCATTCTCCTTTGTTAACTCCACTATCTTTCTTCTATTCTTTTTTTATTCCCACCCTCACTTTATTTTAGATGAGCTTCCTCATTTCAAAAAAAAAAATTCCACCTTTGGTTTTTTGAGACTGGTTTACTTCACTTAGCATGATAGTCTCCAGTTCCATCCATTTACCAGCAAATGCCTGTATTGTTAATTTTAAAAACTGAAAACAGGATACTGTTATGGAAAACTCACAGGTTTTATAAAGAGGAGTTCCTGATAACCATTAACGGTGTGAGCCTGGACAAATTAGTCACCTTTCTATGTCTCAGCTACTTCATCTTAAATGTGTGTAAAACTATGCCTGCACTGCAGTGTAGATACACTTTTGCACCAAATACCTGTATTGAGCTTAATATTCAACTTGGGGTGTTTATCAATGTTATTTTATTGTTATTGTCATGTTAGATTTAATAGTGACATATTCAAGTATCAGTTATTCTTCCCTTCATGAATTTGCAGAACAGTCTTTGTAAAGATTGTCTCTAGCAGTATCTTAATTTCATGATCAGAATGAATAAATCCTTTCTAATGAAATGTTCCATTTGCTCACTCAGGGATTTCCAACCATTCAGTATAAAACTTCTTGCGCTCATTCTGTCAAACTGCTAGCCCCAGACCTGACTCTGCTTGGTTTTCCATTCAATTCCATATTTTTCACTCCTCTGCTACTACCCCAATCAAACGCACCCCAGCACCTGCTTCCTTTCCATCTTCAGCTTCCTTTGCCTCTGACTGGAGAAAGCATTGAGCTGCTGAGGAAATTTAAGCTGCTTTCCAAGCCTGGTTTGTTGCAGATTCCACTGTCCATACCTAGAAGATCCTTTGTCAAGGGCTGAAATCCTTTGACTCAGCGATGCTTGAATCACTGTTCACCTCCCACTATGTCTTTCTAATCTATGTTCTCTTTCCTCACACTTTAGCTGGTGGATCTACATTCTGCCCTCACTGAAAAGGATGGAACCACACAAAGCTCTGGACTGATACTCTTGGAATTGTTTTTGACCTAATTCCATTCTTCTAATACAGTTTTAGATCACATATTGTGATATTAGTAATGATAGTCATTTTTAAGTGTTATTTGAACATATTAAATGCAGTTTTAATTCTGACTTTGCATTTAAAATTTAATAACAGTCTTCTTATAAAATATATTTAATAAAAAAGGTTAAAGGCATAATTATAGTTACTGCTTGATTAATGTCAGGAACTCTCAATGACAGTCTGTATGAGTGTACATTAAAGTAGAATTTCAAAATTAGAGAATTATGTCAACATATCAGAATGCTTCTTTGCTACTGTAAGATGCAGGTTAATATTTAATTTAGTGAATTTCAACGTGTTTTATTGATTCCAAAGAGTATAATTTCATAAGAAAAAACATTCTGGTAATTTGTTGTAAAGAAAGTGAAATTTTACCACAACATCCAAACACTCAGCAATAAGATTATAAATATTATTAGATTTTTAAACAGAGCATTATCTCAAAGTCACAACCCTAACCATAACTTAAAGGAATGCCATCATTCTCAGAAGGATAATGTTGATAAAAAAATGAATTTATAGACAAAGATTTACCAAAGAGCAGCCTGAAGAAAAAAATGCTTGTGGAAGTGAAACTAAAACTACTATCAAAGGTGAAGACAAAAGGTAAAATTTTCTGACATTTGGCTTAAACAAATGGATTTCTAGAGAGACTTGCTCTGTATGTAGACTTCACATCACAATAATGATAGTAATGACCTATTTGTACTGTATCAGACACTGTTGCATGTTCTGCACAGATGATCTCATTTAGTCCTTACAATTGCACCAGGGGACAATACTATTATCTCCACAGTATTGATGGAGAATAGAACCTCTAAGAGGATGACTTGCCTAAGATCACAGAAGTTTCGGAGATTCAGAGATGGGAATGAAACCTGATACCTGAATACATCCCTATTAAACTTAAAGCTAATAGCTAGAAACATGAAAGTTTCATAGGTCAAGTACAATTTTCTTCTTTTTTTTTTCTTTTTTGTTTTTTAATATTGAAGTTTTGGGGACTGAACCCATGGATCAAGGTTCAAGAGGATCTGAGGTTTAATTTCATGGGGTGCTCTAACACTGAGCTATATCCCTGGCCTTATTTATTTATTGGTTTGTTTATTTATTATTTTGAGGCAGAGTCTTGCTGTGTAGATAAGACTGGACTTGAACTTGTGATTCCCCTGCCTCAGCCTCTGGAATTAGCAGGATTGAAGGCATGCACTACCACTGAAGGACCAATCACAATTTTCTAAACACCTCCTTCTCAAAAATAAAAAGGGTAACTTCCTGTGAAGGCAAGATTCCCGTAAATCCTATCAGAAAAGTAAATACCTACTTCATTGAAGAACCAAAATGGCAAATCTTACTTCTTTCTCCCAAACATAAGAAACATATAAATAGTAAAATGGCTTAAGTTTGTGAGAATTTGAAAAAGAGAACCACACTGAATTTATTAAGGCAGCAAGATGTTTAATAAAGGTTTCTTTTACTATTTTTTCTTCTTCTTTTATATTAGATTAAATCCTCCATACTTCTATTCCTTAAGTACTGTTATATGTCATTCTATGATTTTAAAATATCTGTTACTAAATATTATCAATATTGATAACCATGAAACGATAAGACACCCTTTTCTAACAATACCTGGTATGAACCCCAAACCAACTGGTTCCTCTAACAATAGAGGAAGATATGCTTCTCATTGCTAAAAATATAGATGTTGATTGATTTTAGGCACAGGGTTCATGTGCCTTCAGTTAGGCAGTCATTGGACATATTTAGTGTTTATACCTGGCATTGTGAAATTAGGACTTAAAGAAGAAAAACAAAACAAAACTCTGGCCTCAAAAATATTACATTTTAATATATAACACCAACATTTCCCTAAGTCTGCATATTTAGAGAGAAGTTATTGGATTTTCCCCAGACTGTCAGGGAACTTCACTGAAAAATAGATGACTCAATTATACAAAATATACTGACTCTGGCATACTACAGGGGAGACTTGCCATAATGGTAGTTTCCAATAAAATAACTGGAGTAAAGGTGATGCTCAGAACTAGGTATTTCTTCTTCTAGAGGTGTAAATGTGCCAAGACTCATTAGAGGATCGTGTCAAAGAAGGCTGGGCTGAAGGTCACTTGTTTGTGTTTTGTGTCTTCTTTAGGTTCCCTTCCCTGGTCTTTCCACAGTTTTATAGGGTTCCCTATTATTTTGACCAAATGTGCATTGTGATGGATGGGACATGATCCTTTCAGCAGAATTACTTAATTAGGTTTAAGTAAGCAGTACGTGCCAAGTAGGATAGGTGTGCTTTCTAGCCATAAAAATGTGCCTGCGATGCATGCTGTATTCCCGAGGAAGGAAACCTAGTGATTGATGGGATGATAAAACGATGAAGGGAAGGATGAAGCCTGAGAGATAAAAGTCTCAAAAGGAAAATAAAGTAGGATAGCAGCTGCCCCCATTGTAATTGAAGCATAAATTTGAAGAAGAGGATCTGAGGTTTAATTTCAAGCACATACTGAGAGTGTTTAGTATGTGTGTGCACATAAGCACACACATGTAAAAGCTTACAAAAGTACACACACGATGTAATGAAAAACATGTAAGTTAAATTCTGTTCATACTTTTTAAACCATTTCTAAAAAAGGAAGAATTTGGGAAATGTAGTCTTAAATTATCACTAAAAAATTCTCATTTCATCAGTATTTGAAAAAATAACAGAGCCAATGATGGATATAAGCTGCCCTAGGTATTGGTAAGGCAGTGGGCTAGAAATGACACATTTCTGCACTAAAGGCACTGAATGCTCTTAGTTTATCTTTTCTCTCTGCACATAACTTCCCTGCCTATACCTCACTCTGCACAAGCATCATTTATCAATAAAAATAGAGATTAGGCTACATTTCTTTCATTATTTCATATTTCACTATATTTGTGCATGTAAAACACTCCAGGCTAGTCACTACCTATATATCTAGCCTCTTCTTACATCTCTCCCTATGTACCCCAATGTTAAGCTTTCAATTCTTCAAACATATGTTTCTTTTTACAGCATGGTGACTTTGTCAGACTGTGCCATGAGCCTCAAGTAACTTCATGCCTATTTCAAATTAATTAAAATTCTCCCCACTCTTTAGCTATGCAGCTGAAACACCTTTTAAGTCTCAAAAACCTTCTAGCATACCTATCAGATTTAATAGGCCTTCATCTTAATTTCCGGAGAATTCTGCTTGACCTAATGCATTACAATTTCTGGTCCATTTTTCCTGGAATGAGTTACTTGTGTATCATGGATTTTGTTTGTTTGTTTGTTTGCTTGCTTGTTTCTGTGGGTATAAACTACTTGAAGATTGGAAAAGGGAGGGTTGATTATTTGATTTTGGCCACATACTGTTTTACATGTTGTAGGCATGCAAAAAATGTTCATAGGGCAAATATGTTTGTGGCTAGAAAGTATATATGATTCATATAAGAGTTTTAATGATGGTATCAGCTGTTTGTATAAATTCTTGAGATTTTCCTTTAGAAGGTCTCAGAATGTGAAAAGTTGCCCAGGTGAGAATATCCTTTGCTCCCTGCAGGGAGCAAAGGATAGAGATATTATGTACACAGGAACTACTTAAATGTTTTTCATGAACTAGTTTTGCTTTTATATGGGGCAGATTATTATCAGAAGTGCTTTGGAAAATCTCACCTTTTATATCCTGTCTTTATAGCTCAATATTGCTTCTATGCATGAGATATAATAATATAATCCTGAACTAAGCAAACCTTTACTTTAAAAATGCTTTAAGAAAAAAAAAATGCTTCGAAGCTTAGGAATAGTGCAAAATTTTTATGGCTTTGTTATGAACTTCTAAAAAAAACAGAATTGGGAAGCCTTGACACTCTTTTTACTTCATGCAGAAGCTAGCATACATCACCATAAAACATGCAACTTCCATTCATACAACAGAGCACAAAATGAATTTAAAACTAATATAAACTATAAAACTGCAATGTATAAATTTTCCACCCATTTAAAAGTAGTTAACCTTTAACTGAGAATGTATCAATTCATTGTAAAATCCTCTGTGTTCCATAGGACACTTCTAAATCATATATTTTATGCAGGATATTGGAAAACACCATCTCTGTAAACCTATGTAGCAAGATTCATTGCAAAGAACTGAATAAAGAGAAGTTATGTTTCTTTGCAACACATGGATCAAAATTATTGTACACTTTCCCTAAAATTGGTAACTTATATGGTTGAGAAAGATACAGTATGCTAAAGAATGAAACACATTTCTTACAAATAGAGTTGAGCTCTATCTTTGTGACAAGATAATTGCTAAGTGCCTGATCACATGATTATTTACCTTTAAAATAGACTTAATTTCATTCCCCCCTTCAATCTTCTGGTTTAGAATGCCGAGGTTTTGACATGCAGCCCAATTATGTTGAAAATATTGAAGTAAACATAATCAGGATGAACTTTATTTTGGACTCAGAGTTGAAAATTTACAAGTTTAAAACTATGAGAGGCTACCATGAGGCGTCACAATAATTATGTGCTAGATACCAATGCTATGAAGCATGGGACTTGGTTTCACTTTTCAACAACGCATCCTGCATTTTGATTTCCCTTTTATTTATGACTGGTAAAATTCTTCTAAATGTGGGTAACACACTTTTCACTAAACAGAGCAAAAATTTATCTACCAACTCAATTCATCCAATAAGACTTTCTGCCACGAGTTAGGAGATCTATACTATTTCCAAAAGAGTTTAAATTTATGATTGGGATTTTCACTCTCATGATATCACCTTACAAACAAATAAGTCTTAGTGGATTTCAGAAGGGATCTTTTCAAGGCAGGTGCAGTGGTGCATGCCTGGCCCATCAGCTTGGGGCGCAAGTTCAAAGCCAGACTTAGTAATGGTGAGGTACTTAGCAACTCAGTGAGAACCTGTCTCTAAATAAAGTACAAAATAGGACTGGGGATGTGGCTCAGTGGTCAACTGCCCCTGAGTTCAATCCCCAGTACCAAAAAAAAAAAAAAAAGAAGAAGAAGAAGGAGATAATTTTCAAATACGTTGCAAGTCCTTATTTACATCAAAACAAAGATGTCAGGATATACTATTTTGACTGAGTCCCATTTACTTTATTTTCATAAAGTAAGAAAGCAATGTTTTGTAAAAAGTTTGAAGAATTCAAGCATTGCTGGCATTGAAAAATCGCCCTCCATTTTTTTCTACATTAACAAATTTTACTTATGGCATTTCTGTTCCTATACTTGTACCTAAAAGAGAGTTTGAAGTTTCTAAAAATTTTGACGATCTTAAAGTCAGAAGATAAGAATAATTTGTGATTTCTCCAACTAAGTGATGATCATTTAAATTATACTGTGAATGA
The DNA here is from genome assembly GCF_964194105.1 of Spermophilus citellus. Lineage (NCBI taxonomy): Eukaryota > Metazoa > Chordata > Mammalia > Rodentia > Sciuridae > Spermophilus > Spermophilus citellus. The sequence goes on from NC_138198.1 coordinate 37,656,389, forward strand.
AAGAGTTAGAGAAAAATACTATCTGACCCAATTATGGACAATAATTGAGAAGACTTTCCAGAATGAAATAGAGAAATTAAATAAAAAGATACTTGAATTACAGTGTAATATTGTCAATTCTTGCAACAGTAATAATAGAGTATGTCATTGTATCATCATTTTAAATAAAATGCGAATAGAATTTAGAATAATTAACGATTTCAGAAAAATGAAAATTAAAATAATGGTCTAATCTTCTGAATCATAGTAAATTTGAAGCATGTTTATTAGATCACATACCATGAACTTGTATTCACATTTTTATATTGTGCAAAATATAAATACTGAAAGGCAACACTTTACTTTCTTCACCTTTGAAAGTATAGCTGTTTATGCCACTAGAGTTCAGAGTAGTTACTTAAAAAGGAAATCCCTATAGCTTGCCATTTAGGCCACTGCATTAAACTTGTGCATATAGTATTCTCAGGCCTGCTTTATGCTTATCTTAAAATAGCTTCTCTCTCCTCTGGAGAGAAAAGGAATTCAATTATTACTATATACATTCTCCTGAAGCCAAGGAAGCTTCACTCTTCAGGCACCTGTTCAGTGGACTTAGAGAACAAATAGAAAAGATATACATTATTCAATACATCTTGGCAGCACATGAAAGCCCTTAGAGTAAGTGATAAATGATCAGATGTCTCCCTCAAACCTTACCTGGTTTACTCTTTTCAAAAATCCAAACCTTGCTGTCTATCACACAAAGCTCTTGGCCACTGGGTGAAATCCAAACCGAGTAGTTGATCATGATAATTCCAACATGTCACGGGCAGCAGCATCTCTCAAAGTCCCACAAGCCAATCGCTTGAAATGCACCTGCAACAAACAAATTATTTCTTCATTTTAATTGAAAAATAGTGAACCATGTCCTATGACTAGGAGGCATCACCACTTAATCAATAAGGGAATCATAAAGGAGTGTGTGAGGGGCTATAAATACCTCTTGAGATGCTGATAAATGTAAAACTGGAAGACAGAAGTTTATATGCTATAGATGCTGTTTTCACCAAGTGTGTGCTACTCTAGTTATTGATTTGTGTAAGCTGGCAGCATTAATATATACCATTGATATGAAAACTCACACTACTATAGTGCATATTTCTTCACCTACTTTATATAAGTGACCACTTGGGGCACTGAGTACTTTTCTGACTCTATCCATAATAATCTCAGGGTAAGTGAGTATTAAGGTATAATAATGCAAAACTCATCAGCAGCTAGAATAAAATCCACATCATAGTATGGATCAAGGACAGTTTCCTTTGTGAACTGACTCAGCAGTAATGTCAACATTCCCAGTATAAAAACTGGGTCACCTATCTGGAATAATGTGTCAGAAATAACTTTAAGGTGCATATGTGAGGTATTTCAAATTTAGCAGCCACCAGTTTTCATACCAAGATACTAACTATAATTCAATAACTGATATGAACTCATTGCAGAAAGAGTTTTGCTTATTGTCTTCAGTTTTGTAATGTTGTGAACATCCAATAAAAAAAAAAGAAAAAAAAAATAAAAGAAAAAAAAAGGAATATCCAAAGCCTAAGAAAATAGTAAGGTGACTAATTGAAGGCATTCTATCACATATTTACTGGCTCAGCTGTTTGTGTTCATATGATTAAATATGGTGGTTACAATTCATAAGTTTGTTTGACTTCCACTAATGGAGAAACTCCCTGTTCACAATCAACAACTTTTACTGCACTGATATCTGCCATACAAATAACTGTGTTTAATAAAAATGTAGAAAAATACTAATAAACAGAATTGTTTAGTGACATTCCCAGGGTAGGCTTCAATAACTAATAGCTTTTCTTTTTAAAACAACAACCATATTTAATAATGCATGTACAAAAATTATTATTGTTACTACTACTAATAATAATAATATAAATATTAAATAATAATAATTATTATATTTTCAAAGTGGACCATAGGATAGAATAAGAAGTTAGTCTAAGTTTGTGAGGAGACTTATGTGGTGATTATATTCTGCTGATCCATGGGCACAGGTGCAAAACCTGATTTTAACAAGCCACAAAATAATATATCCTCATGCTCCTGTGATTAGAGTTTCAGGTATTCCCAGAAATCAGTGTGGAGACTTTGTTAAGACACAGCAATGAGATATCCTATTTCATTGGATACCATTCCAGCAGGAACAGTAAGATGGCAAGGGGTTAAAATCAAACACATGCCTCAGCCTAAATAACTCATTAGAAAAAGACATGTATCTTCACATTATATGTCTATACTGCGATTTAATACAGGAGTGTTATCTTGATGCTATTAGTGATGCAAATACACATTCAGGTATACATGCACACGCACACGCGCACACACACACACACACACACACACACACACACACATACACACACACACACACACACATACACACACCCGGCTAACATTTTCTCTCTTCCTGATCCAGGCTCTGGTACTTGTTAGCATACAACCTTAGTCAACTTCAAGATGCAAATTATTTTCATTCATGTCAGAATTTTTTTTTACTTGTAATCATCTTTGAGAATACCCTGAAAATTATCGAATCACCCTGTAAAACAACCTGTTTCTTGAGTGGTTATCTTTATTGGTCTCTTGACTATGGTGCAAAATATTAAAAGAAGCCAGATACCAATGGAAGAGACGATAGCAGAGTGTTCATAAACATAATTTCCAAGTTCCCAAACTGGCTTTGACAAGAGGAATTGGTGAAAGGTACAGGCTTTGGAAGCTCCCATCTGTGATCTAATTAATGCTACTTCTCATACTTTGATTCTGATGCTTATGACAAAAAAAAAGCACAACATAAGTCAAAATAGTTACTTGCTTCATTGAATGACTTTATTTTATTATACAGAAATAATGCTACTGATCCTTTCCCAGTCGGGATAGATTTTGTGTACTTTTCATTTTCAATAATGATGGTTTTACACTGACCATTTATTACAGATTTATTCATTAGCCCACTTATTCCATAAATTTTAACTGAGCATCTCTGTCATGTCATGATGTAATTAGGGACTGCAGAAGAAAAGTTTAAAAACACATAATTTCCTTTTTCAAAAAATTTTATTTATTTATTTATTCTAATTAGGCATATGTGACAGCAGAATACATTTTGATTCATTGTACACAATGGCAGCACAGCTATTCATTTCTCTGGTTGTATAAGATGCAGCATCACACCATATGTGTAGTCATACATGTACCTAGGGTAATGATGTCCATCTCATTCCACTATGTTTCCTGACTCTATGATCCTCCCCCCCTCCTTTCCCTTCCCTTTGCCTAATCACAGTTCCTCCATTTTCCCATGCCCCCCACCCCCACTACAGATCAGCATCCACTTATCAGAGAGAACATTTGGTCTTTGGTGTTTTGGGATTGGTTTACTTTGCTTAGCATGATATTCTCCAACTCCATCCATTTACTTGCAAATGTCACAATTTTATTCTCTTTTAATGCTGAGTAATATCCCATTGTGTATATATACTACAGTTTCTTTATCCATTCATCTATTGAAGCATATCTAGGTTGCTTCCACAGTTTAGCTATTGTGAATTGAGCTGCTATAATCATTGATGTGGCTGCATTATTATAGTATGTTGATATTAAGTCCTTTGAGTATAATCTGGGGGTGGGATAGCTGGGTCAAATGGTGGTTCCATTCAAAGTTTTTTAAGAAATCTCCACACTGTTTTCTAAAGTGGTTGCACCAATTTGCAGTCTTACCAGCAATGTATGAGTGTGTCTTTTCCCCCACACCCTCACTAACACTTATTGTTGTCTGTATTCTTGATAACTGCCATTCTGACTGGCATGAGATGAAATCTTAAAGTAGTTTCGATTTGCATTTCTCTAGAGATGCTGAACATTTTTTCCCTATATTTGTTGATCAATTATATATCTTCTTCTGTGAAATGTCTGTTCAGATCCTTAGCCCATATATTGATTGGGTTGTTTGGGGTTTTTGTGGTTTTGTTTTGTTTTGTTTTGGTGTTAAGTTTTTTTTGTTGTTTTTTTTTTTTAAAGAGAGAGTGAGAGAGGGGAGAGAGAGAGAGAGAGAGAGAGAGAGAGAGAGAGAGAGAGAGAGAGAGAGAGAATTTTTTAAATATTTATTTATTTTTTAGTTCTCGGCGGACACAACATCTTTGTTGGTATGTGGTGCTGAGGATCGAACCCGGGCCGCACGCATGCCAGGCGAGCGCACTACCACTTGAGCCACATCCCCAGCCCTGGTGTTAAGTTTTTAAGTTCTCTATACATCCTGGAGATTAGTGCTGTATATGATGTGCGTGTGGCAAAAATTTGCTCCCAAAGCGTAGGCTATCTTTTCACCTCATTGATTGTTTTTTTTTTTTTTTTTTTTTGCTGAGAAGAAGCTTTTTAGTTTGAATCCATCCCATTTATTGGGTCTTGATTTTATTTCTTACACGTTAGGAGTTTTGTTAAGGAAGTCAGGGCCTAATCCCACATGATCAAGATTTGGGCCTACCTTTTCCACTCTTAGACAAAGCATCTTGGGTCTAATTCCTAAGTCCTTGATCCAGTTTGAGTTGAGTTTTGCACATGGTGTGAGATAGGGGTTTAGTTTCATTTTGCTGCATATGGCTTTCCAGTTTTCCCAGCACCATTTGTTGAAGAAGCTATCTTTTTTCCAATGTATGTTTTTGGCACCTTTGTCTAGTATGAGATAACTGTATTTATGTGGGTTTGTATCTGGGTCTTCTATTCTGTGCCATTGGTCTACATGCCTATTTTGGTGCAAATACCATGCTGTTTTTATTACTTTAGCTTTGTAGTATAGTTTAAGGTCTGGTATTGCGGTGCCTCCAGTTTTACTCTTCTTGTTAAGGACTGCTTTGGCTATTCTGGGTCTCTTATTTTTGAAAAGACTACCCTGTATTCTATTCTGGTTTGTTAATATTTACTTATAGCAAAAACAACAACAACAACAAAAATTCAGCAACATTAGGTCAAATCAAACAGCCTTATCTTACAATCAATCCACTATGAAACCAGACCATGGAATTTCATGAAGTTGGTGAATACAGTAATAACTGCTAAGGATAAGCCTGCAATGTAAAATGAACAATTCACATATCTGTGCTTATTTGAGCAAAGGCTTATTGCTGGGATTAGTAGTCTGAAACTAAGCTATTTTTAAATGCACTCTCCTTACCTTTGAGAAACTTTCCTTTAAAAACTGAGTTCTGAATGAATATATTTTATTCTTATAATTATACCCAATATAATGTTGATCTAAGTATTTTTAAATAAATTTTGACAATGTCCAAAACATTAAATGACAGATAGAAAGTATAACACATAGAAATTATGGATATGATAGCATTATGAATGAATTTAAAATAAGACAAGGCCAAAATAATTTTTTTTTAAAGTATAAAAATTCAGACATGCCTAGTCCATTCCATATTTTCTTGTTTCTTGGTGTGGGCTTAAGTGCTCTGTGATTGAATTTTGGTATTCTTCCCTTTCCTTATGCACACCACTACTTCCCTTTTATTGCTTTGAAGAAGCTTTCAAAAGGATCCCCTCAGTACTTAGGCATTCATTTTATAGGCTATTGATTTGTACTTGTTGATATGCTGCTCTTTAAACTGGTCTTAGGATGTGTTTCCTCTTCCCCGTGGAGCAATGTTGCATCGCCCCCTGGGTTGCCAACAGATCTGGAGGAGTGCTCAGCATTTTGTGAGCTCAGTGTACTTGTTAAATGACTGCTTGGTGTATTCATGTGCAAGTGACTCACTTTCCCAAACAAACATCAAAAAACTTAATAATGAAGAATGTTGGGATAGGTAGATTATCAATGATCATAATTAGGTTGCTTTCTGGGTTTAATAGTTTCAAATCTATTTAATTTTACCAATGATTTTTTAGGAAAAGGAGGCTGTTATAAATTTTAGTTGCAAAATAATTGCTTCTAAGTTCTTTTTCAGTCTTCATCTAGCCAGATTTTAAAAAGTCACACCTTCTTTCCCAGCAGGCAGAGGTAACGAGCAGCTACCAGTAATACTCCCAAGTGTCAGTTGCTATCTATTTTACATATAGTTTCTCATTTAATTTTCTCAAAAAACTGTGTGAAGTACTCTGATAATGCTCACTTTACAGTGATGAAAAACAAGGATCAGAAAGTTAAGTTAGTTGCTGAAGGACATAAAGCCTTTGAAAAACGGAGATAGCTAGCGTTTCAATGTAGTTAATTGATAGTGCTGTACTGTCATTTAATTCTTAATTCTTATAGATTAAATTGAGCAATTCACTCAATCTACATGCAGGACACATCAGAGGCCATTCAGATCACAGTGGGGTCTGATGAGTACCTGAGACTGTGATCTCTCTTTCTTTCCAATACAACACTCTCACCTAGCTTACTCAGCATGGGGTCCAAACAACCATATAGATTTCCAATTCACTTGATTTTAAAGAACCCATGTTTAGCAGGTTTTATTATAGAAAGAACACGCTAAAGCCAACAAATAAAATAACAGGATTTATGAATACACAATTTTAAATGAGCTTAATTTTCTGAAAGCATCAGATAATCGCCCTCCATTTTTTTTTTTCTAAAACAAACAACAAAAAAAAACCCACATATGGAGAAAACTGGGCTAATAGATTGACAATGTCCACAATTAGATTACAATATAAATAGCATGTTGGTGTTTTACTGATGCCCATTTTGTCTGGTTAGCTACATTATTAGTAATGATGAACTTGAAATAAATTTCCACAATATTCAGTTGACAGTATTCTCATTTCGGAGCCCAGCAGGAAACCCCTCCAGTGATATATCACAAGATCTAGGAGAACGCGACCAACAGCCAAGAACCCAGTCTCTGATACCAAACACAAACAATTCTCCATATTTTCTTCTTTGCTCACAGATGCCTAATTCTGAACTTGGTGATGATCTAGCAGTTTTGCCAATTAAAATGGATCACATTGCTGTTTGCATTTTCTTAACATGAAGCATCAATGAGTCCCATTCCCAAATTTTTCACAACTGAACCCTGCCCCCATCCTTTCTCCTTTCTTTTTTCTGAGTATTTTGAACTTTCTGCCCTCCCCTCCCTGCAAACAGAAATAACTATAAAACTGATAAAAAAATAAACGAGGCAATAGTTCTCCAGCACGTGTATGAGCCATACAGGCCAGGGGCATTTGGGAGAAAGGAAACATAGGAGAGGAATCCCTGATAATTCCACAATTGCTTCTTTTGCTTGGCGACACTTTCCTGGTACAGAGAAGAGAGGTATGGCCCAAGGAAAGCCAGAGATGTTGCATTCTTTAAAATCAAGGGGACTGGAAATCTGTGCAGTCATTTGGACACTGAGCAGGCAGTGCAGGAGCTCCGGGACACTGAAGCAGCAGGAATGTGCCAAGCCAGGAGCCTGGGCAGAGGGAAATCACAGAGCAAGCCCCTAGAAGTCTGAGTAGGGATTTTCCCTGACTCTTTAGGGGAAAAAATGACTTGAATGATAAGGAAACATGAAATGCCAAAGTGCATGGGACACAGGTCAATCAATGTTAAAATGGTATTTGGAATTAAAATATTTCGTTTAAAGAAGAAAGAAAGTTCTCAAATCATGAGTCAAGGTTTCCATCCCAAGAGACTAGAAAAATATGAGCCAATGAAGTTCAAATAAAAGGAAGGGAATAATTGAGGTAAGAGCAAGAATCAATGATATAGAAAATAAATGACAGAGAAAACTAAGCCAAAAGTTGTTTCTTTGGAAAGTAATAAGAAAATTGGTAACTGCATAGTAAAACATTCAGCAAAAAACTGAAAGTTGCAAATATTTGCAATGGAAGGATATCACTACAGATCTTAAAGGCATTATGATGATACTAAAGGGATCTTATGAATAACTTTATGACAACAAATTTGACAATTTAGATGAAACAGATTTCTTATAAAAAAAAAACATAAAAATTCCTTTAAAAGCATACCGGAACAAAGCAAGTTGATTGCATCTAATAAATTAAATTTATAATTTAACAAACTTTGCACAAAGAAAACTCCAAACTAGTGGATCCTATCACTTAGTGAATCTTATTAATTTTTTTATGAAAAGATAAATCATTCTTTCCAAAATTATTAAATTTTCTGACTTATTTTATTTAAATGAACCTGGCCTGGTATTGAAGCCTAACAAATATATTTAAAGAAAAATATAGACCAATATTCCCAGTGAATGCAGATGCAAAAATCAATAGTATAATGCTGTAAGATCAAATTCAGCCTGTATAAAAAGAGTAGCACAGAATGGTTCAGTGGGGTTTGTTCCTGGAAAGGAAGTTCAGTTTAATATTTAAATGTAATTCTTTATGAGGTCAGCTCAAAGCACAAAACAAGAAAACATTTATACAGCAAAGAGGGAATAGGGTAGATCTTACTAATTATGATGAAGAGCACCAACCTAAAATTAACATCTTTACTGATAAAGGGCTGAACACTGGTCACTAAGGTCAAAGTAAGTCACTCATGTTCCCCTTCCCTGTCTATTCCCTTCCATCCAATATTACATTAGAGGTTCTACTCAGTTCAATTAGGCTACAAAATAAATTAAAGGTATATGGATTCAAAAAGAAGAGGTGAAATGAACTATGTTGAGTTAGCATAATCTTAAATGGAGAAAAACCTTATGGAATCTACCAGGACCAATGAGTAAACTTAGCAAGGTCACAGGATTCAAGCTCAAATAGAAAAAATAAATGAATTTTTTCCTATGTACAAGCATCAAGCAATTGTAAAATAATTTTTAAATGCATTTTTTATAGCACAAAAAACCACAGAATACTTTTTGAAATCTGAAATCTCATCAAAAGATGTACTTAGTAGGCAGAAGTTAACAGGGCCCCTGAAATTTATTCCCCTTGCGATATAGGTCTATATAACTCCCTACCTTTTGGTGTAGTAGAGATCTGTGATTATAGTGGGATACCAATTTCGTGATAATCCACAGTTGACATTGTGTTAAACAAAGGATTATCATGGGTGGGCCTGGCCCAATCAGGGGAACCTTTAAGAGAAAGTTAAACTTCAGGAAAAGTGCTTTCTTTTGGCCTGAAGACATGGCCTCCAGGAGTTCTACAGTGTAAGGAAATTAATTCAGCCAATTGCCATGTGAACTTGGAAAAGAACTCTGAGGTTCAGAAGAGATCATGACATAATTTTATTAGGCTCTATACTCAAAAGAAAATATTGCTGAGTAGTTAAATTATAGAGAACCTAAATAAGTAAAAGAACATACCATGGATTATGGATTGAAAACTATTTTTAAAATGTAAAAACTTCTTAAATTGATTTATATATTCAACACAGAGAATCATAACTCTAGCAGTTTTTATTTAATAGAAATCATGAAGCTGATGGTACAATTTATATGAAAACACAAAAGATCTATAATAACCATACAAAATAAAGAAAGATAAAATTAGAAGTCTTGACTTAAAGACTTCTTAGAAAGCTATGATAATTAAGTCCTTGGGGTACTGACACAACAACAGAAAACAAAAATCCATTGAAAAGAATAGAAAACCCAGAAATACAACCACACTTACAAGACCAATAATTCCAATACAGTATATGTAGTAAAAATAAAAACATAAACATGAGTGACATACACTAAAATCCAATTACTGATCACACCAGGGGCAGAAAAGAGTGTTAAAAAATAAAAGAAGAAATATTCAGCATTGCTATTTGGATGTGAGGTGTCCCCCAAAAGCTCATGTGTGAGACAATGCAAGAAGGTTCAGAGGAGAAATGATTGGGTTGTGAGAGTCTTAACCCACTTAGTGAACTAATCCCCTGGTAGCGATTAACTCAGAGGTAATTGAAATCATAGGGTGTGGCTGGAGGGGGTGAGAGGGCATGGCTTGGTGTAAATATTTGTATCTGGAGAGTGGAGTCTCTCTCTGCCTCTAGATCACCATGTGAGCTGCTTCCCTCTGCCACACTCTTCCGCCATGATGTTCAGCCTCACCTTGAGGCCTAAGGAATGGAGCCAGCCTTCAATGGACTAAGACCTCTGAAACTGTGAGCCTCAAATAAACTTTTTCTCCTCTACAATTATTCTGGTCAGTTTCTTTTAGTTGCAGCAGCGAAGAAAGCTGACTAAAACAAGCATTAACTATAAAGATTTGCTTTTATACAATAAAAACGAAAACAAAAGATCTGAAGCAAGTGTAAAAATGCAAACAATGGTTAAACCTGTATATCTGTGGGTACATGGGATATGATTTACCACTCTCTACATTTTTGTTTGTAATATAACCTTTCAAAATTTCAAAATAATCTTTCAAAACAATCTTATCAACAAAAACACTTTTTAAGTTCACAAATGGCCTAAATTTTGACTTTAAAAATATATTTTGGGGGCTGGGGATGTGGCTCAAGTGGTAGCGCGCTCGCCTGGCATGTGTGCGGCCCGCGTTCGATCCTCAGCACCACATACCAACAAAGATGTTGTGCCCGCCGATAACTAAAAAATGAATATTAAAATTCTCTCTCTCTCTCTCTCACTGTCTCTCACTCTCTCTTAAAAAAATAAAAAATAAAAATATATTTTGGCAGTTTTCTACTTGACTTTGGTTCTACAGAAGAGGGTAAGGATGACTTCTATATAACCAATTACTGAAAAGACCTATATTCTTTATAAAATTATGAGACTTCTCTGCATTTGTCATCCTACACAAGACATCTGTATTTGCACGCTCCCAAAAGATGGCAACTGCTGCCATATACAGTGTTTGACACTCAGAAAGAGCAATCCTTGAACTTGTGAGTTCATCCACAAGGACAAGGCATCTCTTTGCTTTAGGCATGGCTTGTCCTTGAGTAGATATTCAGCTCTACAAATGGTGTGAAGCAGGTATATTTGAGGTTGCATCTGATGCCCTTGGATCTTCAAACTCAGATATAGCAATTGCAATTTGGCAATCCATATCTTCATCCCTTCTGGGCTTTACTTTTACTTCCAACCACCAATGGGCTTTAGGCTTTCCAGCTATCAGGATGCCACCTCAAAGTCATACAATCACAATGAAACTGATGACTTCTTTCACAAATTTCTCCTTTATACTTTCTCTCAGTCCAACAAATGGTGTCAGCATCCACACATTTTTGGAAAACAGCAAAACAGATAACAGGCAAAAAAAAAATCATAAGATATATATACCAATGGAAATTATTTTTTATTCTTCCTCACCCTCATATTCAATTAGCACTAGGACATGTTCATGCTACCTCTTGAGTGTCTTGTGAATTTATCTTCTTGTTTTAGGGACTACTAATTCACAAAATTGTTTTCCAGACTCAAGTCCAGCCCTCATTAACCAATGCTTTACATTTCAGAGAATCCTGACCAGTATAAACAATAAAATTAAAAAAAAGATCCCTTGACAATGAAATAGTACCCTTTATGCTATGAATGTATATATTATTATCAGTACATCACATGTCTTTCCCCAATCATTTCCTAATCATGATATGCTGTTTCTTGCTTATCTTCCCTTCATAAGCTCTTTCCTTGGACTATAATAACTTTTCTTGTTCTGTTAATATAGTGGACCAGTCTAAGTTTCAGAGTTGTATATTTGGTTGAAGGTAAGGATTTCTGTAGTAACTTGTTACCCTGAGTTACCATGCTGAATCTGAATCATTTATTAAAATGCCCATCCCCCACACTCTCACCCACATGCAGAGTGGACTGTAGGCTTCCTTGATACCAAGAATTCTGTGCCATGTTTGCCTTTAAAATTGGTACCTACATTGGCAGTACTCAGGAGTTAGCAAGTACACAATAATTGCTGAATGGAATTAAAGAGAGTTATGGGGAGGGGAGGAGGAGAAATGGCAGTGAGGGAGTATTTCTATAGGGGGGTATTTCTAAAATCGAAACAGAAAGTAACTGATACATTTTATGTGACAAAAACTGAAATAGAAGTAAAATTGTCACAAAGCTGGTCAAGGAGATGGGCATAGGGTACATGCCTGTAATCTCAGTGGTTCAGGAAGCTGAAGTAGGATTGTGAATTCAAAGCCAGCCTCAGGAACTTAGAGAGGCCCTAAGCATCTTAGGGAGATCCTGTCTTTCAATTAGGAAAAAAAAAAAAAACAAGAAAATTGGGGCGGATGGAGATAGCATTTAGTGGCTAGGTGCCCCTGTGTTCAATTCCTAGAAGAAAGGAAGAAAGGAAGAAAGGAAGAAAGGAAGAAAGGAAGAAAGGAAGAAAGGAAGAAAGGAAGAAAGGAAGAAAGGAAGAAAGAAAGAAAGAAAGAAAGAAAGAAAGAAAGAAAGAAAGAAAAGAAAAGAAAAGCTGGTTAAGGCAGAACCTTTGGAATAGTATAATTCACATCCAAAATTTTAGCAAATCAAAAACAAAAATATGTACAAAGACAATATGTCATAATCAATTCATTATTGGTTTAATACTTTGAAAACAATCAATTTAACACTATTATACGAAGAAACTAAAGAATAAAAACAGTTATCATCTCAACAGAATCATAAAATGCATTTAACAGATTCAACAACTGTTCCTGATAAAAACTTGAAACAAATTGGAAATAGAAAGGAACTTCTTCAGCTTGATAAACGACATCTTCCAAAACCTAGAGCTAACATTAAAATACTAATGGTGAGAAAAATCAAATGTTTTCTTCTGAAGATCAGAAAAAGGTAAAAATGTGAGGTTCCACCATTTCTACTCAACCTTATACTGATTTTCTAGTCAGTTTAACATGGCGAAACATAAAAGACCTTGAAATTGAAAGAAATTGTTTTGATCTACAGAATATATGCTTGTCTGAAGGGGAAATTCACTGGAATCTTCATATAAATACTAAAGCAAATTAACATTTAAGTTTAGCAAGGTTACATAACACAAGAACTACATACAAAAAGCAACTGTATTTTTATATTGTAGCAAATAAAAAACACTGTGGCATTGAAATCTACAAAAAAAAAATCCATTATCATTTATAAGAGTATAGAAATAAATGAGATACTTGAGGATAAATATTGCAGTGAAAGATTCACAAGAATTGAACACTGATGATTACAAAACAGTGCTGAGATAAATTAAATAATAACTAATAAAAGAAGAGATATATTATGCTCATCTTTTGGAAAACTCAATATTGCTAAGACATAAATTTCCCCAAACTGATCTCTATACGTAATAAAATTATAACCCCAATGGAATGTTTGTAGAAATTATAGACAGACTCTAAATTTATATGGAAATGAAATAAATTGTAATAATTCACCCAGAAATAACCTGAAAATTAAGAACAAAGTTGGAAGAGTAATGATCTCTATTGAAAGACTTAACAAAACAAAAACAAAACCAAAAAACCCTCCATATATCAAATTATCAAGTGTAGTTTTGGTGCTAAGACAGTTAACTAGATCAAAGGAGCAAAACAGAATGTCCAGAAATAGACCCACATATAAGGAACAACTGATTTTTAACAAAATTACAAGGATAATTCAATGGAGAAAGGATCATCTTTTCAACCAGTGGAGGTGGAACAACTGGAAATTTACACACACACACTCACACACACACCCAAGATTAAAAGGAAGAAACTAATTTTAATTCCTATCTCACATTATATGATATAGAAAATTTAACTCAAAGATCATAGACTGTCTTAGTCTATTCAGACTGCTATAACAAAATACTATTTACTGGTTGATTTATAAATAACAAAATTTACTGCTTATGGTTTTGGAAACTGGGAAGTCTAAGATCAAGGTGCACCCATGCTGAGGGCCATTGCCAAGTAGGAATGACGCATCAAAATTTCCTTGCTAGCGTACCCCATGTTAAATGGATTTCGCTGTTGACATTGCATGTAAGGTGACCTTGCTCAAGGACCAAGGCAGATCCGGGGGTTTAGAGCTGATCAGGTTTGAGGAAGTATCCTGCTCCTTGAGTTTAAGACGTTCCCAGTTTAAGACAAGTTTAGGGCGTTCCCGGTTTAAGACAATAGGGGTTTTAGGGAAGTTAGAGGTTGAAGATTTTTGCTACTGGGATTAGGGCGTTCCTGCTGCCTGAGCTCCCGTTGAGTTCTCGTGAGATTCAGAAAGTATATTGGAAAAGAAAGCCTCGTGGAGTAGGTGAATTGGGCGGCAGAGAACTGGGATTGCCCCAGAACGTGTGTAGAGGCCGGTGTGAGTTCGGGAATAAAGAATTGCTGTTTGAATCTACAAAGCTGTGAGTGGCTCGTGATCTGTGCCCAACCAAGACATTGGCACACCCAGGTTTGTGTCTGGTGAAAATTCATTCTCTGCTTCAAAGCCAGTGCCTTCTCCCTGAGTCCTCACATGGGAGAAGGGGAAAACAATTACCTTGGCCTCTTTGAAAAGGGTACTAATCCCCTTGAGGAAGGTGGAGCTTCCATGATCACTTCTTAAAACCCATACTTCTTTTCTGTTTTCTTTTTATTTTTCCTGTACTGAGGATTGAACCCAGCAACTCGTTACCACTGAGCTACATCCTCAGTTTGTTTTATTTTTTAGACAAGGTCTTACAAAGTTGCTGAGGCTGGCCTCAAACTTGCGATCCTCCTGCCTCAGTCATCCTAGATTCTGTGTTACAGGTGTATGCCACCACACGTCACTACACTTCTTAGTACTATCATGTTGGGGATTAATTATTAATATATGAATTTTGTGGAGTTGCATAATTCAGACCATAGCATGGACCTAAAACTAGAAAGTGTATAGATGAAAAACACAGAAGAAAATATATGTTTGGTTGGATGATGATTTCTTAAGGACTACACCAAAAACATGATTCAAAAAAAAATTGATAAAGAAGATATAATAGAAATTCAACATAACTTACATTGTGAAAAACTCTGTTACAAGAATGAAAAGACAAGCCACAAGGAGAGGGGAAATATTTGCAAGTTATATAAAGGACTTGTATATAGAATATTCAAAGAACTTTCAAAACCCCACATGAGAAAATCAACCAATTGTTTAAAAATAAATAAAATGCTTTAATTCACACTTCAACCAAGAAGTTACATGGATGGCAAACCAGCACATGAAATAATGTTCAACAACGTTAGGCAAAAATGAAACAAAAAGCTCCCCATGAAATACCACTATACAACTAAAACTCACCATTAAATACCATTATATAACTATTGGCTTAGCTCAGGACTGTCCAACTCAAGTCCTTACCCAGTCAAGTATTGGCAAGAGTATGGACAAACCTGTGTTCTTATACAAGGCTGGTGAGAATGTGAAACAACACAACCATTGGGAAAGCGGTTCAACACTCCTCAAAAGTTAAACATACAGTAACCATATGTTGCAGGCATAGAACTTCTAGGTATTTTCTGAAAAGAAAGAGAACATAGGTCTATAAAAAGACTTGGACATAAGAGTTCATAAAAGTTTTTTTTTTTTTTTTTGTTATTGTTGTTTGTTTGTTTTTGTTTTTGTTTTACATCTTCCAGAAGCTAGAGATTACTCCAGTATCCATTAACATGTAGAATGGATAGACAGTGAAATAAAACTTTGACAAAACCTTTCAATAAATTTACCTGAATTTTCATTTTTGAATTGTGAATCATTTTAAGATAAAAAGGAAGGAGGGAGGAGGGGGTATTAGAGAAAGAATGTCCAAAGGAATCGGGAAATGATTCAAGAAAATCAAATGAAAAAAAAAAGTTTTTTACAACTAAAGTAGATGTTTGTAAGTTACATTTTGAAATTAATGGTAAGCTTGCAGAGTATTGGAACAAGAAACTTTCAGTCATAAACATTAGCATGCACAGAATACTACTGAGTATCATTATGTTTTATTTTAACTGGGGATTTGTAGTATTTACAAAATCATTAGGTTGGACTCAGAGTTAAGTTCTGCTCCCTTGTACCAAAAATCTATTTCTGTCATTATACAAAATAGAGTACAATTAATCCAATTCTGAGAAAACCAGTAGGTTAATATGAAAAAAGTCAACTCACTGGATTATTGCAGTGGCTGTTCCCCTTTGAAATAATCACTTACATTACTCTCATCCCGAGGAGACTTCACAATAGAAGAAATCACCTTGCATCTTTACACTTAATCAGAGCTCTGCTGTGTCAGGAAAAAGGAAAACCCGACCTTCTTGCCTTTAATGACCCAAAGGGAGTTATTTATTACATTGAATGCCATGAAAATCCAGAAAATATAAAAGATCTAAGACAGCGACAATAAATCATCCCAACTTTTCATACAAACTGATTAATAGTACCAAGCAATATACCAACAGAGAATAATCCTGACACCTGTTCCAACAACTGATGAAGAAACTATGCTGAATGAAAGTTTAATCACTGATTTCCTACTGCACAGCCAGTTTCCTAACGAGACCACATAATTACAAGTGAGAGGATTCATATCCTTGGCTAATACATAATTATATCTGGAAGCACAGCTACTAAACTAGGAAATTGAATCATTTCGAGAGGATGCTTTTCACACAAAAAAATAGTCGGGGAAATATTTAATGAGTGGAATGTTGGTCTACTGTTTACATAGCCAAAACTTGAAGTACAATTTGGAAACGATCCAAAAGGCCCGAAAAAGGTTCTGGTACTTTATGGAAGAATAATTTAGTCAGAAGAACAGGGTATGATATTTTGTAAAAGAAGCTTTTGCCAAGCTTCAACTCCTCAGGCTTCATTAAATGTTGGAAATAGTTGATGATAACCAATTTTTTTTTCTTCCAGAATGATTCAAATTCCTGATATTGCCCATGTAAAGATTAGAAGAAATTGAAATCTGTCAATCATTGTCACTGCTCTTTTAAGACAGTCCATTCTTAGATTGTCAGGCAGAGAGGCTGGATGCTTTCAGAATCACCTTCAAATATATTCTCTCTCAAATTCTATTTTCGTGAAATTTGCTTCTCAAGTTCAAGCTTTTAAATGAAATCAGTGTCAAGTAATAAATTCTTTCCCTAATGCAAATTGGAACTGGAAGAATGTAAGGAGTGCCAATGAATATTAAATAGAAGTCCTACCCACATTATCAGTAAGCTTGACGGGATTCTGTATGTGCATGTGAGTGATTCTTGTTTGAAGAGGGTCTTAAAATGTGGATAGATGAAGCTGGGTGCTAAACACCATGAGAACTTCAAACACTTTGACCAATAGAACTGAGTTTTGATCTTTTAAAATCCTATAATATGATTGTAGCATGAAATAATACATTTGAATGCAGCTGGATCCATGGTTAGGGTGAGCAAAAGTTGATCAGCAAATCCTCAAATCTTACAGTTCGAAGCTCAAGACAAAGTTTTGGAAATCAAAGTCACTGAGTTTTAGGGCAGGAAAAGAACTTAACTACATACTTTAATTTCTCCCTTTCTCGCTATTCCCAGTTCCTTTCCAAGAAATACTTGAGTACTTTCTGTGTTCAATGCATTGTGTTTATGTTACAGATAAAGAAAATGACACCCAGAAAGATGAAGTATTTTCCCTAAAGCACTTTGTCTGATCTGGGCTTTTTTGCATGTCCATCACAAATCTAAGAATTAGAATCCACTACTCTTTGGCTCTATCATATTACATCATGATAAAAACCTGGATTTATGAACTTCAGTGGAAAAAAAATGGCAAAGATTAAAATGATAAAAAGTCAAGAGACAAGAATACTTTATGATATTCCAATAATCCCCAGTCAGTGGCAACAGAGAGATCAACAGAGAGGAACATACTTGGTCTAATGTAGTGTGACCTTTCATAGCATAAACATTTATATCCTTCATTATTATTCATAGAAACTTTTTGAGTTGACCAGCTATTTTTTTCTGAAGAAACATGATTATTTTTGACATTTAAAAATTATATTCATATTGTTTAATTTTAATAGAAAGAACATGACATGGTCAATTTAATAAGAGATAAAACCAATATTAACTGCATTATTTATTGGTTTAGATTATCTAACCAATGTTATTTAGGTGGAGTGTGACAGTCCCGAAGGCACACAAAAATACTCACTAGACTTCAGCAAGAAAGTTCTAAAACTTCACCCGAAGTGGAATCTAGATAATACATCTCTCTCTCTCACTCACTCTCTCTCTCCCTCTCTCTCTCTCTCTCTCTCTCTCTCTCTCTCTCTCTCTCACACACACACACACACACACACACACATACATACACACACACACTCACACTTTCTAGATTTTAATTTTTATATATTTATTGGAATAAATAACATGAATAGCAGTTTAAAATACTTAATTCTTTGCATAGGTTATAATAAAGCTGTATAATTTATAAAGATGCAGAATAGTTATGGACTAGAAGTATAGGTTCCAGGGCAGATTGTCTGAGTTTAAAGTTTAAAGTGGTCCTACCATTTACCTACATGGTTGTTGACTAAACATTTCTTTGCCTCAAGTTCTTCTTCTGTAAATTTAGGGATGATAATATATAATATTCCTCATTTTATAATGTTGCCATAAACTTTAGGTGACCAAATTTTGATGATGTATTTATTGAGTGCTTAGCATATAACAAACTCTCAATAAATGTTAGTTACAAGGACAACTATTATTAACTATACATTATTAAATATATGTACATATACATTTTGAAAACAGTATAAACACTTTATAAATATGTGTGTGTGTGTGTGTGTGTGTGTGTGTGTATATATATATATATATATATATATATTTTAGACAGACACAATACCTTTATTTTTTTTTATTTATTTTTATGTGGTGCTGAGGATCAAACCCAGTGCCACTACCCCAGCCCCAAAAAACTTTTTATTTGATAAAATTACATAGTGAAATGCACGTAGAAAGAAAAAACAATATGTATTCATATAAATACTGAAGACCAGTTGTGTGAAGGCTTGGTGTTAGAATCTGAGGTAACTCAAAATAAGACTAAGATATTAACCTTTTCTTTTAAGGGTTTATGGAGGTACAGAGCCAAAAGCAGAATCTAGAAAAGTACATATCTAGTCTGAGAAACTGAAAACTTTCATAATACTGGTATAATTGCAAAGGAGATTAAAAAAAGAGAAAGAAATAGATGATGTAAAATTGAGGTGTATTATAATGTCAAACAAGCCACCAGAGAGAAGACAGACTAAAGGGTCATTCACTTTTATAAAACCAATATATACAAAATGCCTACTGCATGCCAGGAGAGTTCTGTATGCTGAGCACAATTAGGACCCAAATATAAGAAATCAAGAAGACTTTAACAAATATATTTGAGTTAAGTATTTAAGAGTACAGAGGGTCTATAATTCATATATAAATTCCTGAAAGGCCTTCTCTGTAAATATGTAATCTGACACCTAAATGATCACTAAGAATTAGGGGGAGGAGTCTAATTAGTCTCACCTGTTAGCCACCCAAAGAACACAGACAGCTCTCTATTTATTTGTTCCTGTGTATTCCCCAACCTCTCTTGTGTGTCAGACACTAGCTATCTAGGCTATTTCACGTACACAAATTTATTTTATTATTTGTTTGTAGGACTGAAGAGAAAGTAGAGATGAGGAGGATTTCTTCCTAATATATTTCAAATACCCTGAAAAGCCAAAAAATATTATCAAAGTGACTGAAACATGTTTCTATCTTAGCTTAAACCTGCTGATTTTTAATTTTATTTTATAAGTAAATCCTTTCAAATTACCATTAGATGTAAAACAGCTAAAAGTAGAACTCTCTGGGTGAAATAAGGTTGGTGTAGGCCATGACAGTTCTATGAAACATAATCAAAATCTGAATATCTTGAAATTTTAATGGATTCAACTGCCATTTCATTATTCTGAAAAACAGAATCTTTTTTAAAAGGCGTATTCAATAGACACTAATTCTATTTGTCTCTTCCCTTTTGCTTTCCTTGTTCCCTTAAAAGTGGGTTGATGTTAGAGATGAAATATTGTATTAATTCATGCACAGTACAAGGAAAGCTAGCTGTGTTAGCAGTTACTAACTTTCAAAGGCTCCCTGTCTGCTAATTTAAGTCACACTTTTCCCTGCCACATAGACTGAGCCAATTTTTGAAGCCTCAATAATGCAGTCCGGTCAAACCTGGTTCTAGCCTTTGTTGGAACTCAGCATATCAAAACAGGGAAAGATGAAGAGGTAGCCTGAATGGCCATTCTCTCAGACATCTGTGCAGTGATTCACATCAAAAAAAGCCGTCAGCAAGTTAATACAATATGCTGCAGTCATATAAGAAGCAACAGAGTTGAAACAGGTACCTGGCCCCTTCATCCCACCAGGATTCCCAAGTCCTTTCAAGGTTTGCAGAGTTACTACCAGACTACAATCGGACTAATTTACTTTACAATTGAAACAACAATAACTCAAAGCACTTCTACCCTCATAAACACCTAAGACATACAAAGGAAAGAATTCCTTTAATTTTATCATTTCTCTAGGACACCAACAAATTGAGTGAGAACTCTAAATTGTAAATTAGCACTTGAAAAAGGTGCAGACCATGAACATCAAATTATACACATATTTCTATGTACTTTATTGATTTATTCATGAGCACGTATTGTTTTTAATCTCCAATTTTCTGTTTTAGAGAAGGAAATTAATGTTTACAAAATGTGTACTGTGTTCATCTTAGAAATCTCACAAAAACTTTGGGATTTGGCACTATTTTTAATAAATTTGAAGAGGTTAAATGCTATGCTCAAAGTCAAAGGACTTATAACTGTCGGCAGTAGAACTTGATACTCCTCCAGCTGAAGACAAAGCTCAGGACTTTTCACAACTACAATCAAGACTGTCTGCTTAAGTAACTAGATCCAAAAGAAAAATAAACTGTTTCATTGACTATTAACAGAAATTTTGCCTGACCTTGTTGGTCATGTGGGTGTTTTTAAGTAGGTATGCCCCACAAAAAGGGATCCAGATATTGAAAATATGAGGTCACAAAAGGCAACAATTGGAAATGCTTATAATAGTATTAAAATCATTATTTCTTGAGTGCTTTCTGTAGGCCAGGCACAATGTGAAGTCAATACTTGACAAAACATTTTATTTAATCCTCATAACAATGACTATTATTATTGCCCACCTTTTACAAGTGAAAAACTGGATCTTAGAGAAATTCACTTACTTGCCACATTCCCGTGGTCTGTGTGTGGTAGAACAGCCTTGGAATCTAGAGCTGTTCCTAGAGCCCTAACTGACCTTTAGATGGTATTTTAAAATTCTTCATTATCAGCAATAACTTACCTATTAAACTTATTAGGAATGATTAAAAAGAATCAATTGCTTAACAAACGAAAGGTGTTAAAATATTTAAAGCAAGAATCAAGAAATACAGATGAACTCAGTATGAACTTTAGTATGACACAGTGCATAATGGGAAAACCCAGGATGGCCACCCACATTGGCTTATGGCACTCTCTTCCATTCTCATCCCTGGTGGGAATGGGTCAAGTCCCTCTTGTTCCTCCATCTGTCTCATTCTTTACCAGAGAGCTGGGAAAGTTTCTCTCTTTTTAGAGATTTATATGATCAGACTGGACCCATCCAGATAATCCAAGATAATCATTTCATCTCAAGATTCGTAATCTTCTACTTATTATTAGTGCATTATAGCCATACACAACAGTGAGGTTTACTTTGATGTAATCACATATGCATGGAAAGTGTGAATGGAATATATTTTGTTTTATTTCAGTCCCCAGTACCTACTCTTGCCCTATCCTTTCCCCATCCCATTGCCCCTCTTCCACTCCCTTGATCTCCCCCCATCTATTTATTGTTTTTATAAATTAGTACTTTAAAGGAACACTTAAAGTTATAATCTTAATCATATCTGCAAATCTGCTTTTTGCATGTAAAGTAAAATATTCCAGGGGTTAGGGTGCTGATACCTTGGTGGGTGAGGACTTGCTCTGTCAACTACAATTCCTACTTGGAAATATAAGGAAATAAACTATTGACAATGCAAAGTAGATGAATCTCAAATTTACTGTGCTAAGTAAAAATGCTACATACTGCATGATTCCTTTCATATGGAAACTAGAGAAACAAAAAGCAGATCAGTGGCCTCTAAAAACAGGATGAGAGAAAGGGATTATCTACAACAAAGCATGAGGCAACTTTGTTGGATGATGGAAATATTTTACATGTTTTTTGTGGTAGTGGTTACACTACTCTATACATTTTCTCAAATTCAATGAACCAAACTCTAAAAAAAAAATGCTTTTTCTTGTACATATAAATTATATGGTAATAAACCTCCATGTGTGGTCTGCTTTTGTGGTAGAACTTTTATTATTTTCCTATGAAATATATTAGTATATTCCTGAATTTATTTTCTTATAAAATATACTAGTATATTCCTGAATTTTGAGATACCAGCCTTTTAGGACCAGGGAAATCTTACTAATATGGTGAGAATATGTCCTGCATGTTCTGTCCCTTTGTTACTATGGAAACTCCAGTTATATCTTAGGGGGCAAAATATCCTTCTGGTGCCCAGGAAAAATTCCATTAGGTGTCACTTGTTCTAGTTTTGCATTGAAGCCATGGGGTAATACTCCTCAAAGGTCATATAGCTTATTTCTATCATTTAAAAGATGCTACAAGATGAAGTACTTTGCTTGAGGTCACATATCTGATTAGGATGAGAGCCAAATGTAGAATTCAGGCCTCCAAGCTCCAGCCAAATACTCTATCACTGAACTGAAGTGTTCCTACAAATCTAAGGGAAACTGTAATTGTTTCTGCCAATCCTGCATTTAAGCATTAATGAGACACCTGTGTAACCACAGAAATTATGAATGGTGCTGCAGTTAGCACACATAATTGGTGACAATTTTAGTAGTTACATTGACTTTTCCAGATGTGAGTTCTGCTCTTAGACCCTGGGGAATAAAATCATGTAGCAGTAGACTTACTTGTGAGTGGGTCGAAGAAGCAGATACCTTTTGGTTCTGGTTTTACCAGGGTATTCCAGGAATGGGTCGGAGAAGATAACTTTGGGTACAGGACATAGAAATGTAAAAGGCAGAGGCAGTCATGTATTGTACAGTTTAAGGAGGAGAGCCAGATTCTTCTCTCCATGAATGGCAGCTTCATTACCTTCAAAAGATCTCTTCTCAAAGATGCGATTCAATAGAGGACTTTCAATCCAGAGTGAGACCAAGGTTTTGTTTACCTGCCAATTCCCTCACACATCTGTTCCCCTTCTGTTTCTTTCTTGATGTCAAAAAGCCCTGTTTCATCATGGCAGGACATTGAAACGCAGGGAGTACTTTTAGCTAGTTTCAAGTAACAAACAGACTCTTACAGTACAGAATTATAGTGAAGTCTGATTGACAGCATCAATAATCGAATGCACTTTGTCTTGCAGCTGCCAATCCATTGCATCAAATGAAAGCTCATTCAATCACATTTCTTAGGATGAATAAGTATAAGTTGCTTTAATTTTGTTACCTTTAATTTTTTAATATTAACAAACTCATGTATTTACATTTATTCAAACCCTTCTCTCAAACTAAAATGCTCATTTTGATTAAAGAAATGCTTAACAAAGGGATGGGGCTGAATGCAAACTATTTCATGTGTTTGTTTATAGTTATCCTGAGAAAATACCCAAACAAATTACCAACTAAAATTTAAGAATCAAGAAGCCAGAGACCTGCTTGAAAAGTGAGACATTTGGCAAACGTGCTGTTACAATAACCTAAAACCAAAATCCAACCCAGAATGCATAGTATGTTACATGCAGAGAAAACTGACTGCAGTCTGGCAGAATCTTCTTAAAAAAAATACAGAAACCAGTTTGAAAGTTAGAAAGCCTGATTCCAGTTTACCTTTACCCATAATTATAGCAGTTACTGAGGGATTACTCAATAATGGGGAATTTATGTGCTCTATTGGTTAATACTATTTGGTTACAAGCAATCCAAACTGTCATAGGCTAAAGAGAATGCAATAGAAATACATTAGAAGGTTAACTCAAAGGGAAGGATGGAGAAGCAGATTTAAGATTTAAGAACAGAAAGGGACTAGGAATAAGGACAGGAAATAAAAACGACAGCATCTATACATTCAATGTGAATGAACACCAACCATTTTCAATTCTATCGACAATCTGCTTCATATTCAAATTGCACACTGGGAGCATACGCTCAGCCTACCGTAGGCTATGTCTTGAGTCTGGGAAAGGTCAGTGCCCACTAAACTACATCTCTCAATGAAGAGATAATTTCCCAAAAGGAATTCCAGTGGATGATAGGACAGGGAATGGAATCTATGTGGCAGAGGGGATCAAGAATTTAAATCTAGTACACGATCTTTTACAAGTCTACCAATGAGATTTTATTTCATAAATAAAATTAAATAAAACCATTTCCATAAGTTCCCATGTACCTTAAAATGATTCAAGTTACCTACCTCAGTTTATAAAGCTTCCTGTCCAGTTTTGCACTATATTATTTCCAGCTTTCCACACTAAGCTGGAGATGCACTGGATTTTTCTTCTTTCATACCAGGCTCATTCAGGTCTTGGGCTTTTGTAGGATCTTTTTCATTTGTCTGGAATGTTATACTCCCTTTATTTTCAAAGATGTTTCCTTCTTACCATCCAGATATCAGCTCAAATGTTCATTCTTCAGAGAGCTTTTGCTGGTTGCCTAAGCTAAAATTAACTAGTAGTTTTCTATCATATAGTATTTTTTATTCTGTTTTTTTTTAAGTTATCTGTTTAGCCCAGCTAAAACATAAGATCTTTTGAGAGTAGTAAGTCTGTTTTCATATTTAATAATTCTTGGACAATAGTAGGCACTCAGTGTATGTGCATATATACAAAATAATTTTCAAAATAATCTTATATAATAGGCATTATTACATTCATTTTACAGAAGAGGATACTGAATTTAGTAAAAGTTAAGTATATGTTAGAAATTAATGTGTGGTGTAATTGAAAGTTAGATCTATGTTGGTCCAAGGACAGCTCAAACACTGTCTTCCAGTGATTCTCTACAATCAGTTGTATGATTTGGAGAGGGAGGTCAACATTAGAAACCAAGATGACTTTTTTTTCCTTTAGAAGTAGAATCTTTATTTTTTTCACTATAAATAAAATTATATGTACATACTTAATAAACTGCACATTTCAGATATTTAAAGATAGTATTTATTTATTTATTATGAATCAAACAAAGTGACAAGTTTGTCCTGGCAAACACATTTTATTTTTGTTGCATATGTTGAGAGAATTTTATTTATATGTATGCAGTTAAATAGAAGGATCTTTAAAAAACTGAATTCCTTGAAATCTCATGATACTCATCAAATTCCAGGTATGTCTGGAAAACCCTCTATTCCAACTGTGTCCAGATGGAAGTTAATCTTGAAATAGTATTTTGGCTTTTGATGGTCTCCACTGTATTAAAATTTGATGTATAACACTAAACCCAGATCTGCTTATTATTACACCCTATTCAGTATAGTTTTTACATACTATATATGTAAAGAAAACAGTAGAATTCCTAAAACAGCCCCAAGGAATTTACAATTTAAATGTGAATCTAATGTTATCCAGGGTTACATATAGCTCTGAATACTGGGTAGACAAATTCAATGTCTTTTGATATAACCATAGTCCCTCGATAAAAGAACTGAAGAGAACCAAAGCAGTCTCGAAATAAGCTGTAAATAACCCAAAAGTGTAGCATCAAAGCAAATATCCTCTCAGAGAAACAATGCCAGGAAAATGGTCACAGGACAGTAAACAAATCATAATTAATCACCATCATGTGTTCTAAGAAACAGAAAGCTGACAATCCATATACCTGGATGCTAGGGTGAGAAGAGACAATCAAAAAGAAGCTGATGGAAATAACACATAGTATTATAAAAAATTGAAAAGTACACCCAAAATACTAACATGTGATAAAGCACACAGGTGAATTAATGACGCAAGTTGGAAAACTGTATAATACAAATGCTTTTCTACATGTCTTCCTTTGATTGCAGATTCCATAGACAATTGCCAGCATTTACATAAACAAAAGCATTGGTGTGTTATACAAGAAAAAATATTTGTCTAAAACCATAATATTGAATCAGTGAAGCTAATAATTAGAGTCAAAAGAGGATTAACCAGGAAACAAGGAAGTTTAAGATTAGAAGCCCTTTGCTTGCTTGGCAAGGACCAATTCCTCATTTGCATTATTCATTCCCTTTTTTTTTCTTTTAAAATATTTATTTATTTAGTTGGCAGTGTTAAGGATAGTGCTAGGATCTCAGGCATGGTAGGCAAGTACTGCACCACTGACCTACATCCTCAGCCCCTGTTCTTTTACTTAGCAAAATCTGCTCCTCTCACAAATCTTGCAAGTTTCATATCACACAAAACATGCATCTATTTCTGGTCCCAGTGCTGAATTTTAATGTGAAAGATCCAGGTGTAGGCATTATTATCAGATGTGACCACAGCATTGTGAGATGGATTTCACAAGTATCTCCTTCTTCAATGTCCTCTTTTCTCTTTTCTTTGATACCTCTCTTTTCATCTCTTCTTTAATCTCTTTCACATGCTTTATCTCTTTCCTTCCTCCCTCTTGTACCTTTCCTCCTCCATTATGTTTGGATCTGTAATGTCTCCTGAAGCCTCATTTTGAAAGCATGGTCCCCAATGCAGCAAGGTTCAGAGATGGGATTTTTAGATTGGATCATGAGACCTCTGACCTTATCAATAGAATAATCTATTTGATGGGTTAATAAAAACCCATTGATGGCTGAATGGACTCTGAGAGGTGGGACCTAATTGCAGGAAGTAGGTTACTGTGGGTGTGCCCTGAAAAGGTTTACCTTCTCCTCAGCCCCTTTCCCTCTCTCTTTCTTGCTGCTTCCTGGGGAGCCTAAGTTGAACAGCTTTTCCTCCAACCCTCAGTCCACCACAATGTTCTGCCTCACCTCAGACCTAAATGAATGAAGCCAGTTGACTCTGGACTAAAAATTCTTCAACTGTGAGCCAAAACAAATCTTTCTTCATCTAAGTTGTTCTTGTCAGGTACCTTGGTCATGGAGATGAAGAGCTAACTAACATACCCTCCCTTCCCTCTAGAAAGGTTTCTTTATGACTATAGGCCCCCTTCTTTATGACTATAGGCCCTGACTTCCCTTTTCTTAGAGCATCTACATTAGAGAAATTGCAATTGTAAATCCTTTCTCGGCCCCTTTAAGATTTCAATCTTTTCCCAGCTTCTTGCCACTTGCACAACTCAGGAAAGCCTTTGTCAAGGACCTGGGAGCCATTCCAGTGAAATAAAATCATTGAGAAAAACAGGGCTCCTTTCTTCTTGTCTTTTGGGAAAGTTTGAAACCTAACTTTAATAAAAGTCAATGAGTAGACACAGATGGCCTGATCGGGTTGTCAGCCTCCCACCTGATGTCCTCTAGTACTCCTCCAGCATTTTCCCACCAGCTCTTGTTTTAGTGGAGCTGAGATCAGTCTCCCTCCCTCATTGAAATGTTCTGGAATAAAGTCATCCTTGCCTATTTAAGTCTTTCCAGGACAATTTTTTTTGACAATATATACATACAAACTATTTTTGTGTTTTGGATAACAGATTAGAGCATACTAATATCTTTCTTCAGAGTTTCTAACCTTGTTCTTCTACCCTACCCTGGTTTTTCAGTTTCTGTGTTCACATAAAACAACAGCTCAGGACCAACTGGCAAGGCAGTTCTTTCAGGCCTTAGGAAACCAGGAAGGCTTTTTCAAGCACATTTATGAGTTAAAGTAGAATGTCTCTTTCGTTTTTATGTACTTCCAAGCTTAGCCCAGCAGTAGTTCTTCTCCCTTAGGGGAAGCGTGGAGGATTTCTGTGCCAGAGTTTCATTAGTACAGGACATAATTCTCTTTACAGTAGGGCTGGCACAAATTTCTCCCAGAATTTTATGTTTGTATTTCAAAAATAACAGAAATAAGCACATATGCTTAAATCTATACTGATTATTAGATAAGGGCTTTGTATGGCAATAAATCAACTGGTTTATTTTAGTGCTTCTGATAAAAAGTGCTGGTAGCTGTTCTTACAACACCACCATAATATTGCAGAAATCACATGTCCTAGAAAGAGTTACTGATATTCAAGTTCAGTAAGTGGACGGTATTACAAAATATGAGAAGGAAAGGAAGGAGGAAGGGAATGTACAGCATTTACTCTCAGCAGCTAATGTCCTCAATATACCTTTCCAACTTTCTTACTGTGCGAACATATGCACCAAAAAACTCTCACCAGGAGAACCACAACAAATGTGAAGCAAGAAGCACCCCAGAGGAGGATTTTAAAGGAAGAGAAAAATCATACGTGAACCCAGAGGAAATCATCACAGAGAGTAGTTCCTGTGGTTCATGGTGTGTCTAACAGAAACAGGACAACAGTTTTCAGGTAAGTACAGTCAGAAAAAGTTGGAAGAAAGCTGTGACTTGCTTTTCTAAATGCAAGATAATGGATATTAGCAATGACATATCAAAAAAGCAAAAGGCAGCTGGGTGCAGTGGCACATGCCTGTAATCTCAGCTACACAGGAAGCTAAGGCAGGAGGATCAAGTTCATAGCCAGCTTGAGCAACTTAGCATGACTCAAAATAAAAATAAAAAGTGCTGGGATGTAGCTTAGTGGTACAGTGTTTGCAGCAGGCTCTGGATTCTGGGTTCATTCCCAGTAATGTATGCATATGTGCGTGCGTGCACACATGTGCGCACACACACACACACCCACACACACAAACACAGAAAAGTAAGAAAAATTCCAATGTGTTCCCATATCTAAAATGAGAGTTGGTTGGGAAGCATGAACAAATTAAATAAGTAGCAAGGTAAATTCTTAAGACCCTTTCACAACCGAACACATGCCTTCAGAATCCCTGTGGGATATGCAGTTTTCATTGTTCAGGAGCTGGCTCTTATTTTGAGAACCATAAAAGGTAGAAGGCCTTCTTGCCAAAATTCAAAAAGGCTAAGTCAATGTTTAAAATTTTTTTAAAAAATCAAAAGGGAAAGTGATGGCAATAATTTAGAATACTTACCTTACTTTCAGACCTAAAAATGACATGGAACAAATCATTAAGACTTCGAAGGCACTATGCACAAGCTTTGGAAAAACATACTATGCCAGGTCACTTTAACTTTCATTATTAAATGTGTAGAGCAGTGTACAAAAAAAAAATATGTATTTCATCTGAGCTCAAATAGATTTTAAGTTCATGTCAGTTAACTTGCTTATAAGTCAATTTAATCTCAATGTCATGCATTGATCAAATAACCAACTGATAGTAGCTTGCAAAGATTGAAAGATTTTTGCTCAACTACAAAAAATCAGTAAGCAATGTAGCACTAGGGTGGGTATTGGTGCCATTTGAGAAAACAAAATTGTATCTAAGGAAAATTCCTTTTGTTGTTGTTGTTCTAAGTTTAATAAAAACTAATAAAATAAATTAAGGGTCTTGATTCAAGCTTCTCCAACTGTCACCCCCATCCATGTCATGCTAGGCCTTACTTTCCACAATATCAATTCCCAGTATTTATTTGGTGTCTTAATGGTACTCATGAATATTCTACTATATTGCCTGAGTCAATAAGCCAGGTAAGGGGTTCCCAACTCTGAAACCCAGTTTTCAATCACCAGAGGAGCCCAGATTTCCTAATATATTCAACTGCTTCATTCATTTGGTGTCCAAAAGTGAGGAGGACAGCCCCCTCCCCCTCTTACCACACTCTCCCCCAAGGAACAAAGCAGACCTTCTTTCTCCCTGATTCTCTAAAAGCTTCTTTAACATAGTGCCTTCTGCTTCTTGTTGAACCCTTTCTCTTCATAACTCCCAGACTAGAGAGCAGGGAGCTAAGGTTGGAGAACACACCATACTGCCTATACAGACTGGTCGCTATTTCTAGCACCTTCGTAAAAGTTTTAGCTCTTGATCAATTCAAATGATTTTGCTAATTGATTCCTGGTCAGCTTGAATCAGAGTTTATGTTCAAGGAAGGCTATCCTAGCATACACATGCAGTTTTAAATGATTGCACTGGCTCCTTTTGCTAGCTGAAATAGTTTCTTCTCACCTCCCATTGTTTCTCCCTTTTACCAATGGTACCACCACCTCCCCAATATTGTGTGGCTAATTCTAGCTTGTTCTTCAATTCTTCATGGAGATATGACCTTCACCAAGTACACCACCAGCTCCTGCTCTGAGTTAGATACCATTCCTCTGTGGTCTTATACCGACCTGTTTACATTTCCATCAAAACTCTACCCTGTTATTATTGTCTATTAATGTGTTGAACTCTTCCATTAGACAGTTGTTTTTTGGTTGTATGTATTTACGTTATAATAGAGTTATTTATCTTTTGAGCAAGCTATGTACTGAATTATGTGCCCCCAATATTCAAACAGCTGAGCTCCAGCTCCCAATGTGATGATATGTAGAGATGAGGCCTTTAGGAGTTAATTAAATGATAAGGATGGCACCCTTGTGATAAGACAGTGTCCTTATAAGAACAAACAAAAGCAAGCACTTTTTTTTTCCTTGCCCACAAAAAGATGGAGTCACAGGAGTCCACAAGAAAATGACAACTGCTTACCAGCCAAGAACAGAGACCTCAGATCGAAGTCTACCTTTCTGGCACCTTGACCTTGGACTTGCCAGCCTCCAGAATTGTGAGAAAAAAATTTCTGTTGTTTAAGTTACCCAGTCTGTGGTATTTTGGTATAGCAGCCCAAGCAATTTAAGACAGAAGTTTTAGTTTTTCAGAAAAATTGAGCAGAAGATACAGAGTTCTCATCCCCCAAAAACCCTCCAAAAGTTTTCCTTATTATTAATACCACATATTAGAATGGGAAATGTTATCACGGATTAGCCAATATTGATACATTATATTAAGACTCATTTTTTTCCATCTCCATAACCCTATGGGCTATGTTTGATACACCATAGGTGCTCATTAAATATTTATTAAAGAGTGAAAAAAAAGAATGAATAAGTAGATGAGCAAATAGCAGCTCTAAAACACATGATTCACCCAGTATAAAATCTGCATTGGTGAACGCCTGATCACCTGGCCTCTGACACTCACCTGGGCAAGGTGGGCAGGTCTAAAGCCCAGCACTAACTTCATAGCCTCCCTTAATAGGCCCTTTCATGTTTGGTGCTTTGTGATATACCTGCATGCCGCGTCCGGCGAATGGGACCGAGTCTGGCGGGAGACGTCGGGATTAAAAAAGACACAGGAGTCCGAGGTCCTTCATCCAGGGGGAATCTGACTTTATTATCTCAGCTCATACTTATATATTTCTTTCAGATAGAATAGAAAGCCACTAGTAGGCGGGAGCAAGGAGAAGGGGAAAACAGGTGGTTCATGTCGACTCATAATGAGCCTTCAACCAGGAACCTTATCAGACCCAAGCAGGTCAGGGCGTCCCCACATGACCATTACAGGCTGAAATAATATGAAAACAGACACCACAAATCCTTCAAGGCCTTGTGAGCTCCTTCAAGGCCTTGTGAGCTGGCCTCTTTGACGTGCACAAAAATCAGGGCTGGATCCAAGTCCTGGGGGCCGGGGGGAGTCCGTGCCAGCACCTGCACCTTTAGACATTTGCTATTCAAAAATTAATTAATCATTATGAAAGGGTAAAGTTTCTAAGCTGGAAAGCTTGAATTAAAATGTAAAAAATTAGGTATTATTAAGTTCCTCTGTTACACCCAGAACCTGAAATTCCTGAGATAGTTAAAACAACGCCCTACTGGCCATTTAGCCTAGGGCCCTGTGCAGTTTGTCACAGGGCCCGAACCAATCAGTTTGAATGTGTACATCGCTTAGAAGTGACCAATCACCCCCCGCCGGACCTGTTCCCGCCAATGAATGTGCTAATCACGTCTCAGAGTTGTTGTTCAATTTTCCCGCGACTCATGATGATTTGTTCTGATGTATACAAAGCCCCCCCCCCCCGTCCTCCCCAAAAAGTGTACTTAAGCTCTGCTCAACCTCTGCTCTGGGCTCTGGGCCGCTCTCCCTTCCTGAGTGAGCCTTGAGCCTCAGTGCGCTGAATTAGGATCCTCTTCAATAAACTCCCTCCTGCCCATTGCATGAAGCTGGTCTCTTGTGGTCTCTTTCTCCAACGATTCGCCGGATCCTTACCTTTAAAATATAGAGAACAAATCTGTATGAATTCTCATAATTCATTCTGCCTCACTTAAAACCTGAGACAGATTTTTCAAGAGACATTTAGGACTGGTAGGCTGGTAGGTAGTTTTTCCTATAACTATCTCAAGGAAAAAACATTTTTTTTTCCTTTAAAGACTCCAAATCTAAATGTACTAAATTTCCTTCATTAAGTTAAAAAGTTCACATTATTTTAAAAGCAATGTTTCTAAACATTTATTTACAACTTCATCTAAGGCCAGCAATTTCATGCTAATTTTAGAAATTAGCATGAAATGAATCAAAAAGGTTTAATCCTTTCCATGTATTTTACTAGGTAAGAAGTTTATACTTTCTCTGTAAATCTTAGCCATTATGAATTGTAAATGACTTTTAGTTCAATCCTATAATTTGTTGCTAAGAATATAGCAGCAAACAACTCATACAAGTGAAAAAAATATATAACAACAACAAAATAAAAACAAACCCCCCCCCAAAAAAAACCCAAAAAACAAACAACCTAATCCTTATCCAAGCTGTAGAGAATTATAAATCATTTAGGGAATTATTGCTTAAAATCCTGGGGACCCTAACTAAAACAGATAAGCATCAGAAAGTGGGGTCTGATACATTATGACCCCACCCCCATTATAGTTAATTATAAAGCCTCAAGGGGCACTATGGTTTCCATATAAATGTAATTATTATCTCTTGAAACCAACCCTCCCTTATTAGCAAAACTATGTCACAACCACCCTATCAACCAGAATATCAAGGCCCTCACAAAGAAAACTGCTGAGGGCGATCCAAAGGGTGATAAACCAATTAAGGGGGGGGGCAGGAAAATCTAGGCCAGAACAAAGGACTCAGTCTCCTTATAAACTGTAGCCCTGTGAGCACCACATGTTCCTCTCTTTGAGGGCATCCATGAAGTCCCTATGAAGTAAGTTACCCTGGCTTCTCACTTTCTATGGAATTTTGCTTTACAACTCTGTGTTTCCGAATTCTTTCCAGCAATGTCACAAGAGCCAGCACTAGTGGCAGTCCCAGCTCAACACCAGAGGTCCCCTGCCCCACAATAACTCCCATCTCAAATACCTGACAGGTGACTTATCAGGCATTCCAATCATATTTTGACTACATTACATGGCTGTTTGTGAAGTACACATGTTAACACCTTCTGGACCGGGAACTATTAATTTGGGTAAGGTAGGATTCAAATCAGAGATAACAAAAGAGTGTGGTTTTTCTTTTCTTTTTTTTTTTTTTTTCTACATTTTCCTGAAACTAGGACTAAGGTAAATCATTCATCAACTCTGTGTCCTAGGTGTTTAACTGGCCTTGCCTGGGTTTGGCCCTGCTCTGAAACTTCCTGACCTTTTTTGCCTCCCAGCCATTGGTTTTAGTCTATGCTCTGTGAATCCAGAGGCTCTCCAACCCCAGTGCTTGGCCCCTTTTCTCTTTAATAAAAATCAAAGCAAGTATAAACAAGTATAAACTTTCAAGTATAAACAATCCCCTTTAACAAGGTAAGAAATCTTGTACAAAGCAGGTTTGTTTTGTAAATGAGAAAGCAGAGACTTAGATTTTCAACAACCAGCACATAAATTAGGTGGCAATACATAGCAGGCCTAGATCTCTAGTTTCTAATTCAAGACATTACACTGAGCTTCCTCTTCACATCTTATTTGGCCTGAGACCCACACCACAGGTTTCTCTAGAAGCAAAACCAGGAATATATCAATTCTCTAATGCATGCAAAGGATAATGTCTTGATACAAACCATACATCTTCTGTGGTGGATATTTCTTACAAGGGCCCTTCATGTATAATCCTGCTTTGGTACTATGTATCCTTGAAGTTGGCCTTGTTAAAATGGGATAAAAACTAAGTACTGTAAGAGAAGGAATGAGGAAAAAAGTTGAGTGACAACCAACCTCAAAATACAGATATATTCTTTTAAAGATCTGAATGGTTTCTCCCATCACAGGAGAGTAAAAGGAAATGAATAGGTTTTGATTAAAGCAAGAGCCTTGCTTAGTCATAAGAAATTGGCTGATGTCTGGAGGAATATTTAAATCCCTAAGTAGGTTCCTAAGGGGAACTTCTAAAACTCTGACCCAGAAAGTGTCCACAGGAAGTAGATGGTTACCACACTTATCAGCCTGGGAGTGGGAGCTGTAAGAATGATCTCTTGAGTGCTTTTCTAGGTCTGTGATCTGATGCTTAAATGGAATCAGAAAGACAAAACAAACCAGCACCAGGTAGGTGTCCTCACACCTAGAAGTTTACAGCGCGCTGTCTTAACAGGAAAATGAAAATGTTATGATTCAGAGACATTCATCTTTAATTTGTATAGTTTTACTGATCAGAATCCAGCTGGTCTCTTCAAAAATCAGTCAGTGGAAAGTGGAGGCACATCCACAGGAAACATTACAATAAAGCTTCCTAACAAGTCATGAGTCATATAAAAAGAAGAGGGATTAAGTTAGGCAAACATCATGCCCATGTTCTTTGTGTTTTACAATTGAAGACAAATACCTAAATTTTGGAACACAGGTTGGTTAAACAGGAAGAGCCCTTGATTCATCAGAAAACAACTACTGCTGCTCTGAAGCTTCCTGAGACCTTTCAGCATAAGGGTAATAATCTAGGCCAATTAGCAATTCTATAAGGTACCCCAGAGACTTTTAAAGGACAGATATGTACAAGGTTAATCTAGATGGAAGGCTTTTTAAAGTATGTTCAGATTTAAGAAACAAAGATATTTAGGATAATTGCATGGCACAGTCAAGCCCTACTGGTAACTTGATGGAGTTGATAAGATACTTTCCCCCTGCTTCTTCTAATCCAATGCTAACCCACTCTTAATGTTCATAATACATCAAATGAAAAATGCACATTACTACTCAGGAAATTAAACTAAATTGAAAACCAGCCAATGCTCCAGTGTGCATATTAAAGCTGCGATGTACTCGAAGGATATTGTTAATGAACTTTCAAAATGTAATCATGTCAGGGCCTTGCTACGTCCTTTGATTTATAGTTCTTTAAAATCCACACAATACCATGTAAGACATTCTAAAAGGGTATCATCCTCACTCCAAATGATTTAAAAACTGGACATGAGCAGACATCCTCTCAGTGCATTAAACCTAATATTATAGCTGTTTGAAGAGAGCAAAGGAAATGAAAATGCTGCTTACAAATGACCTTGTTATATAATTTTGTCAGCTTACAGTTTCATAAAAGAAAAGAAACTATAATATGGGGGCACAGCAACATTAGCAAAATCATCAAGAATTTATTTAATGATGACTTATATTTTGTGTTTGCAGAGATGATTACAGGCCTCCCCTTATGTTTCAGGCTTTGCTTCTTTGCAGAAATAAGAGCTGTTTCTGTACCAAGGCCTTATCTGAACCCTGAGTAGCTGCTCTGGTGGATGGATGTTGTGAACAAGTAAGTTCTGTAAGAAATTTCATGGAGTCTAAGAAAAAGGATTGTTTGAGAAAGTTTAATCTCATTAGGAAAACAAGATACATTAAGCAAAAAAGGTGTTACATGTGAATAAATGCTATTTGTACACCAATCTTTCTTTTTCTTCTGATGTACATTAGGGAACTAAATTATTGAAGCCAGATTTAAAGTTAGGTAGTCAGAATGAAAGGGTAAAGTTTCTAAGCTGCAAAGCCTGAATAAAAATATAAAAGACCGGGCATCCTAAAGTTCCTCTGCTACATCCAGCTACACCCAGAACCTGAAATTCCTGAGATAGTTAAGACAACGCCCTACTGGCCATTTAGCCTAGGGCCCTGTGCAGTTTGTCATGTAAGCATACAGGGCCCGAACCAATCAGTTTGAATGTGTATCCCGCTTAGGAGTGACCAATCACCCCCGCCCGACCTGTTCCCGCCAATGAATGTGCTAATCATGTATGAGAGTTGTTGCTCAATTTTCCCCGCGCCTCATGCTGATTTGTTCTGATGTATTCAAAGCCCCCGCCCTCCCCAAAAAGTGTACTTAAGCACTGCTTAGCCTCTGCTCTGGGCTCTGGGCTGCTCTCGCTTCTTGAGTGAGCCTAGAGCCTCAGCGCGCTGAATTGGATCCTCAATAAATCCCCTTCTGCATTTGCATAAGTCAGTCTTTTGGTGGTCTCTTTCTCCGACTTTTCACCGGACCCTTACTAGTGTAGTTAGGTAAATCAGGTCTAATATCGAGTAAGATCCAAAATGGAGGCCATGTTTAGAATAAATTCCAGGAAAAGTTGAACAACTCTTGGAATGTTAATGAAGTCCAAGAAAAGCCCTAGGCCCAAAGCCCATCCCAAAGAAGTGTTAATGAACAGCCCCCAGCAAACTTGAAGATGCTGACTCAGAAGTCCTTCCTGACCAGATTACTTCTTTGGCCCACCTGTGTCCCACCCCTCGGGCCTTCCCACCTACATGCCATCAATGAAAGAACTATAAAAAGGGGAAACAACCGCACTTCCACGGATTCCACCTCTTGGGTCCCCTTCTTCCTCTGGGAGAAGTCTTTTCTGCTGTCCTTTAATAAACTTATATTTTCCATTCTGACCTTGCCTCGGCGTGCTTCTCTGGTGTTATTCTTCAACACTGGGGAAGCAAGGACTCATCACCGGTCAACAACAGTAACATTATGATATAAATATGAATGAAACAGTATTTAGCAAATTAAAATGTATGTTTTTCAGTTGAGGAATAGTAAATAAATATAGCTTGAAAAATATGTTGCTCATTAAAGTTGTATGATTTCATGTAAGTAATATTACACACTTGAACTCTGTGCCTATTCTCTCATCTACAAAAGGTATAATAAAGGGCAGCTACTACAAAGGGTTTTGTGAGGTAAAATGAGTTAATAGTGATAAGACACTAAGAACAATGCCTGGCATGAAGCACTTATTGAATAAGCATTTTCCTTGGAGAAAGGCTTCTGGTAGGGCTGGGGTATAATGGTGGAATGAGAACTGCTATGAGACCTATGTCTGGCATCCTGGAAGCATGAAGCTGAGGCCAACTTCAACAGGAATGGGACTGAAGCTGAGGCAAACTCTAATGGGAATGGTGAAGCCGAAATTAAACAGGCAGTCAGTATAGACAGGGAAATCCAGTCAGGTCAGACCAAGGAGGCCAATTCTGAATGAGTTCCACAAGTTGGAGACTGTGCCCTGAGGGATTGAAATGTCAATTCCTTCAGAGACCTTCCTCCACTCTTATCAAGAACCTGCCCCTGCTCCAACCTGTTGCTAAGGTAACCTGTCCCAGGAATTGCCCCTCACCACAGGTAGCTATAAAGTTGTTAATTAATGTGTCCT
Organism: Spermophilus citellus; assembly: GCF_964194105.1. Lineage (NCBI taxonomy): Eukaryota > Metazoa > Chordata > Mammalia > Rodentia > Sciuridae > Spermophilus > Spermophilus citellus. The sequence goes on from NC_138198.1 coordinate 37,693,975, forward strand.
GGGATGCACCATACTGCCCTTCCCCCTTCAGCCCACCTGTTTCCCACCTTTGAGCCATTCCACTGAGCATCCTTGAACATTCTTGCATTCCTGAGCCTAGTCACAAGTGCAGGAAAGAGAAAGATAGGGGAAGAGGGCAGGAGAACAAAGGAAGCCTAGGACACATAAAAAGGGCAGAACACCTCGCTTCTGAGGATATCAGCATACCAGCTGTGGCTCCCTTCTCCCTCCTGGGAGAAGTCTATGTTACCCCCTTTTTAAATAAACCCTGCTTTATATGCTTGCCTCAGAGCGCTTCTCTAATGTTCAAACTTCCACATGTGTGGGGGCAGAACTTGTCACCTATAATTTGGGTATCAATGCGATTGACATGCCCCAGGGAGCTGGCCTGGCCCTTCCCAAGCCCAAGGTAAGCACAGGAGCTCCACAGTCATGAACCTGAAGGGATCCTGAGAAAGAGGACAGTGGGCATCCTGATAGTATCCAGTAGCTAAGAAGGAAGACCTGCTTGAGGCCTTGGTGATACACAAAGCACCAGAATTCAGGGGTAAAAAGACAGCCGGGTATACATGTGGTTGATGGAAAAGCCCAGGGATGACCCAGTCAGAACTCCCTCCAAAACCATTGAGACAGAGGCCAGGAATGGAGTTAAATCAATGTAGAGATAATAGAGGGTTGTGATATTTCTTGCCTGTTAATGTTGGTGGAATGAGATTCATACCCACTGCACTTGTTACTATTCCTCCTCCTCCCCCTATTCCAACCCCAGTTGTTATTCTTCTCAGGCAAAGGATAAATTCTGATGTCTAGAGCGCAGTGCTGGTGTCACGCTCCCACTGCATGTCAATGGCAGAAAGACAAAGGTCTAGCATTTAAAGCATCACTCCTCACATGTCTGTGCTACAGAGTGGTGCATATACCTTGTCTAAGACGGAACACAGAGAAGCATCCAGATGCCCCCAGGGATATGGGGGTGTCGCCCTAAGGTATTGATGCCAAGCAAGACATTTCTTTGTAATTGTCTGTCTTGTGTCAAAAATATACTTGAATTTCACATTCTACTACACAAAATACCCATACTTCCTCCCAAGTACCTACTATACCAAATGTCTGAGTAAAACTAGCATACCAGACAGATACCCTTACCTTTTGTGCGCCTGGCTATGGGGTATCCTGAAGAGAAATCGTACCTCAGTTTGCAAAACATGTTAATTTACTCCTTACAAATCTTAGAAGATTTTTTTTATTATGGAAATAATAAATACAGATAGTCAACAAATTGGGGGAAAAAAAAGTAACGAAACAAAAGAAAGACCTCAGCCATGATCCAGAGGAAATTACTGTGGACTTTTTGCAAGCACTCATTTTGAAAAAAATGTCTTGGTGTTGGATTCAGTGAGACTTTTTTCCCTTGCATGGATTTGTATAACCACCACCATGATCAACACTCGGTGCTGCTCCATCACCATATGGAAAAAAGGAACCCATGCTGCCTCATGAGGGCTGTATCCTTTCTCACTTTCCTCATACCTTGGTAACCATTTGCCTGATCTTCACTGCTTAACTGTGTCATTTCACAGATGATACAGCAGACAACTGTTTGATATTGGCTTTTTTAACCCAGCATGATACCTTCAAGAACCATTTAAGTATGTGTATCTAGATTTTTTTCCTTTCTACTGGCTGAGTAATATTGGCATGGATGTGCCTCAGTGCTTTGGTTTGGTGCTGAATGTCCCCCAGACATTCAGCTAAAGGACTGATCCCCAGGATGGCACTAGTGGGAGGTGTTGTGGACCTTAGGAAGTGGGGCCTTTTAGGGGGTTCTATAATGTCCTTAGGACATTGAGGTCATGCACCAGAGGGAACTGTGGGACCCTGGCTCTTTTTTTCTTTTTTTCCCCTGGCTGTGAGATGAGCAGTTTGTTCTGACATGTGCTCCCCACTATTGCCATCCAATATACTTAACTACAGGCCTAAAGTAATGGATTTACCCAAACTGTGAGCCACAATAAACCTTTTATCTTTATTAATTATTTACCTCAGGTATTTCATTATAGTGTTGGAAAGCTAACACACAAGTTTGTTTAACTGTGTGTCTAGATTCAGAAGCATGTTTGTGATAAATTGTTCAATGATTACCAGTCCATGTTGTGTCTACAAAGTCTTATTTTTTACTGAAATGGCAGATTTAAAATGTTTCATTTATTACTAGAATAAATTTAAATTTATGTAAATAAGAAAGTATATCACAAAATATCACAAAGACAATTTTAAGCTGATCACACATATCACTGAATAATTTAGAATGATAATTATTTAAATGTCAACTGTTTGATATACTAAAATTTATTCAATTTACTAACTTTTTACACATAGCTTTAAAGTATTATATGGACTTAAAATATTATAAGTTAATGTAATGTAATTATATATTATAAAAGGGGTAAAAAGACATAAATATCATATATAGAATACATACTTTTATATATGCAGAGAAATTCCTTAAAGCATAATATTATTATTTTATTAAGTGACAAAATTTTAAGAAAAAAATACTACTTCTCTCTGTGGTTTTTTTTTTTTTTTTTTTTTTTGCATTTTATAAATTTTCTACAAGGCTCATGTATTACTTTTGTAAAATGGAAAGAAATCAATATTTAAAAGTAAAGGCTAGGATATAATTGGAAAATGGCCCTCCAAACACAATTTAAAAATTGGAGTTAAAAATAAAACATAATAAAACAAATTAGTATCCATCTCTGCTGAATTAGTATGGCAGGGCTTGACTTATATCTTCTCTCCGACTCAAAGGCTATTGAACACCAATTGTAAGCACAGCACTTTCCTGGGACAAATGATACAAAAGCTTGATAGTCCCCAGAGGTGGCAAACTGAACATTTCTTTCACCCTAAGTTCAGAATGATTCTTTTTCTTTCAAACTTTTATGAAGGGGAGACAATTATTTTGACTGCACTGGAAGGAAAGCGTTGAAAGGGTAAGGGGACATGATAGTTTTTGTATGTGGCTATTAGTGGTTGAATACAATTATTAAAGGATCATTTTAAAAATACTGGAGTTCAACAACCATATCATTTTGTCTTTAGCCTCTGTTCATGAAAACTCTTAAATGTCTGAATGTCCTTATTAGCTAGTGACTATAGTACCTGCCTTCCATGAAATAGTATAATTCATTTATTAGATTAATGCTGATTCATATTAAGTCTTAATTGCTGACTGATCTAAGAAACAATTTTCCATGTACCATGTTTCAATGAAATACCATCAATTCCCATGACTTTAATTCTAACACATCTCTCCCCACTCCCCCTGCATACAAACTAACACAACAAAAGAAAAATTTAAATGAGGGCATATAGAGTATCTCCTAAGTCTAGGACCATGGCTGGAAGCACACTATATAAGCAAGAGACTCCTTCAAAACCTCTTTCTATACCTTAAAATATAAGATATTTAGATTTTTCTTTTTAGATTTTTTTTTAAACCTGATCTACTTTAACTGAGATTCTGTTTACATTTCAGACATAACAAGATGTCTCCATCTGATCTTTTGTTAATTCTCAACTCCTTTTTGGAATAGAAACATTATAAGTTAACAATTTTATAAATAAAATTAATAAATTGTGACTTAACCGGAACTACCATTAACTACTACTGCTGCCACTAATAATGACTTAGACTATGCTGTTTTACATTTAATAACCATTTTAATCTCCACAGTACTATTTATGGTAGGCAGTTTATACAAATGAAAATTAAGGCAGTTTTCACATATGGAACCTGGGTTGATGACATAACTTACCACAAAGACAGTTATGAGATTGTAAACTTAAACTGCTTGTTTGGTTGAGTGGCAGAACACTCAGTTACATGAATCTAGCGGTACCCTGGCTCTGGACACTTTTGGTGTAAGCACACTTTTTACCATGAACACATATTCTGAATCTAGTTTCAATCAGGCCCATTGCATAGCAATGTTCAAAGTTATCAAAGAATAAGAAATACTGAAACACAAACTCTAAGCCCAATGTTTTTAAATAACTTTGCCTTATAATTATCATAAATTCTACATGGTTGTGGAAAGTGGTAGTGTAGAGTGATCAGTGTTTCCTGGCAGTGGTTGGAACCATGTGAGGCTCTATTACAAGAACTTCATCCCCACAGGAATTGGAGGTGGAGAGCGCTCTTCATGGTAAGGAAGAGATTGGCAGCTCTGCTGACTGGAGCCACTGTACCAAAATGCTCTCCTTCGTGTCTGTAGCCTGGTTAATAACAAATGACTACAGGGTCTACTCTGCTTCTAACAGTCTTCCAACATTTTCATTCCAGGCCGTAGGTCAGCCTTATACCTATCTAGCTTATTCTGCAGGAAGAATAATTGTAGACCTGGTCTACAATTTTAGCTCAGGAAAACAAGAAAATACTATAGGCACACTGATTCATCATTACACAGAATATACTGGAAATGAAGAAAACATATTCCATTATCAATAGACCTATTCATATATGAATTCATATGAATGTATGAATTCTTACATATATTCTGTGACCACAGGCAAATTATATTATTTATTGGGGTCTCAATTTCCTTGTGTATATAAGGTGTAAAAGTCCTAACTCATAGGATTAGTGCGAAGATTAAATGAGATAATATATGTAAAGCTCTTAAGTATAATGGTATACAATAAGCCCTCAATAGTGAAAGTTGGTTTTATACATATTAAAATAGGAAATAGAGCCGGGTAGGGTGGGGCATGTGGCTAGAGAGGCTGAGGCAGGAGGATCATGAGTTCAAAACCAGTCTCAGCAAAAGCAAGGAGCTAAGCAACTCAGTGAGACCCTGTCTTTAAATAAAATACAAAATAGGGCTGGGGAATTGGCTCAGTGGTCAAATGCCCCTCAGTTCAATCCTCGGTACCCCCCTCTCCTGCCAAAAATGGGAAATAGATCAGCAAGTCATATCTTTCATGAAATGCATAATACTCAAGGATACATTATATAGTGTCTGAATGGAATAGACTCTGAAAGTATTTATAAATATATAAAGTTTGATTTGAATAGCTATATTCTAACAAAGATCACAATTCTTATTCATCTAAGAAAACACACTGCCCTTGATTGTTTAAAAAATAATGTTTGTTTTTTGTTTATTCTGCTGAAAGGAAAGGAAAATGTATCCAGATAGATCATTTACTGTATCCTTAAATTTTTTGAACAAATGTGACCCAGTCAAAGTATCCACTTTGTTGATTTATTCAAAACTCAAATAGTTGATGTAACTGAGAAGAGTTCAGCTAATTTCTTAGCAGTGCAAAAACTCAAGGAAAAAAATTCTCCATGGAATAGCAACTTGTCTTCAGAGTAGGAAGAAGCATCATGGATTTCTGATGCTCATTATAGAAAATATGTAAAGTAGTGAACATTTTATACAAAAATTTGTTACTATGTCAATCAGCAGAGTGATATATGAAGTAGTCATAAGGATATTTTAGTAAGAGAATCATGCCTTCATGCCATTATTTTCTTAGAAGGACAAGCAGTAAGTGCAAGAGCACAATGCAACCTTTTCCCATTCTCTTTAAAGGGCAAAGAAAATGCATGGCAATAAAACAACCTAATGAGTCCCTAAAGAAAAATACTTCATGAAGAAAAACTAAAGACAGTGAGGACCAATTTCTCATTATGAACTGTTATCTAGATTGTGTAATGAACAGAGAAAGTTCGTATAAGTAGAACAAGCAAGTTTCAACTTAAATAAATTTTTAACCAACACACTTGATATGACTGAACCCTTTACAAAACCATCTTTTATCAAACACCACAAAACCAAAATTCATAAATTTCCATTTAAAATATTCTGACAACAGAGAAACTAGGAAAGGTGTTTTGGCAATCTAATAAAAGCCAGTAGATACAGATTTGTTTCTATATGTTACCCCATCATTTCAGTCACATATTACATCTATGTTTTATTGTTCAGGCTCACTTAAAAAATCAAATCTTTATTGTATAATAATGTGGGTCCATGATATACACTCCTTGCTGGTGAGTTTTAAAAAAACAGTGCAGACAGAACATGAGGAAAGACATACTTCACAGTGATAAGAACTCTGTTCTCCATATAAAGTGGCTGAAAAAATAATTGAAGATAAATAAACGAAGTATGGCTTCAAATATAATCAGAAAAGATGTGACTTGTATAGTATTGGGCATTTTATCAAAATAATACTCAACAATTAAAAATCCTTTAGTCATTTTGAGAACCACATAGTAGGTGTTGCTTGCTCTAACTCTCACACTGTAGACAAATATCCAAGACTGTTCTCTTAATTCCAATGTTTTAATTGTTCCTACTCCACCATAATGTTCACAGAATCAGATCAACGTAGGATCCCCTCATGGGAAATGGTGCAAACCTCTAAATCTGCAAAGGATTCCTTAAGTTGGCCAACCTCAGATTCCCTGTGAGTATTCAGACATTTAAAGCTCTCTCTTCTCCAGTGGGGTAGAGTTAGAATGGATACTCAGCACATTACCCAGGGGATCAAGCCTTCTCTGCAGCATAACTCCAAGTACTTGAGACAGAAGGAAAAAGGTTTTTAAAAACCAGTAGCCAGGAAAACCCATTTCTTCTGAGGATCTGAATGTTATCTCCTTTCTCTCTGAAAAATGCTGACAGCAAAAATGACTAGTTTTCCTTCTCTCCACTCAATGAAGCATAAGCCAAATCTGGAACAACACTATTGCTCTCTGCATGGCTAGTCTTCGGCTTGCTCTTTTAATCTTGTATTCTAATCCATGCCCTTACTTGTCCTTTATTTGTAGTATTTACATTTCCATTGTCATATTGATGTTTTCTACTGTAAACCTCAAATCCTGCACATGAAGAGACAGTAAAGAGTCCAAAAAAATGCAATACTCATCACAATGTGCCATGCCCACCACCCATGTGCATCCCTGCCAGAGGTATAATTCTAGTCTCAGCAGTGCTGCACAGACCCAACAACAATTGGTGGAGTTGGAGACCTCTTGGTTGCATTTTAGCTCCCTCTCGCTCTCCATCTATAACATATATATGAGACTTCCTCTCTTGTATAATGTTAGGGTTCAAATTCATTATATCCAAGAGGTTTATTCATCAGAAAATAAGCTGAGTACTGCATATAAGGCAGGTGGGGGGTTATAACTAATTACAGCCAAAAATTCTACAGGAGGCTATGGTGGTATGAGTTCACAATTTACAAATGTAGCTTAAATACAATGTAATACTGTTTGCAAATGACTCCATATAGTTAAAACATTTTTTTTCTCTTAAAAACAAACAACAAAAAAATGGAATAAAGACCCTCAGTGAGCATCTTCTCATTGGTTAAGTAAAACATGAAGGCTCAGTGATAGAGCCTTTGCCTAGCATGTAAGGCCTGGGTTCGATCCTGGGCACCACATAAAAATAAATAACTAAAGGTATTGCGTCCATCTGTAACTAAAAGATATTTTTAAAAAATAAATATATAAAACATGAAAACAGTAACAACAAAAGCAGCTGTAACTGGTCTTGCTGCTCTTGGTGGATCAGTCCTTTCCTGTTTTTAAATGAGTGGCTTTATTGTAAGACATTCAATGGCAGCAAAACTCTTCTGCTGAGGTTGTAAACTGATCTAAAGATCCACTCTAATCAGAACATCGATGTTCCTTGTGGTCATTTTATAAACCATATGGCAATCATCTTTTTTTCAGTGTTTCTCACTGAGGATTCAGGAAACAGGGAAGCATGAGGTTAAGTAGACAAGTGTTGTCTGTCTGGAGATTTAGAATACCATCCAGTCAAGGTAATGGGCCATGTGATGAAGGATCATGATGGGATTATGACAAGTGAGACAGATTTTATTTGTAGTCTATGACATAAATTGCCAACAACAGCAAATGTTGGTAGTGTGCATGCATGTGCACACATGCCCCCAAAATAAACAAACAAGAAAAAAATTATGCACTTCTCCTTCTTTGACTGCAGAGCTCTGTCTGGATCTACCTATTATATAATGGAATTAGTATAAAGAGCAAGACTGGTAAAAAGTCAAAGGCAACATTTTTGTGGTTCTGGCAAATTAAGCTAACCACAGGTTATCTTGTAGGCATAGAAGTTACTGCCTGCATAGACTGTCCTATAAATCTATTTGTAGGAATGGTGATTAAAAACCCTCTAAGCACCTCAAGGGGAAAAAAAATAAAAGATGTTACTTGAAAGGGAAAGAATTAGAAGGAAACCAGTCTTTTCAACACCTCTGGAGAATATGACAAAACAATGTTTCCAGAGTTCTGAGGAGAAAAAATATATATAACTCAAGAAATATATACCTTCAAATTCACTTAAGAGCAAAAAAGGAAGGCATTTCCTTTCTATAGCATTCATAACTACTCATGAGATCTGATTAACTGAGTGAAACTCATTTAGGAATGTATTCCAAACAGTGAATGAGAAAGAAAGCTCAAGACAGGGAAGACACCATGTAGAATGGAAACCAATCCAACAGTAATTAGAATCGTACTCTGTCTGTTACAAAGTAAATGCTCAGTAAAAATCAGCTAAATCCACAGAGTCCATATACTTAATTGCTAATATAGAGTGTAATGTAAATGCAGATGTCTAATTAAATAATTTCTGAAGCAGATATATAATGTTAGAACAGACACATTTTCAGATTATCACATGGGAACTTATGGAAGGTATAGCTAATGCATTCACTTTGCTGAAAGAAGTATCCATTGATATGTTTTCATTCTTTAAGTATATAAAAGGATAGTCAGTATAGTATTCAAATTTTATAAATATATTATACGTACAATAGAACCATAATATAAATCTTCAAGTCATGTGACTGGCAGGATAGATGTTGAAGGTAAGAAAAACCAGGAACAATTGATAAACAGAGAAAAGATTACGACCTCAAAAATCCTAGGAAGGAAGAGGAAATAATAAGAAGATGCAACAATATATATCATAAAAACTATATAAGAGAAATAAGATGAAAATTATAATATAGATGAATGACTTAAATTTACTTTTCAAAAGACAGACTTATCTGTGATCAAAATAATTTTAGTTATTGAATACTGGCAAGAATCACACCTAAAGCAAAATAATTTTTGAAAAGGAATGACAATAAAAATAAAGGAAATACATATTAAGAAACCATGAAGGAAAAGTGAGCAATGCGATCAGAAAATGGAACTCACAACTAAGATTTTTATATTCTATTGTTATAATCTAATAACTACAAAACAGATCTAAGACATGGACTTTTTTTGTGGGGTGGGGGTACCAGGGATTGAATCCAGGGGCTCTCAGCCACTGAGCCACATCCCCAGCCTTTTTTATATTTTATTTAGAGACGGAGTCTTACAGAGTTGCTTAGCACCTCACTATCGCTGAGGCTGGCTTTGAAATCATGATCCTCCTGCCTCAGCCTCCTGAGCCTCTGGAATTACAGGTGTGCCATCATGTCCAGCAGACATAAACTTTATATACATATGAAAAATTAAAATCTACTTTTAATCAATCTGGAAATATACAAAATTTAAGATTATTTGGAGAAGTTTAATGTACATTTTTAAGTCTAGCAGATTCATTATTCAAAACAGAGATATAAATTAACAAGCTTGATTAAATTATATGTTAAAATTGAATCCTGTAAAGAATGATTATATAGTTTATTTGAAATGTAAATTGCATATTTTGAAAAGATTAAATTACATTGAACTTAATAAGTTAATAAGTTCAAATAAAATAATACTTATTAGCAATAGTAAGAAAAAAACCCTGATAATTATTAAACATTTTAAAACTATTAATTTATTTTCATGTGGAGAATAATATCAAAATACAAATTTAGATTTGCTTAAGATTCATCTAATCTAACTGAATACAACCACACATTAAAAAGATTATTCACTATGATCAAGTGGGATTCATTCCAGGGATGCCATATGTTGGATAAACATATGCAAATCAATAAACATTATTTTAGTCAGCTTTTTCACTGCTATGACCAAAAGACCTGATAAGAATAATTAGAGGAAGAAAAGTTTATTTTGGCTTGTGGTGTCAGAGGTCTCAGTCCATAGATGCCTGACTCCAGAGTTCTGGGCCCAGGGTAAGTCAATATGTCATGGCAAAAGGGCATGGCAGAGGAAAGCAGCTCAGGACACAGAGAATGAGAGAGAGAGAGAGAGAGAGAGAGAGAGAGAGAGAGAGAGAGAGAGAGAGAGATTTTTCCACTCACCAGGGACTAAATATAAACTCTAGAGTCATGGTCCAGTAACCTACTTCTACCAGTTACACCCTACCTACCTGGATTTACTGCCTAGTTTATCTGTATCAGTGGATTGATCAACTGATTAGGTTACAGTTTTTATCTCACCCTGAAAATTCTTGCATTTTCTCACACATGAGCTTTTGGGGGACACCCCATGTTTAAACCATAACAAACCTGATATACCACATCAACAGAATGAAGGACAAAAACCAAGCAATCATGGCAGTAGGTGTATAAAAGGCTTTTGATAAAATTTAGCATAGCTTTGTGATTAAAAACTGTGCACAAATTTGATACAGAAGGAATAGAAGGGACATTCCTCTCTTTTTTTTTTTTACATTACAGTCCATTTTGATAAAATTATATATGCATGGAGTATATTTTATTTTAATTAGGGCCCCCGTCTTGTAAATATACATGATAGTGGGATTCACTCGGGTATATTCATACAAGTACATCGGAAAGCTGTGTCAGATTCTTTTCATTTTCTTTCCTAATTCTATCTACCCTCCTTTCACTTCATTCTCCTATATCTAATCCTCTGAACTTATGATCACCTGCTTCCACATATCAAAGAAAACATTCACCCTTTTGATTTTGGGGATTGGCTTTTTTCACTTAGCATGATTGTGTCTAGATGCATTCATTTACTTTCAAATGTCATAAAGTCATTCTTCTTTCTGGTTGAGAATGCCACAATTTCTTTATGCACTCATCTGTTGATGGGCATCTAGGTTGTCTTCATAGCTTAGCTATTGTGAATTGTGCAGCTATAAACTTTGATGTGGCTGCATCACTGCAGTATGCATATCTCAACATAATAATGGTCATATTTGACAAGCCAACAGCTAACACTAAATGGAATGAAGAAAAGCTAAAGCCTTTCTCTCTTTTTTTTTAAATATAAAACCAATCACTTTATTGTTCAGGAATATATATAGCATATATACGTATAGTTTTGTATGGATCTATGATTAAAAATAATAGCAGGGATGAAGGACTAACACAGATCTCAAATGTACTAGTCAACTCTTTTTCTCAAGAGACCCAAAAGGTAAATACTCATCATTCTTTAAATTGCATACATATGAAATATTTTTTCACCATGAGAGACACCACAATAGAAAATAAGCTCATCCATTCTTCTTCTCATAACATAAGACATTCTGATAACACCCCTCCTCCACTAGGTCATGACCTCTACAGGGGCAGGAGCCCATTTGGGGTACCACTGTCCACTCTGGTTTCTTCCCACATCCATTCCTCAGCAAGTTATGGGTCACCAACCAGACCTTCCCTTCTGCATCCCTACAAGCAATCTGGCCCTCCCCAAAGTTGTATTTAAGCAAGTTGGGCACAAGGTGGAGAGAAGCTCTGGTCCAATGAACCCAAGATGGCCTATTCCAAGAAAGGAACCTAGTGCCCAGATGGAAAACTTTCAGCACCCTAGCTCTCAGTCCTTGCAGCCAGTGATTGGGTGCTAACATTACTTATCCCTGTTACCCTTGGTCACCTGGCTGAGGCAGTGCTTGTCAGGTTTCTTTACTGTAAAATTACTCAATTTCCTTACATTGTACCCTTTATAAGAAAGTGAGCTCCTCCTGCCTTTTGTTAGATATGCGCATTCTGAATTTGGGTAAAGAGCTCTTGAGGCCCACCCGGGTATGCTAGGGCCATCAGTGGCTCAGTCGAAGGCAGCCAGACAGGATAGGGTTGGTACAGGGGTGGGAGGGCAAGGGGCCAGCACAGCCAAGTCTGCAGGACTTCTGTGTACCAGAACACTTGAACCTACAGAGGTCCTGATTCTCTCCTTGACAGCACTAAACACTTTCAGAAGTTTCTTCCATGATCTTTCTGTTCCACTATGGAGGCAACATGCCTCTGTACCTCTGAACCCTTAGAGCTCAGCACAAGGCATGATGAAGGGTTTGTGTCTAGTTAATGGGAGGCAAGGCTAACCTCCCTGAAGCCTTTGGGTCTGAATCGTGAACCTCTGAGAAGTCTTCCCTGGTACATCCTTTAGATGTGTGCATGTTCCTCACCCCTGGGTCTGCAAAGCCTGGTGCTCTCTGTATTGGGAGCACCTGCCAGTGTTCTCTTCCAGGGATATTCTTCCCTCTTTATTCACCAGTTTGGTTTATTGACATGAGGGTGTTCTAGTATTACACTCTTACTTGTGTTCAAGGGTCACCTCCTCCAGAAAGCCTTTCTGACCACCCTCTTCAGGGGCTTCTCTTCCTCATGGCCACAGTTACCTAGGTGCCCCCTAGATCAAGAAGGTCCCTCGACATAGGAACTGGATCTGATTCACCTCTGCACCATCTCTTTTAATATTTATAAGAAGACAACAATGCCCACTTAACACTACTTTTGTTCAACATAATTCTTACAGTCTTAACCAGAGAAATAGGCAAGAGAAAGATAAAAGGATGTCTAAATTGGAAAAGAAGTCTACTTGCCACTGTTTTCAGATGATGTGTTCTTATGTATAGAAAATCTAAAAACTTCACTAAATAAAACTACTAAACTAATAAACATTCATTAAAGTTGAAGTACACAGAATCAACATAAAAATCGATAACATTGCTATCCAATAATATCTGAAAAAGAAATCAAGAAAGCAGTCCTATTTTCAATTTCAATAGCAAAATCAATGACAAACAAACCTAGGAAAATTTAGCTGGAGCTAGAAGGGATCCATCATGAAAATTATGAAACATTGATAAGAGAAATTTAAGAGGACACAAAGAAACAGATATCTTGTGTTCATGGGTTAGATGAATTGATATTGTTTAAGTGTCTAACTACCCAAAGTGATCTATAGATTCAATGCAATCTCCCTATCAAAAAATCAAAAACCTTCTTCAAAGAACTAGATAAAAATGCTAAAATTCACATGGAGCCTGCATGTCCCCAAAGAAATAAAGCAATCTTGAACAAAAAGAACACAGCAGTTGGCATTATACTACCTGACTTCAAAATATACCAGAGAGCTATAGCAATTCAAATAACTTGACACTGGCATAAAATCAGATATATAAACCAATGGAACAGAATAGAGAGCCTAGAAATAAACCATGCATCTTCAGCTAACCGATCTTTTATAAAGTTGTTAATAAAACATAATGGAGAAAGGAAAATCTTTTCAGTAAACCATGGTGGAAAAATTGTATATCTCTATGTACAAGACTAAAACTTGAATTCTATTTCTCATTGAAGATACAAATCAACACAAAATGGATTAAAGACCTAAATGTCAGACCTAAAACTGTAAAACTACTAGAAGAAAACATAAGGGAAATGATACAGGACATTATAATGGCTAAGGAATTTTTAACTAAGAACCCAAAGCCCAGAATATTAAAGTGAAAATACACAAATAGGATTACATAGTGCTGAGAGCCATTGCCAAGTAGGAATGCCGCATCAAAATTTTCTTGTCAGCCTACCTCATGTTGCTTAGAGGAAGGACTCTCCATTGTGGAAATGGGCTTGTCTTAGACTCAGGTCATTTGCAGTGACATTGCATGTAAGGTGACCTTGCTCAAGGACCAGGGCGGATCCAGGTTTAGGGTGTATCCTGCTGGGATTAGGGAGTATCCCACTCCTTAGGTTTAGGGCGGTTCCAGGTTTAAGGTGTACCCTGCTGCGAATAGGGCGCATCCTGCTGCCTCAGGCGCCTTGAGTTCCCCTTGAGTTCTCGTGGGATTCAGAGAGTATTTGGAATTCAGAGCCTGGTGGAATATGTGGATTTTGCCCAGAACGTGGATTTCCCCAGAACGTGTGTAGAGTGCCAGTGTGAGTTCGGGAATAAAGAATTGCTGTTTGAATCTACAAGGTGTGTGGTGACTTGTGATTTTGTGCCCAGCCAGACTGCGGCAACATAGAACTAAAAACTTCTGCATGACAAAGAAAACCATCTTCAAAGTGAAGAAAACAACCTATAAAATAGGATAAAATATTTGCAAACTGTACATCTGACAAGGGTTGGTATAAAAAATATATAGGAAACTCAAATATCAATATTAAAAACCAAACAACCTGGTTAAAACTGGACAGTAGATTTAAATAAATATATCTCAAAGGAAGTCATACAAATGGTCACCAAGTATATGAAAAAAATGTTCAGCATCACTAATTACAAGGGAAATGCAAATCAAAATCACAAAGAATTACTTCATTCTAGTTAGAGTAGCAATTATGAAAAAGACAAAATATAGCAAGTGTTGGTGAAGATGTGGAGAAAAGAGAACACTTGCACACTATTGGTCAAAATGAAAGTTCATGCAGTCATTGTGGCAAACAGTACGGAAGTTTCTCAAAAAATTAAAAACAGCTGGTCATGGTGACATGTACCTGTAATCTCAGCAGTTTAATAGGCTGAGGCAGGAGGATTGCCAGTTCAAAGCCAGTCTCAGCAAAAGTGAGGTGCTAAGCATCTCAGTGAGACCCTGTCTCTAAATAAATTACAAAATAGGGCTGGGGATATGGCTCAGTAGTTCAGTGCCTCTGAGTTTAATCCCTGGTACCCCTCCCCCCCCCAAAAAAATTAAAACCAGAACTACCATATGAATCATCCACTGTTGGTCATTTATCCACAGGAAATGAATTCAGTATGTTGAAGAGACATCTATTGTCATATGTTTGTTGTAGCAATACTCAAAAGCCAAGAAATGGAAGCAACAATATTGCCCATCAATTGATGACTATATAAAGAAAATGTACATAAACACAATGGAGTACTATTGAGCCATTAAAGTAGACTAAAATCTTGTCATATGAAACAGCATTAATAGAACTAGAGATCTTTTCCTAAGTGAAATAAGCCAGGCACACAAACACAAGTATAGTTTTCACTCATGTAGAATCTAAAAATATTGATCTCATAGAAGTTGATAGTCAAATGATGGTTATCCTTTACATGGTGGGTACTAGTTATATCATATGACTTCTGATTAAATTCCTTAAGTCATTTATTAAAAAATTAGGCCTTTTCTATGTGCATAGACCAATAGGTTTGAGATGTACAAGAATGCCCCATGCTGGTGTTCACTATTATTAATTTTGCTTTAATTTATAGCAAAAATGCAAATCACTTAGAAGTATTGCTTTAGAAATATAAAGCAAGTACAACAAAGATGTAAATATTTCACAGCATGTTATGGATTTGGCTCTAAAATTACATATCAAAATGATAGTGTTTAATAGCTTCAGGAATTCTAAAACTTCAGAAATTTAAATGCAATTTTACTTATCAATTCTTTAAAATTATAAATGCAGAAGTCTTCAAATTGTTGCATTTAAGGTAAAATTTCAAAATTTCTTCTCAGTTTAATGAGTTTTTAAAATAAATTTCTAAAAGACATTTTTTAGTTATTTAATATCCTTGACTCCTCCAAAATAATAAAACAAACCTACACAGATTTTATTTTCTTGGTTGACCAAATAGCAAACAAGTCATAGTTTTCAGAAGTTCTGTAAGGTTCTTTAAAAAAAAAAAAAGAATGTCCTACCATATCTAAATTCACTTTGAAAACTCTTTTAATATAATTTCACACCTATCATCTTCTCATCCACAATAAATTCAATAGAAGGTATGTTGTTGTCAGTAGCTAAAAGCAGCCAAATAGAATCTAATTATATAATGTAAAAAATATAGAGACTTGAGAAGCTTCCTATTTTGCACTGCTGAATTTGTTCTGCACCTGGATCTATTCGAATGAAGCAGTTTTTACCATGATTTAACTCAAATTCTAAAAGAAATGTGTTCACTGGGCTGGCGGTGTAGTTTAGTGCAGGAGTACATACCTAACATGTGTGAAGCCCTGGGTGTGTATGCAATCCCCAGCATACACACACACACACACACACACACACACACACACACACACACACAATTGCTCATTGATTAATGGTACTAACAGAATTTACCCAAGAATTCTGAGTAGAAAGAGAAATTCATTGTAGTTTGAGTCCAGAGGAAATATCTTTCAAAATCATAATTTAAATGAGTAGATATCTAAAACTCTAATTACTTGTCGTTACCATTTATTTTTTTTTTCTCATTGAGGTTCTTTACAATCTCAGATCCCAAATAGCTTCCTTCTGCCCCCACCTCTATGTATATATGCTCCCACAAGTGTGTGTGTACATGCACACATGTGTTATTTTGAAAAATTTATCTTTTCCAAAATACATTCGAAAATTGCTTTTAAAGTAAACTGCTGACCACGTATGTATTCTCTGTTTATCTTCAGTGTTAGACATCAGCTGAAACCCTCACATATTTCCACTTCTGAGGTAATAAAAGATTTCTTGAAGAGTGAGGATGGGTCTGCAAAATTATATATGGAACTATTTTCCCCACTGCAGATGCACAGTGGTCCCTGGAGATCTCTCTGTATTTCTCTTGAACTTGGCTCTGCATGTTGATTAGCAGACTCCAGGAGGATTCACAGGGAAGGATAGAAATCTTAGTCTAAGAAAGAATGTTTTTGTGCACGTAATACTCACACTGTACTCCTTGGGAAACATGGCTTTAATTAAAGTGTGCGCATGTGTGCATGAAGAAGAAACATCTGTCACCAGAGCTTTACTTTATTGCTGCAAGCATGAGTATCATCATGTTACACAAAGGTGCAAGAAAGCCTTAAAGTTGGTCAGGTAAAATTGGCCTGGCCGGGAGTGATAAATATGAACTAAGATATGATGTAATTTTCAGCTTCTCAGGAGATTACAATGATGTATACAGCATTTAGTTAGATGTTTAATCTCTTCTAGCATCTGCATAGAGTGACAGATTATGGAATCATCTTTAGAAGAAAGCAATAAATCATGGACGCTTCATCCATTGTGTTGCTAAAATGTCTTAATTGTCACACATCTGACAAGAAGATATTTGTTTCTATTATCAACTAGGTATTCATTAAAGTGGAACAATGACATCAGAGATGTATAGGTTTGAAAAAAAATCATTGAATATTATTAGTGTTCCCTAGTTTCAATCAAAATACATTTTTCAATCATTTTTCCCTATGTCCTTTGAAAGACATGACCTCCTAGGTCTGTAGGCACAAATCCAATTCAAATTTGAGTACCTCCACACTTAATATACGTGTACTTAATAAATGTGCATAATTTAATATGTGTGTACTCAATTCTCATTACTCACTTATTATTTATTGTTCTTTCTTCATATCTATAGAAACTGTCTTTGAAAATGCTGAATGGAGGCCTATGATTGTTCAGCCAGTCAGTAGCAGCAAGATCCACATTCAAGGTCTATCTGTTTTCTCATAAAATTGGTGCTTTTATCTACTACACTACACAGCTCTTTCTTCATGGGAAACAAGACTTCAGCTAGACAAGAATTTCCATAATCAGAAGCAAAATCCTAGGATTATAAGGAAATTTAGCAATCATTTACTCAAATGTCCAACTACTAGAGTATCTCTTCTACCACATTTCTAAATAATAATCATCCAATATCTGCCTATATAACCATGACAGGTGGTTAATTCTCTGCTGTTATATAGCATTAATAATAAGAGAGATAATTTGAGTGGAAACATTCCTCCCAGCAGCTCTTGCCATTGGATTCTCCTTCTAATCTCTGGAGAAATACTAGACAAGGTTGCTTCCACTTCCACTGAGTAATATTTGGAACAAAATATCAGAGAATGGATCTAAACTGTTCCAAGAACTTCTAAAGCAGTATCACTAACTTCAAAATAAACATGCATATTACTTATTTAATTATATAAATCTAGGCTCTTATGCAATCAATTTCTCTAAATGATTATGGCACTAATGCATGCCAGGACAGAATATGTCATTTGTTGTCATCTATTCCAGTAACCAAGATCTTAGTGAGTGGTTGGGATGGCTAGCAGTTAAAGCAGATAAAGTATAGTAAGCCTTCTAATTTGCAGTTCTTTCAAGCTTGCCAAGCAAGTTAGTCATAGTTATCCTATAGGTTGTGAAATAAAAATCTTTAAAATTGGGATAATTGGAAAATACTTCCTTTTTTTGGTTAAGTAGCTAGAAATATTTCTGAAACAGAAGTAAAGCAAACAAAACAAAAAATAACCAATATAATTGGGACAGTATAATGGGACCAATATAAAGGGACAGACATGCTGGCATTTTCAGAATATAATTCCATCATAAAGTATATATTTAGAAGTAAAGCAAATGTTAAGTGTTCAGAATATAATTCCATCATACAGTATATATTTGGAAGTAAAGCAAATGTTAAGTGTTAGACTCACTATGTATAACATTCATCATAGACATGCTATTTTTCTATATAACAAATATTCCAAAATAGAATCCTAAATTTGTTATATTTTAAAAGTGAGAAATTTCTTTGATTATTAACAATTATAATCATGCAATACAAGCAAGAATTGAGGTTACATAATCAAATGGCAACATTTTCAAGTAGATGATATTTTTTGCCTGAGCAAATAAACTGCAGAACTGTAGTGTTTTGTTTGGATGTGGGGGTCACCCAAAAGCTCCTTTTAATGTAGGACTATTTAGAGCTAAAATGATCTGATTATGAGAGGTGTAACCTCATCAGTCCATCCTGGTTTGAATGGACTGACTGGATGGTAACTGTATGTAGGTGAGGTGTGACTGGGACTGTGCCACTGGGGACTACCCTGAAAGGGTACATCTTCCCTGCAGCCTCTTCACTCTCTCTGTTTCCTGACCCTGCCATGCACTGAGCAGCTTTCATCAACTGGGCCCTTCTTCCATGATGTGTTGTTGCCTCACCTTGAGTCCAAAGCACTGGAGTTGGCCCTCTCAGGAGGGAGACCTCTGAAATTGAACATCCAATAAACCTTACCTCTCCTAAGTTGTCCTTTTTGGGTATTTTGGTCATGGTAATAAAAAAAATCTAGCAAAAATATGTAGTAAGTGATATTTCAATCAATAATGAGGTATCATTTTTCTTTTATTCTATAGCACCACTTATAGACACTTTCAATGCTAATTACAATTTCATGTTAATGTTTTAAAAATAAATAGAGTAGAAAACAGTGGGAAACCTCATGGAGGTTGGGTTCTCCAAGTTCTATTAATGGGGTTTTCATTCAGTATTCTCAGTGAATGAGTCCTAGTAGGAAATCAAAACATATTGGCTGTATCAATTAAATAAATAATTAAATAAGTTAAATGAATCAAGAATTTTTAAAAGTTGGACTGGGACAGAGCACTTACCTACCATCTGTGAGGTACTAGGTTCAATCCTTAGCACCACATAAAACTAAACAAATAAAATAAAGGCATGCTGTCCATCAAAACTACAAAAATAAATAAATAAAAAAAAAATTTTAAAGTGTATCTGCATTACTTAGGTAGAGAAGCATGATTTTTAAAAAATCTTTAAAAGTTTATAAATATTTTTATTAATATTTTCAAATCTGAATTAATTTCATTTAAAACATTCAGAATAACTTATTTTCTTCTCCATCTAGACTGTTATAACTGTTAAAACCATTTAACAGTTTTTAGCTTGAAAATCAGGTTAGTAATATCTTTAGCAATAAAATGGAACAAATTCTTACTATATACTGGGTACTATTTTAATTGATTTGCCTTAATTAACTCATTTAATCCCCATAGCAACTCTACAGAGGTATTTTTATCTCTGATTTTAGATGATCAAACTGAAGCTCATGAAGTTAAGTTGCTTCTCCAGGCAATAGAGCTAGTAAATGGATTGCAAAGTAGGATGCTTGATGCCCGATTCATATTCAGCCCCTAAGTAGAATCTCCTGTCATAAACCAGAGTGACTAGTTCACACCAGACTCTACATAATTATTTCTTCAATTGATTGGTCACAAATGAAAAGAATAGTTCAATATATGTTGTGCTCAAAATGTGATGAACTATAATCAAGCCCTTTTCCATGGCTCTCAGGATGAGACTTAAGTAAAGCCATTCAGGATCTAATGATACATATTAAAGATTTTACTCTGATCAGGAAAAGAGATAACTGGGAACATGATAACTAGAACTAGACACTTGAGCCACAGGTGGAAAATGCAACTTCTCTGTGCATCAGTTTTCTGTTATAAAATGGGGTTGCTGGTGGTGATAGCACTCATACCAGAGAGTTAAGGTGAAGACTATTTGTCTGGCACATAGTGAGCATTATTATTTACTGTATTGTCATTATTATAGCTCAGCTTCTTTACCTGAATCCCTTCTTAGTACAAACTAGGCTAGGAAATCTTTTTTTTTTTTCATTCAAAATGTAAGGTTTTTTTGGCTGATATTCTTGTCTTGTAAAGGCAGAATCCAATTACTGCTAAAGAGGAATCTGTGTGAATCTGTTTTCATTAGCCAATGTCCAGGCTTGCTAATTCCAGATTGTTTTGAGACACCAGGGAGAGTGGGGAGAATCATAGAATGCAAATTTTTATGTGCTAGATGCCTTTGAAAATCAGCAGATCTCTTTCCTGTTCCCTCTGCCTCACCGAAGATTGGCAAGGAGGACTTCTCCTGCACCTCCCACAGCTTTGGATAAGGGATGTCATGCAATGGTGGTAATGGGGACTGGGAGATAAGTTCCCCAGATTCCTGTCATTTTGAGAAATAGTCAAAGCTGCCTCATTCTTTCATCTCAATGCCTCACAGGGTGCACACAGTGAATAGATTTGGGGAATAGTTGTTCATAGGATACTACACTTTCCAAGGGATACTTAGAGGAGTATCCTCTAAGTTAAAATTGTGTAGCACAATTTTGGGATTAAATTGATAGCAAATTTCTTGACTGTTAAACACAAAACAAAACATCATTGGTCCCAGAAGAGTACTCTACCCTCCATATATACACAACCTGTTCTAACCTTAGCCCTGAAATTACAAAAAATATATGAAACAATTCATTTCTAACTATATTCCCTGAATAATCACAAATACATTTTTAGCATGATGCTCTTTTCATCTCAATCACTATAATTTAAATGATAGAATGCAAATAGATTTATGGAGCATGCCACAAAATTAACATTTAAAAGGAAAAAGAATTACCAGCCACTTTTTCCGCCAAGTCATTTAGAATCCACAGAGAAAAGAGGCACAATGCATACACAATGTATGTAGTTACAAAATGAAGATGTTGAGAAAGAATCTTCAGCAGAGGCTGACTGGGTAATGCACAACACTTATTTAGCCTAATTATTTGAATTTTCAGACATGCTTCCCTCTTTGAACAATGTTATGTATGACAGCGACCTTCCAAAATTAGTTCATAAGCATCAACTGGCTCTAGGAGCTGAGTCAATGAGGTACAGCTGCAAGTGAATGGCTGTGGAGACCTGGCTATGAATTCTGTTTCTACCCCTCGCAGCTCCTGTAGTTTGAGGTTAATTACTTAATCTCTTTGAACTTTAGTAAGATCACCTATGAAGCATATACACAAAAATGTTTTCCCTTGAGTTATAGAGAATAAGTGATTATGGTTATAAACTGCTTAGCATATGATGAAAACTCATAAAATGTTGGCCATCATGTAACCACTAAATAGTGCATACAATGTATTTAGCTACCAAGAAGGACAATGAATTTTTTTTTTTTGGCGGGGGAGGGGGTACCAGAGGCTCTTGACCACTGAGCCACATCCCTAGCCCTATTTTGTATTTTATTTAGATACAGAGTCTTACTGAATTGCTTAGCACCTCCTTTTTGCTGAGGCTGGCTTTGAACTTGCAATCCTCTTGTCTCAGCTTCCTGAGCCTTTGGGATTGTAGGCATGTGCCACTGTGCTTGGCCAATGAATCCTTTCAAATGAGAAAAAGTGCAATTCAAAATTCACTTTCAGATCTTAGAGCAATATGTCCTTAACCTGGAAGCCAGAGAAAGGACTCTTTTACTGTAACCATGGACTTAGGTTTCAGTAGAGGTAGTTGGGGGGGGGAGCTAATAATTCCTCATACCTGCAAAATACACCCTTTGTAGTGAGTGTGTAGTTGACAAAGTTTGGACATACAAATTGTCTGGCTCAACTCCTTTAACTTTCTAAGACCATTGCTTTTTAAATTTCCAAATGAAATTGCTCCAGAACTTCCTACATGTTCTGAGAAGCCTAATGTTTGCCACAGGACTTCTGAGGACATTAAAGATGCACCTATTTTCCTGGCCTTCCTCTGAATATGCCTGAATATCTCATATGGAATCATCTGTGGACTCTGTGGCTGCCCTGCTTTGCCTACTCCACTGACCAGTACTTTTTTAACATTTATTTTATTTCTTAGTTTTAGGTGGACACAATATCTTTATTTTACATGTATGTGGTTCTGAGGATCAAACCCAGTGCCTCATGCATGCTAGTCGAGCACTCTATCACTGAGCCTGACCAGTACTTTTTCTCTTTCATCCCTATGTATGTCCTCCAAACACAAGCCAGAATACATGGGAATAAGCTGGAAAAAGATGCAGGATAGCAGAAAAACAATAGATGTAAATATTAATAACTTATTTTAAACTTGCTTTACCTATGGGAAATATGTTCTGATATTTTTGATCCTGTCCTTTCAAATTTTATCCTTATCTCATGCCATTCTTCTCTACTTTCTTAATGCTAGGACCACTGATAAATTGATTTCACAACCTCCTAATTTGGAATGACTCACGATTTAACACAATTTTTCTGTCTGGAACAGTCAAAAAACATAGTTATAGGACCTTGATATTTAAGCCAGAGTAACTGTCTGCTTCTAAAGATTCATATTGCTCTTCCTAGATTCTGGAAATTAGATGATTGTTAAATTATTTAATGTGCTTTTCTCTTCATGTTACACATATTACTTCATTTAATTTTTATAGCAACTTCTTAAGTTAGGTAGAATAGAACTTTACAGATTTCTCCAACTTTCAAAGATGAAGAAACTGGATCTCAGATGGGTTGAATGATTCTCGAAGGTCACAAAGATTGGCTCTGTTTTAGAAGACAGACTCATTTCCATCTTTTCCCTGCTACACCACATAGGCCATCGATTCTCGAAGGGCAATAGAGTATCATCTGAATTTGAATTTTCTAGCTGAATAGAACTTGCTAAAAGAGACAGATTCCCGCTCTACTCTCATCCATAGAATCTGAATCCCTAGGGTTGGGCATGATATATGACTTTGAAAGATCTCCAGGAAACCAGTATGGATCAAACCAGGTGTATCATTTCCCAGGATGCTGTCCATCGTAGGAGAGACAGACAGACACACTGCCAGAACTTCTAGAGGCTTAAGTAGGGGTTTCATTGTTTTGCTTTAAAAGGATGGGAGGGAAGCCAGAAGTCAAATGCAAATGAAAACTATACAACTATAGGAGAACCAAAAACAAAAGATTAAGTAAAAGAAGAACCAAAAGAGCAGAAGAACTTAACCTGTTAGAAAAGGTATGTGGCATTGAACTGGACTCTTCATTCTTCAGGCAGTTAAGATAAAAATAAAATGACCTGGAAAGTGTTTTATTCTGACAAGATTAATTTGGTTTCAATTCTCCCGGCATCTGAGCAGCAGAAGAGATGTCTATTGCATTTTCATTTTCTGAGTAAGAACTCAAGGGAACTGCTTATACATCTGGTCCAAACATAGAGTTTAGAAACTACTTCCACATTTCTTGTTCTATCCTAGCATAATTATATAGTCATAGTAATAACCCCAATTGAGCATCTACTGCAGGTCAAGCATGGTAAATAGATTATCCTATTTAATATTCATGAAACCCTTAGGATGCACCCCTCATTTTATGGATGAAGAAATTCAAGTTTAGTAATTCTAAGAAACTTGTCCAAAGGCATACTCAATTAGTGGGAAAACTGAGATGCAAGTCCAGATAGTTCATTTCCAGAGCTTACGCTCCACTGACTGTCAGATCAAAAATAAATGAAATAACCATACCACATAAGCAGTAGTCCTATCGGGAAGCAGAATGGGACTGGGGTAAAAAAATAAAGAGGAAGAGCATGTGAAAAAAATCAGAACAGAGGCTGAATGGGAAATTATTTAATAGGAAGGAGCAGTGGATGGCCCCCTGCTGGAATATAATTCAATTTGAGTCAGGACAGTAGATTTCTCTAACTTACATTTGGCTGCCAGAAAGCCTTCAGGTAATAGCCATGCTAACAGAAGTTTAGGTTCTTTGAACATATGAAGAAAGTCAGACAGCACCATCAAGGTGGAACCCAAGGACTTTGTTAGTATTTGTCCCTTTACAAGGCCAAACATTTAAATCTTCATCAATCAGTGGAACCTCTGGCGGTAGTTTGTTATATAAACCTAGATGAACATCTTCACTTGAAAAAAAATCCTGTATTAAAAACTGCATATTAAAATTTTCCTACTATTGTCATGATCAGTTTCTGAGATTTCTGTTCTTTAGTCATTAGATGTCTTTAACAATTACTTTTGTGTGGATTTAAATATCTTATTTTATGATAATTAACTTGGAATTGTAATTTTTTAATATTTTTTATTTGTTCTAATTAGCTACATGTGACAGTAGAATGCATTTTGACACATCACACATAAATGGAGTATAACTTTTCATTCATCTGGTTGTACACAATGTTGAGTTACACAGGTCATGTAATCATATATGCACATAGAGTAATGTCTGATACATTCTACTATCATTCCTACCCCATGCCCCCTCCTTTCTCCTCTATCTAGTCCAAATTACCTCTATTTTCCCCTTCCCCCCTTGTGAATTAGCATCTGCCTATCAGAGAAAACATTCATCCTTTGGTTCTTTGGGACTGGTTTAGTTCGCTTAGAATAATATTCTCCAGTACCATCCATTAACCGGCAAATGCCATAATTTCATTCTTCTTTAAGGCTGAGTAACATTCCATTTTGTACATATACACAGTTTCTTTATCATCTGTCACAGGGCAAGTAGATTGTAATATCTGAGGCACTGTTTTATATATATTGATGGCTAGAATGTTTCTACACAATTTTGTAAGCTCCACCTCCTGTTCTAAAAAGAATTTGAACACCTGGATTTATCTCCCAAAACTGAAAGTAAGTCAACATTATGTGATGTGCATTTGAGATTTCCTTTTGCTATAAGCTAGTGAAATTTTCAAGACACACCTTAATCTGTGTTCTTTAGATGTTTTGTAGTGTTTTATACTATGTATACTGATATTTTGTTAACCTTGTATTATTCACATTAGCAAAATTGGTACAATGATACATTCTTTGTAAGGCATTTGGCAAAAGGCTCATCACATAGTAGGTACTCAAGAAATGTTTCCCATTTTTCTTTCCAAATTCAAACTGGCTTCTAATGTATAACTTCTTTGCTTTGTTTTCTAGCTGGTATTCACATATGTTCTCAGCATTGCCTTTGTCTCCAAATAGGAGATGGTTTTGAAGTTGCCTTTTGTCACTTCTCTTGTAGCTTAAAATAATCATAACACTTCTCAGAGGAGGACATACAATCAATCAACAAGTACATGAAAAAATGCTCACCATCTCTAGCAATCAGAGAAATGCAAATCAAAACCACCCTAAGATACCATCTCACTCCAGTAAGTTGGCAGCCATTATGAAGTCAAACAACAATAAGTGTTGGCGAGGATGTGGGGAAAAGGGTACACTTGTACACTGCTGGTGGGACTGCAAAATGGTGAGGCCAATTTGGAAAGCAGTATGGAGATTCCTGGGAAAGCTGGGAATGGATCCACCATTTGACCCAGCTATCGCCCTTCTTGGACTATTCCCTGAGGACCTTAAAAGAGCGCACTATAGGGATACGGCTGCATCAATTATTATAGCGGCACAATTCACAATAGCTAGACTGTGGAACCAACCTAGATGCCCCTCAATAGATGAATGGATAAAAAAATGTGGCATCTATACACAATGGAGTATTATGCAGCACTAAGAAATGACAAAATCATAGAATTTGCAGGGAAATGGATGGCATTAGAGCAGATTATGCTAAGTGAAGCTAGCCAAGCCCTAAAAAACAAATGCCAAATGTCTTCTTTGATATAAAGAGAGCAACTAAGAACAGAACAGGAAGGAAGAGCATGAGGAAAAGACTACAGTAAACAAAGACGAATGGGGGGAGAGAAAGGGAGAGAGAAGGGAAAGCATATGGAAATGGTAGGAGACCTTCAATGATACATAAAATTATAAGAGGTTATGAGGGGCAAGGGGGAGGGGAAAAAAAGGGAGAGAATTGAACAACAGCAGGGGAGGTAGAGAGGGAAGATGGGAGGGGAGGGGAGGGGAGGGGGGATAGTAGGGGATAGGAAAGGTAGAAGAATACAACAGTCACTAATATGCCATTATGTAAAAATGTGAATATGTAACAGATGTGATTCTGCAATCTGTATTTGGGGTGAAAATGGGAGTTCAAAACCCAATTTGAGTCAAATGTATGAAAGATGATATATCATGAGCTATGTAATGTTTTAAATAATCAATAAAAAAATAAAATAAATAAAATAAAATAATCATAAACCTAAGCTCCCCAAGAGCCTGTGATATCAAGTGAGTCATAGAATGTAATGTCCTTCTGTAGATAATTCTTTGAGATGTTTTATGTGATTGGACACAATAGATTTTTCTCTGGGAGCAAAGGATGTGTTGCAAGAGATTGACTAGAAATAATTCTTCATTCTTTTTTGTAAGTATCTGGTTTTGTTTCAGTGCTGTCTCTGTTCTGAGCCCTACCTAGTGCTGGTTTGCTTCATTTTTCTTTATCTTGTTTTCTAACTGGGATACAAGGCAAGATGAATACCTCAATAAAAATGGCACCATGTTGCTGAAACTGACATCCAGTACTTTTGGAGGTCTTCAGAAAACAGCATCACTTTGTTCTGTTTAATGACTACGATGTGGAATTTGCTGAGGCACCTGCCATTTTATACAGCTCTCTAATCTTCCTCTTTATTAGCTGTCTGGAAACATCATCACACTGACTGTTTGGTTTAAATTCCGTTCACTCTCCTAATATAAAAAGACAAGAGAATGTCCCTGAAGACATAAACTTAGTCTCTTCTACTATAGACAGTTATTTTTTTTCAATGTAATTTTCTTTTAAACAAAAATTCTTTTATATTTCAACAGGAAGAAACTCTCTCTTTGCCTCCTAAGTAAATATTTTGCATTACAATTGTCCAGATGTGCAAGATGCCTACTGAAGCTTTCTTTGTTTAATGACTAATCATTTAGATGAGCTGTTTAAAAAGGCATACACTATAGTGCATATTTTCATTCATTCACTTATTTTATTCACTGAAATCATGTTTATTGGGTTCCTGCTATAAACCACACGGAGTGTTAGGGCTTGTGAATATCAAAAAGAATAAGAAGGTTTTATTTGAGAAATAAGTAGAAAGGATTAACTCACAAAGTCACAGTGTGTTAAGTGCTTTGGTACAAGTGGGAGTGGAGTCTTGGAACACAAAACATCCCTAAGTTTGAATGAAGGGAGTGCAAGATTTCACAGAGGAGGAACAGATATCTAGTGGGCTAAGGGCATGTGCATCAGACAGGAGGGAAGGGTGGAATCTATTGTGGTTGGAGCAAATGGAGTTTGGTAGGGGAAGATTAGGACAGGAAGTTGGAAATGTCAACTGGGTCAGAATGTAAAAATCTTATGTGTCACATAAAAGATCTCAATTAATTGCCTAAGTACTGAGTGAACAATTGAAGTATGGCCCAATGCCAAGCACTGGTCTGTGGTGCAGAGGAGGGAGGCATCTTCAAGCAGGCTGCAGAGTAAACCACCAGAAAGCAAAGCTGTACCATCTCGGGATACAAGACCTTCGAGCCACACTCCTGCCTGGAAAGGGGCCCCTGCAGGCCAGGGAGAGGGAGGATTGCTGAGGCAACAGGAAGGAGAAGGCAGCCTATTGAAGGGACCAGGGAGAAGGCAAAACAGGGGACTGAGCTACGGGGAGTAAAGAGGGGTTTGCACTGGGGTTTCTTAACCTATTGGGGATTTACCCTTCCTTTTTTTTTTCTTGAGTTAAAGAATATGGACAAAAGCTAAGGGGTTAAAAAAAAAAGTTGCACTTTATGGGCCTCTTTTTTTTTCCCCCCCAAGAGAAGTCGATCCAGTTTGAGACTGGATTGGAGGATTTAGAGGGAAAAGGAGGAGAAAGATGAACCCATGAAGCACTGGGTTCTATCCCCAGCATCACATTAAGAAAAGAAAAAACAGATGGATGAATCAGGGACTTTCAGTGTGTGAGTAGGAAATGTTCCTGTAGGTGAGCACCTGAGCAATCCTTCCCCATGAAGGTCACACTGCTTTCAAAGGAGATGCCAGGATTCCCCCTTAGTATCTATCCCGTTCTTGAACTTTTTCCCAGTGTTAAATCAGGGGCAGAGTACAGCCCAGACTGTTCTAATTCTACATTTAACACTTTTCTTCAAGCTTAAAGCAGTGGAAGCCTGTTGCTTTCTTCTGTAATCTCTACAGCTTCTGCACTAATAGCTACAGCTTGCATTTTTTTTATTGGTTGTTCAAAACATTACAAAGCTCTTGACATATCCTATTTCATACATTAGATCCAAGTGGGTTATGAACTCCCATTTTTACCTCAAATACAGATTGCAGAATCACATCGGTTACACATCCACATTTTTACATAATGCCATATTAGTGTCTGCTGTATTCTGCTACCTTTCCTATCCTCTACTATCCCCCCTCCCCTCCCCTCCCATCTTCTCTCTCTACCCCATCTACTGTAATTCATTTCTCTCCTTTTTTTCCCCATTCCCCTCACAACCTCTTATTTATGATGGTCTTTGTATTTCTGGAGTAGAACGGGGCATGCAATCATCCAGTGTAAAGGAAGAAGGACTTGGAACACTACTTCCACTATCCACCTAATGGTGGTGCTTGAAATGGAAGTGTTGTCTAAAAGTGCTTGCTTTTCTTTATTTCACCTCTTTTATATGATCTCCAGTCTCTGTTCAAGAGACCTTCCAAGGGATAACTCACCAGTGACCTGTGTTCTGGGATAGCCACGTTTTTCACTCTGTTGAACTAGAGGTGATTACTTGAGCATTTTGCCTTCTTGTTTTATTACTTGGAACCAAAGGCCAAATTGTGTCTCTCTTCTTCATATGACTGCTGCAAGTATCTAAAGACAGCTAACACCTTTACATGATGTTCTATCAATTTATTTCCAGTCTTATCTTTTCTGGAGTTACAAGTTGCTCAGTTTCATGGCTTGCACGATATCTACTAATTTATCAATGCTTCGCTCCCAAATTTTCCTGAAGAATTGAAATCTTTAGGAAATATGTGGCTGCAGTGATGTACTCTGGTTTTATTTGAAGTACTGTGTTTAATTTCAAGACACCCTTCCTGGGGTCCTCTACAGTATTTCACTGCAGCTGTTTTGTTACACTGGGGTTATTCTCTAGAGGGCACTTCATACATTGATATCCTAGAATGTTTTGTCCTGAATATTTGGGGATTATTTTCTCTTTACCACATGAGTGGCCCACTGCCTGGATGGAGTATGTTGCTTTTTGAGAACATTGCTCCATTGAATTCCAGTTTGCAGTCTTGACACTGAGAAGTAACTATCTTGGTTCTTAGTCCTTCGTGGGTGACTTTTTTTTTTCTTCTCTCTCTGGAAGCATAGAACTTTTATGATTTTTTTTCATTTTTTCCTTGGGAGCATCATTGAGCCCATATCTGAAACTTCACATCTTAGTTTTGGAAATTAGTTTCTAGCCATTATTTAATGATCATCTATACTCTTCTCTATTTCATGAAATATTGAGTCAGGTGTTGGGTATTCAGAATTAATTCTGGTTTGCTGAACTCTTACATGTTTTAAATCTACTTAACATTTTTCTACTTTCTGGATACTTTCCTTAAGTATGATTTCTAATATTATGTCTTCATGCTTTCTTTTTTTAGCTATTATATGTTTGTTTCAAGGAACTTTTTGTATTTTATGATTGTTCTAGCATCTCATTCTACTTTTAGGATGCAATGTCTCTTCATTTAGAGGGCATTATAATTTTTCAAATCTTTTTTCACTCCTTGCATAGTTTACTTATTTCTGTTTGTGTAAATATTCCTGTTTTACCGATTGTAGTTCCCTTCTGTTTATGTTTAGAAGCAGAACCTAAAAGGCCAACAGGAATCTCTGAGTGTGTTAGCAGGAGTATCAATTGGTGAGCCCCAGTGTAGTCTACAACAAAGTACTGGCTCTCTTTTTATTTCAAGAAATGAAAGCATCCATATCCATAGTTATTTTTTCTTTAGAGTTCTTAGGGGTCTACAGAAAACACTTTCCTCTTTCTTTCAATATTCAAGTGTGGCTTTCACAGTTCTGAGAGCCAAGTTGAGGATGTGTGTTAAGGGTCTCACTTTTTAATACACACACACACACACACACACACACACACACGTTTATTTTATAGACTTTTATTAAATACTTTATTTTCAGTAGAGTGCCTTTCCCCTTCCTTCATCTAATATTCAAGGCCAGTGCTTTTCCAGTTGAATTTTTCAGACTAAATTCCAAGTCTCTGACAAGATGGTGCATGGGTTCATTGTATGAGTTAGAGGATCTGGGGGTCCCTTTGCTCCATTTACAGACTTTCCACCTCCATTTTTACATTTTCAGTCCCTTTCTTAACTGCTACATTCAATATCTATAATTCCTGGGAATTTCTGTGGTTCAACAGCTCAAACGCTACACTCTGATTTCCCTACATGCTTTAGTTTCAACCCTCCGCTCTGGTACAATAATTACTCTTGTTAATCTGTTTTCCATCTTCTAAATAATGCTTGCCATTTTAGGTCAAACTTTGTCCCATCTCCTCCACTTTGTTGGGTGAGGGGGATAGTGTTGATTATGCCTTCTTTATCTGTGGGAAGGAGTAGAGAGAACAGCTACATGTTTGACTAGAAGTTAATTCAAAGCTCTCTCCAGTATTCCTGCTGTCCCTGCCTATTTCCTCTGCCATAGTTTAATATTATGACCATCCTCATCCCCATTTTCTCTTTACAGCATACACATGGCCCAGAAAAGATGTAAACGTTTAAGTAGACCTAGCATTTCTACAATCTGCCTTATCAGTTCTTATCTCTTCCTTTCTTGTAGGAAAACTTGGAGAATATGCCACCAGAATAAGAGAGAGAGATGGCTATAAAGAAAGGTTTTAGGCAGAAAGACAAGGTTCAAGTACATAATAAAATTATAGAAGGAGAGAGAGATGTACAAACCAAGAACAGGGCTTAAGGAAGATTCAATGTTTTGATGAAGATTAAAAAATTTGCCCCATGTAAAATATTCCAAAGGCAGAAAAAGGGATTTGTCAACGAGGTTCTTTGAGTTATAAATTTAATCACATTCAATGATCTTTGAAGGAGTCAAGTGAATATTAAAATTTCTTTAGTAATCCTATGATCTACGTTTCCTTGAATGATATTTTGTATATTTTGCATAGCAAAATAGGTTATTTATAGCCTTCTAAATTTGTGGTGCTCAAATCTAAATATAAAACTTCCAGTGTGAAAATATTAAGCAACTCTAACATGGAACTAAGAGCTACATTCTCTTTTCAAATGCATGTGAAGGACAAAAGGAAATGAGATCTAGAATCTGTAATAAAAAGGAAATTAGTTTTCTTATTTTTAACTCTTCCTCTCTATTTAAAAAAAAATGAGTCCATTCATTCTAATGTTTAGCCTTTGAACCTTTCCTCCTATCTATCCAAACATACATTCATATTTTCAATAGGCACTGTGTATCTTATCAGTTGCTCAATGGTTTAGTTGGCAAGTCATTAAACCCCAGTAATCCTAGCCAAATTATGTCTTTTCCTGTCTGGGGATAAAATTCATGGCCTTGCGCATGCTAGGCAAATACTCTCACTGAGCTGCAACACCAACCCAAATAAAAATTTTAAAAGGATTCACTTTGACCATCTTCTCCTCAAACACATCCTAAAATATACATATAGGCCAACCCCAAAATAAAGCTCAATCATCTTTGCTTTCTGATCATTTTCTGTGATTCCCCCCTCCTCGCTCTACCCTACGTCTTTTACAATGAACGTTGGTGTGATTCACTGAGCTAGAAGAGGGGCAGCGGTTCCCAGGCCTTGAGAAGGTTTAGAATCAAAACAAACTTTCTAGCCTTATTCATACGGTTAACATACAGAGAAGTGGCAGCCATGAGCTCTACCCTCAGGGAACTGACGAGAGTGTCAGGGAAGTAGGAGGCTTTGAGAAATGCTTACAAATACAAGAGACAACAATTTCAGGCAACCAGATGGTATGAATGCAGTGTTTCAGAAGTAGTTTTCATCTAAAATAAAAGAGCTTTCTATCTTTCTTACCAATCATTATAGAATGCCTCATGGTAAGGTGGGCATTACAGGAAGTAACTGTGGTTCCTATTTGACTTCTACTTCATGATTTAGGATTGTGGGATTAAACTCTGCTAGCCTGGGTTTTGTTATTTGAAGAAAAAGAAAAGATTTAAATGAATAATAGTTGAGTATTCTTTAAATATGTAAAAATCTGTGGTTCCTTCTCATAGGAAGAGCATGAATAGATCTACAAGGGCTAATGAAAACCTTAGTAAACCAGTAGCGTATATATAAATGGTCGAATGACCACAGATTATTGTAGGAATTGACCGGATGTCATTGGCAGGTTCAAAATGGGCCTCTTCACATATTTAAGTATTTTCTATAGGTGGGTTTGGAGTTTTCCAGAATTCTCTTTCCCTTTTAATTTCTCTGCAACAGCATTGGGCCTTCAAGGATGAGAGATATGTTTTGCAATTCACCTGTGTACCCAGTATGGAGATAGTTTCATCTCAACCCATTCATGTTTCAGAGTTTATAGATAAAAAACATTGTGGCTTAGTTGATTTGGAATACTATAAGAAAATACTATCAACATGGAAGTTCATAAAGCACAGCTATTTATTCTCCCAATTTTGGAAGCTGGGAAGTTCAAGATCAAGGCACAGGCTGACAGGGTGCATAGTAAGATCCTGCTTCCTCATAAAAAGTGCCTTCTGTGTCCTCCCATGGTGGAATTGACAAGCAAATTGTCTGGGGTGTCTTTTCTGTGGGCACTAACCCCAGTCATGAGGGTTCTGCCCTGTGACTTAATCACTCCCCCATAGATCCCCAACTCCTAATAATATTACCTTGGATGAAAGACTTCAACATACGAATTTTGAACACAAACATTCAGATCATAGCACCTGTCACTGCAGAGCTACACTGTTCTTTTATGCAGGTGTGCTCTGTATAAACTCAGTTCTGAACTTGCTATCTCAGAGGGCAGATTAAGAATTTTGGGTACTATTCTGCTTTACTTAAATAACAATATACCTGGCAATATCCATTATATCAAATTAGAAGTATCATTTTCTATATTATCAGAGCAAATTCTTTCTCCCCAGAAATTCTAAGTTTCACATGTTTTCATAATTACCACAATAACTGTTGAAATATATCTGGTATCTTGTAAAGCTGACACATCTTCCTTCTGCATACTATCAATCAATGGACTTTGCAGTATCTCTTGCTTTACTCAGGAAGACTGAACAAAGTGGGATCTTTTGACTCAGGCTCCTTACCATTAGGCTTTCCAGGAGTTCCAGCACCAGAGGTAGCTGCTGCATAGACTCAGCATGTCAGGGAGCTACTGTGAGGTCACCAGCTAGTTTCAACCAAGAGAGCATTGCTCTCCACAACAACATTGGTACAACAACATTGGTACCACACAAATGACTTATTTCCCTTGCCTGGATGATGATATTAAAATCTTTTATTAAGCAAATAAACCACATGCAATTTGCCACAAACAACTATCACATGTTGATGAACAATCCCAGGGGATTTTCATTTTCATATAGAATAAAGGCTTGTCATGCAATATACAGAAACAAAACCACACAGATCTCACCAAGAGGAAGAGTATTCTAATTTTAGCCCTGTACCCTGTATTTT
Source organism: Spermophilus citellus (assembly GCF_964194105.1). Lineage (NCBI taxonomy): Eukaryota > Metazoa > Chordata > Mammalia > Rodentia > Sciuridae > Spermophilus > Spermophilus citellus. Next base: position 37,728,293 of record NC_138198.1, read on the forward strand.
ACTCTTCCACTCTGTCCCTCATATTCCTCATCCTATTACATTTATTGCCAGGAAAGAATGATTTACAGGTGATGCTTCTACATTACCTGTCTCCTTCCAACCACAGCCTCCTATCCATTTGTTAGCTCTCATGTTGCCCAAAATGGGGACATTCTGCACATAAATCAGAGGCAATGCTGGTTTCCATCTGAGCAAGATTTGAAAGTTGGCACCAACTTTCTCTACTTCTATTTCTTCTCTCCTTGCTATGATCTTCTTTTCCCCTCAGCAACCACACAAATGACTTATTTCCCTTGCCTGGATGATGATATTAAAATCTTTTATTAAGCAAATAAACCACATGCCATTTGCCACAAACAACTATCACATGTTGATGGACAATCCCAGGGGATTTACATTTTCATATGGAATAAAAGCTTGTCATGCAATGAATACATCTCTGCTGGTGAAACATCAAGGATCAAGTCCATGGAGAAAGTTTATTTCAGTGAAGTGAAGATTTTGCCTGCCCTTAGTCACTGTGTCTGGTGTCTACCTAAGTAGACAATGCCTTTCTTGTTTTCAAATTTATAGTAGCAGCAGCATGTTTATTCTTAGGACATCTTAAAATTAATTAACAGGTAGAAGAAACTAATACATTTAGTCTAGTATTTTCAGGAAGGGTAACTGGTATTAGATATTACTATACTACCCCTGACATACACACACACACACACACACATACACTCAATTATTAGATTAGAGATGTAATTATTTCCTTATTTTCACACTGATATTTATCAATTATTTGGGAATTTGAACATATATCAGCTGAGTAATGTTGGGGAAACCCTGATCATTTACCAGAAATAGCACGTTAAATTGAAGATTTGTGATAATAGGTGAAGCTTTATTGTTAAGAGATAGAAAGAAAGGGGTAGAAATAGAGAATCTGATGAAGGTCAGTCATTTCAAATATGGATACAAGGAAATTATATGACAGGCCTTGCATACAATATATATGTAGTTAGCATTCATTTGGAAATGTGTAAATATGGATGAGTGGAATGATGAATGGATGGATGGAGTGGAAAAATATTGTTTCCAACTTCACAAATGCCAAGGATTGAGTCAGCTTTTGTATTTGATTGTTACATTGCATTCTGTTAAAAACTGTTTTGTACTTTTCCGTTCATGAATGAAGAAAATAGAAACAAAATGTCCTCTAGTAGCTGTCAGTGAAAGCTATGGATATTTTTTGCTCTGTTTCTTTCATACTGTTCCATATCAATGTACATATTTTGAGGCATCATGAAAAGTACCAACCTTGAAAGCTGAATTCTGTTTTTCTCACTTCACCTAAAACAAGCAAAAAAAGAAGGAAATATGAGTCAATTAAATCAATATAAGCAGGGGAGAGGTATTTTCTTTTCTCTTAACTTCACCCCCCCCCCCAATTTTCATGTGTACTAAGGAAAAGCATTTAATTGTGGAGGAATAAATACCTGATAGAAAATGTTCTCCCTAAACAGTTTTCATTTTGTGCTTTTTGTATTTTGTGCTTGATTTTTAAAAATTTCTTGGTGACATAGCAATGAGTGGAGATAGAAGGGATGCTTAATAAAAATTATAAAAATAAATGATAAAAAAGAAAAAAATATAGGCAGCACTTAATCAACCCATGGAAATTTGCCATCATGGTAACATTTTCTCACAGATTCAGGCAAGGGCATTTGAAGGGGATGGTACAGGTACAGTTTATTCTTGGGTTCTGTATTTCTACCCTGGAATGCTGATTAGAACACAGACTTTTGCTTCTTCTCTCTCCTCGCTCCCCTAATAATCTGTTCTCCCTTACGGACCAAGTGATTATTGTGTTGTTTATAATAACTGTTCTACATTCCTTATGGAAATTGTAATTATGATGCTGAATATTCAAACTGCAAGCCACTTTTCTCAGGGAAATTATAATTATGATAATGTAGTATTTACCCAACCAATGTTTTCAAGTCATTGTTCTCTTTGAGGAATGAGGAGGTGAGAGAAAAACACTGACATAAAACATCCTTTTGGGTTCTCAGATATGCATTCTGGCAATAAATGGTAATAATAACTGTTATTTGGAATATGACAAGCATGACACAGTCAAGCTTCACATAAATGACATGCATGAACATTTTGCAGAGGTATATACAAATTATAAAGTTTTCCCATCTAACTGAAACAATTTCATGAGTTATATTATTATCCCAATTTTTAAGATAAAAATCTGAAAAATTTGCTCTGCACTGTGAGTTTAAGGTCTGCAGAGTATTTGACACATCAGTATGCATAAATTGATCTTACTATTGCTAAAAGTATATTCTTATGTACATGTGATATCTGACTTTGCAAAGAAAAAATGCTAGAGGAATAGATATCAGTATAACTGATCTTTTAGTAACAGATTGAGGAAGAAATGTTTTTTATCATAATACATGAATTTTAGAGTTTGAAATGTTTATGGTAAGAATGCTTTTTTGTTGTTGTTGTCCCTAGAAAACAGATTTTTAAAAAATTTATTTGTAAATGAACACACAGTATCTTTATTTATTTGTATGTGATACTGAGGATTGAACCCAGTGCCTCAAACATGTGAGGCAAGTGCTTTACCACTGAAATACAGCTGCCAACAGATTATTTTTTTAAAGGACACTCAAATAAATGCAAAAATTGTATTCTTTCAAAATGAAAACACAAAACTCAAAACCCAAAGCCAATCACTAAGAAATCTTATGAGACAAGCCCCTAGGTAGAATAGGAAGTACATCTCTGTTAGTTCATATCTACCTGCCTTATTTCTACTTTGCTAGACACTGTTTTCTCTACAACAAGTGTCCCAAACAAGGATTGAAACACTGTCCTTTATTCTTTGTTTTATAGTGATGGTTTAGGATTTTTTTTTCAATATTATTAAGTGAGAATAGAGTACCTGCTATATACAAGTACTTGATAGACATGTTTTTAAATCCCGTAACTATGCAAGACATGTATTTTTACTTTAATTTTATAAATGAAGAAAATGAACCATATTTTAGTCAGCTTTTTCACTGCTGTGACTAAAAAGGACCCAACCAGAACAACTGTAGAGGAGGAAAAGTTTATCTAAGGGCTTACAGTTTCAGAGGTCTTAGTCCACAGAAGGCAGGCTCCATTCCTTGGGGATCAAGGTGAAGCTGAATATCATGGTAAGAGTGTGGCAGAGGGAAGTGACTCACATCATGATCAGGAACAGAGCAAGATTCCACTCTCCAGATACAATTATCATGTCCAGCCACGACCTACCACTTCAGATACCACTCAGTTAATCCCCATCAGGGGATTAATTCACCGATAGGGTTAAGACTGTAACAATCCAATCATTTCTCCTCTGAACCTCATTGTCTTACATGTGGGCTTTTGGGAAATACCTTATATCCAAACCATAACATTCTGCCCTGGCCCACCAAAGTCCAACTCATCTGACAATGTAAACGACAATTTGTCCATTCCCAAGAGTACCCATCATCTCAACAGTTCTGAGACTGCTCAAAGTTCAAGTCTAAAATCTTCTTTGAGGCTCAAGTCAATCTTTCATTGTGAACTTCTGCAAAATTAAAAGCAATTTTTAAGTATCTGATATATAATGGTACAGAGCAAACATTTCCATTTATAAAAGTAGGGGCATAGAAAGAAGGGATGGGATCTAAGCAAGACCAAAATCCAGTTGGGCAAACAAGTCCTGTAGCTCTGTGTCCGGCACATGGGGCACATGTGATGTTCTCTCCAAAGGGCTTGTGTAACTCCTCCCCTGCAGCCTTGCTGGTTGTAGCTCAAGGGGCCTTTATTTTGGCTTGACTCTGCTGGATTCCTGCTGCTTTCCTAGGAGGATGTCCCATGTTACTGACATTTCTTAATCTCAGGTGTGTTCACTGCAGCAGTGGTTTCCTCCTTACATCTCTACACTTAGACTTCCCAGAGAGTTCCCACAGGACTCTGACCCTGCTGCACTATGCCTGGGCTTCCAGGCTTTCCTTTAAAATCTTCATGGAAGCCTACATGACCCCCTAACTCCAGCATCCTGCATTCCTGCAAATCCAGGACCAGTGGTTGATGCCAAGGTCTGCTGCCATCTTGAGCAGTAGCCAAGCCTCCAGGGACACTTGCTACAGCAGCCTCTGTGTATCTGGGTGACTGAGCATGTTGAAAAGACTTCCAAAGCCCCCTTTTGCAAGGAGGATTCCCAACTGGTCTCTTCTCAAGAAAATTTTCACTTTTACTCCCTTGAGCTGGATCTTGAGTGTGATCTTGCCAGCTCCTGAGATGCCCTCAAGCCATCTTTCTTATTGTCTCTCGGCAAGGTCTTTGGCATTTCTGTAGTGGCAGTAATGTCTTAACTACTGCAACTTCCTTAGCCCTAGTTTTACTTGGGCTTTTCAAGTTCACTTTTTCTAAATATTTATGCTCTGCTTTCTGCTCCTGATTGTAACAATAAATTTGGCTAAAACCTACCAGCAATATCCATGCCACTGCCTGAATGCTATGCTGACTGGACATTTCTTCCACCAGATTAAGAAGTGCATTCCTTCTATAATCAGCCTCACAGTAAGAATCTGGAAATGGCAAAATGAAAATAGCTTCTCAGTGAGCACATAATATGAATGGCCTCTACTCCAGTTTCCAAAAGAGTTATCTTCTCAACCCTCTTGAGCCCTGTCTTCATTGCCCCTGGTCCTATTGGCATTCTGGTCTTCTGAGCTCTCACCAGAATTGGTCATTAAGCTCTGCTTACAACAACCTAAAGCATTTCCAGATTGCAGTGTTAAATATTTCAAAATCCCTCTCACCAATTTCAAAAAGCTTCTGAACCCCGTGGGCAGGTTAGGCATAGCAATGACTGCACTCCTGGTGCCAATTTCTGTTTTAGTCAACGTTTTTGCTGCTGTGACTAAAAGGACCCAATCAGAATAACTGAAGAGGAGAAAAAGTTTATTTAAGGGCTCATGGTTTGGAGGTATTTGTCCACAGAAGGCTGGCTCCATTCCTTGGGGCTCAAGGTGAGGCTGAACATCATTGTAGAAGAGTGTGGCGGACAGAAGTAGCTTACATCGTGATCAGAAAGCAGAGAGAGAATCCACTCTCCAGATACAATATATCTCTCTATATATCTATCTATAGACAGTGACTCATTTTGACTGCAACTAAAATAAATTCCAGATAACAGTTTGCCTTATATACCTGCAGGGTCTTATTCAGCACCATGATTTGAGAGCTTACCAAGTGCTGCATCTATCAATATGTGATATTGCATAGTGTGACTCCAGATCAATGGAACTTCTTGGGACTGCTCTAAGATAGGATAAACTCGCATGAAGTAAGTAAAGTCGCTGGGGCTAGATTCTGCTCCCTCTTCACTGGTGCACTCAGCTGCCCAAGGTGGTAACTGCTGGTAGCTTATAGCGGCTTTTCTAGGAATTTTCCTCCTCCCACCCAAGGGAGCATCTTTGACCAAGGTGATTCCCCCCACAACACAGACAGTTCCTTTCTAAAGACTGATTAATATGGAATAAAAAGGCCAAGCCCCCCATTTTTAAATTGGGACACTTATAAACATATTTATCCCAAGTACAGTTCCCAGTTAATTTCTTCTGTTTCCCAGACAGTTTTCTTGGGGAAATTTATCTAAATAAAAAACATAAAATTCAGAAGACATGGTCCTGAGACATCTGGCTCTAAAGTCCACTTATTTTCCATTTCATCTTCCTCCCTCCTGCTAAGAATGATTAAACTAATTTTCAATAAATTTTTATCCATGTAGTAGTTATAGGTAAAAATGATATGTTTAAGCCTATATATAAGAAGGCATTATTTAGTGCTAGACAATGTTGGCAATTATACTACCATTGGAACTTTAATACATTTCTATCTCTCAGAATCCAGCCATTTACTAAGGTAAATTAGTAATTATATACACATATACAAATTTGTAATAATTTTATTAAAAATTTTATACATATAAATATGCATATATCCCAATCCTACAAGATATCTCTTAAGACATTTCAAGGTTAGTTTCAACAAAATCCCTAATTATGCTAGCCTATTTTCAAAGAACAATATAATACTTTTAATCATGTAATTTTCTAGGAAAAATATTCAAGACTTCTCTGTTGCAGAAAACTTAAGAGATTAGTTATGGAACAAAGGCTTACATTTTCTACCGTAAATGTAAGGATTTTATCAGGCATGAAATGTAGTCAGAACAATTTACGGTCCAGTAAAATATTACTTCAGGCAGCCTTTATAATCAGAACACAGAAGTTACCTAATTCTGTGCAGTTTTGAGAATATGTGTTTAGGATTTTATAAGCAGTAAACAATGCTTCACTCTACATAAGGTGATTCCCCCCATAACACAGACAAGAAATTCTGCACCACCAATTCCTTTATTTCATTTACTGATTCTTAATTCTAAATCAAATCATTGTGTTTTTCCTTTTACAGGTATGTGCCATTGCTGCTTAATTCACATGATTTCACCACAGAGTGTAGGAAGGGCTTACACATAAACATAAGCTCAAAGCATTAGAAAAGTATTCCTCAGACTAGAAACAACATAAAATTTGTAAGAAATGTATTCTAACTGCCTACAGTTAGGTAGGAAATAGTTATTACACATTAAGGAAGTGCCAACTAGCTTTAGTTTCATCTTGTAATTGTCTTCAGTTACTTGGTAGAAGACTATTTACACCATTTTTAAGAGAAGATGTTTTTGAGAAACTCTCAAACATCAGAGGCACTTGAAAGGTTTCATCTGTGGTAACTGGCAATAGGCGCTTACTGCATTATATATCCCAGGTGGTGATTTATATATGAAACACTTCAAATGAAGCATGAAGCTAATGGAGAAGTTTCTGCCAAGAAGTAGGTTTTGTACAGCAGTGAGTTCTGAGTGAAGGACTCTTCTAGTCCTACAGAAATATTTCACTAGACCACTATTCACCCAGTGATTGATAAGGTCGTAGAACTATACAGAGTAGGGCATTCTTAAATTTGTTCTGGGCTCATTTATTATTCTTAAGTAGTCATTAGTGTGTAAACCAGTAAACTTCAGAAGGACAGCAAGAGAAATTTATAACAATTCATTCATCGTTTTAATTTGGGATGTGGATGATACAAAGAAGCCTACAACCTATCTGTAAGGAGTCGACTTTGATGCATAATGCCAGCACATCTGACCTCACAAAGATGGCACCTGTTTCCAGTGAATAATATTCTTGGATTCAGGTAAGAGAGTCAGTTTCTTCCCCTGACACCAAGAAAATCTGTAGCGGAGACTACTGACAGTGTCAGTACAGATAGTAACATCATCACAGCAGTACATAACAAAAAATAGAACAATAAACAATAGCAAAAAAGACTTACTTATAAAGGGGGTTGACTTTATAGCACAAGGGTCTTTTTAGGACAGTCCTGATAGTGGAAAATGATGTGCTATTTTATTTTGACATATTTGTTAAAGAATGTTTTAAAATTCCTTAATTTTTAATTAAGTAACTGAGAATAGTTGGGACAACTACTTTTGAAAGGTGAATTCTGAAGGAATTGAAGTTGGCATGAAAACAGAGATGTGAATTGGAGATGAGAGAGATGAATTGCAGAGGTAGCACCTGCAAGAAAGTGAAGGCAGGTTTCTCAGGTTGGTTTGGGGGGATCCTATTGACAGGGCTGGCAAATGTTGCCCAAATTAACCAATCATATGTTCTACTCTGGGGAAGCAGAGTGATGTGGTTCAATAAACAATCAGAAGGCCAGAATTTAGTCTTTTCTCTGCTTCCCACGGATTCTCAGTTTCTGGACAGCATTTTCCTTGAAGATTTAACTTGCTACTCACGTAAAGGAAATCCCCCCAAACAATCCTTTCCAACATAGAATAATGTAGACAAGGATAGGGAGCTAACTACAATTTATCATCCACAGGAAATGTGGTGTGTCTCCCACAAACACATTTAATGTTAATCTAAGCTTTATTATTCTGCCTCTAGTGTATAGAAGAAGCCCCTTTTATTCTCAGTTGTCACATCAAGATGAAACATTGCTTTGTTGTTGTTGTTTAGGATACCAAATTTTCTGAGATCTACAAACAAATGAAATACCATCTGGCTGAAAGGCTAACTTAGTGGAAAAACTCAAAATAATATACAGAATGGCTGAAGGAACTGAATCGGAGGAGGCATGCAAATTGTTCTGGAAGATCTGAATAAGTATGATAAAATTTTATCTAGAAAAATTTGAGTGACATAAAGAAGAATAATATCTAAAAACTATCTCAGAATGGGTTGGGTTTCATTAAGAGTGGGGTTGGAAAACTAACCCTAACAGGTCACCGAATTTCACCATGTTCTTTATTTACATGTTGTTTATGTCTCCTTTCCGACAACAATAGCAGAGTTGAAGAGCTACAACAGAGTCTTAGAGCCCATGATAGGAATACATTAATAGTCTAACCATTCATAAAAAGTCAGCTAACCCTTGCCTAAAGAAATAGCCAGTCAATCATCTATTCATTTATTTGTTCATTTAGCAAAGATGTTTCAAGTATTAATAATGCATCCAAAGGTACCAGAATTGATACTGGCAATACATAAATAGGACAGTATATATATTTAAGAGGAGATACCAATTTCCCTGTCACCAGACATAGTTAGGTAAGCAGTAAGATAGGATTTTAGAAAACAGTAAATCAGGAAACAATTATAAAATTCAGTGAGTTCAAAGAATTCGAAGGTTTGTTTCAACTATAAGATTCTTTTTATTTTCCCTGGTACTGGGAATTGAAACCAGGATGCTCTACCATTGAGGTACAATCTCAGTCCTTTTTTAGTTATTTTTTAATGTTGAAATAAGGTCTCACTAAGTTGCAAAGGCTGGCCTCAAATTTGTGATCTTCCTGGCTTAGCCTCCGGAGAAGCTGAGATTATAGGTGTGCAACATCACACCCAGGTCAACTGTAAGATTTTTTAAAAGGAAAAACTATATGGAGGAAAATGTGTTGAACATGATAACTGGGAACATCTGGAGAAGTAGAAAGTGTGGTTCTTCAGGTATGGAGAAGAGGCAAGGTGAGTGATCAGTGAATGAAGAGTATTTACATGAACAAGGATAGAGGACAGAAGGTGGAAATACAGAAGACATACATCTGGAAAGATGCAAAGTACCAAATTAAGGGGAGCATTCTATGCCATCTTTATTATTTTTCATGTTACTTTATAGTTAATAGGAAGCTAAAATACCTTTTTAAGAAGATCAATATAAACAAAATGAAGTTCTGGGAAGATCCGTTTGACAGCAACATGTGGGATGGATTAGAGATGGAAGATAGAACAGCTATGTCCAGGCTTCAAATTAGAGGAAAGAATAGTAAGGACTGGATTGTAAGAAAGTAGCAGAAATACATGTATCTTACATGTATGTGATATTTTGGGTCCACAGCAACTTGGCTTCTGAGGAGAATAAGGAGGAGGGACTAAATGTGATTAGGATACTGGCCCTGGGTGCCCATTTCTTTCTCAGGTCAAGAGAGGTCTCTCTTATAGGGTATGAGAGCATAGCAAACTCCATCTTGATTTGAGCCAGTATCCAAGGAAGACCTACATAGGTGGTCATAGAAAGTAGTATCATTAAGAACAACTTCACTGAAGGTGATTATGACTACATAAAATGAGGTTTGCATTCTCAGAAAGGAAGCCTTCAACTTGTTAGGGACAGGTTAAAAAATAAGTCTGAAAGGGAACCGCAGAGAGAAACAAACAACTAGAAATTCATTGCACAATTTTGATTAATTTGGTAGAAATAGAGAAAACTGAGTTTTGGTGTTTTGGGGTGCCAAAGGCAACAAGACTAATTCCAGATCCAACTGGTTGGTGAATTTGGGGGCTAATATACTCATGTAATTTGGAAACAGTTATGGATATGCTTGCAGGTAGCAAATCCTGTAGAACAAAGACTCTGCATAGAGAATAATTATAACTACTTTTTATAGGGAGCTCAGATGTGTCCTTTTGCAATTTGTGCTAGAATATATATGCAGTTATACCAGATATATAAAACCATACTTACATCTGAATGGGCACCATCAAGAAGAAAAAAGAGCAACAAACTTTCCACAATTTTTAGCTATTTATAAAGTTTCTCCATTATTCATCAATTGTAATATTGACTTTAAAGGAAAGCTTCACCCTCACCCATAGTCTACTCAATTGTGTCTCATGCAAGTGTTAAGCTTGGATAAAGTTGATTATGTATTGACACTTAGGGAAGGATCCAGATGGCCATTTATTTCCTACTTCTAACTACTCTGCTATACATACAAAAAGCCAGTCCTGCAAATTATGAGATTTTTGGCCAAATCATTAGAATGCTGCCCTGTGAGCCAATAGACTCAAATCATCACTCAAATTTTGTATTTTTTTCTGCTTATAAGTCCACACTTTAAATTCAGTATATTATAGTGGGGATATTACAGTGGCAAGAATCAAGTCTTCAAATTCAGATGTACCTAGATTGGATCACAGTATTACCACTTACTAACAGGGAAACCTTAAGTAAGTTCCTTAACTTCCCTGAGCCTTAGTTGCTTTATCTATAAAATGGGTATTATTACACTTAGCTCAAGGTTTGTTTTGAGAATTAATTAGATAATAGCACCTGGCATTTATTAGACACAAATAAGTATTGGTTGCACTTTTTATTTAATACTGTTTCTGATTATTAAGCCATCTCAGCTGGTTTTATTTATCATCTGTGACATTTAATATATGAAAACCTTGTTAGAACATCATCATGTGTCTGGAATATATCATGCTCTTACATGGAATGATGATTCACATAGAAAAAACTCATTAAATATGTCTTTGCAAAACAATAGCGCTGATAAATTGTATGTTAAATGAGTTTAGCTAACTATCTGCAACACATTATGACCATCAATAGGTGCTCATTTATATTAGGGACAGAAATAACATCCACAGGGAGAGTTACCTGAAGTTCAATTAAACATGCTTTATTTTATCTATGTTGTACATCAGCAGTATTTAAAACAAAGCCTTGACTCTCATGGGGACTCATTCACACACAGTCTGCCGCTTTCAACACCTTAAATCCTCTTATAGGAATATTATAATTCAGTTCCACAGGCCACATGGTACACTTTAACCAAAAGCAAAAAACATATAGTACTTAATAATATCTGCTGTCCTTCCCAACAACTTCACTATGGCTCTTCAACTTGTTGTGCAACATTAGCAAGTTCCTTGACTCTGTATCTCATTTATCTAATCAGCAAAATGGACAGAGTAAAAAGTAGGATATATTTCACTGGGCTATTGTGAGGTTTGAATGAGATACTGCAAAGTGCTTAATAGATTGCAATCATTAAATACCACATCATGTTTTCTCACCTTTCTCTAAAAAGAATTTGTAGAGATCTATGACAAACTATATACACATGACAATTATAACTAAAGGAGAAAAGGCCAGAGACCCTACTGTAAAAGATGATATTTGCAGAGGTATCTGCCACTTTGTTGTAGGACTGATCCTTCTCAACCCCTAGCATAACCAAGTTCCCTGGTTCCAAGTCCCCAAGTTAAAATTCTGCATTTGTTCCAGGTCCTTCCCAGGTGACCCTTACACACTTTGTTGGCAGTGCCCACCCTTCTCTTATAAAACTGAAACACTATACCATTCCAATCTGTGATCAGAAGCTAGGTTCTCCTATGCCTCTTGTCTTTCTGTATAGCTCCTTCTTTACCTGGAATGCGTTCTCTTTCATAATCTGTTGTGAGTGGCCGTACAGCTTGAGAAAAGCATAGGAAAAGAAGTCTGTGGACTCACGGAAAGAAAAACTGCAGTAAAAAGTCAACCTGTTTAGGTTGATTTTTCACCTCTATCACTGAGGTCCTTGGATTCCAAAGAGTGGGAAGGAAGTCCTCTTTAGGGAAGGAAGCAGTCCACATGGAGAAACTCCCAGGACCTGAAGACAGATCTGGAGGTAGACAGATCTGGAGGTGAATGAAAAACAGGATTGCCACCTCCAGGCACCAACCACTCAATTAATGTTGAATGTTGACTTATGCTAATGACACTTGGTAACATAATTCTCAGTAAGAGCATCTGTACAGTAGTCCAGATATTCCCAGGGGTGCTTAGAGGGAATAAGTCAAGCAGATAATATTGTGTGAAATTAATTAAACAGAGACTTCAATATAAGGAAGCTCTGTATTGGAAAATAAATCTTTGTATATGTATTTTTTTTACCTCACCTGCAGTGTTTAGGATTGACTAGAATTCTTGTCACTAGAGAATTTGGGGCAGAGAAACATATGATCTTATACTAATACAGAAGACAAAATTATAAGGTTTGAGGGCAACATTATACCTATGAGAACTCTTCTCTATATTTTCATATTTACTGATATAAACATTACAATATAGCATGTACTAAAATTTACAAGTATTAAATTAGTGATAAAGAGTACTATATTATGGATTCCTATTTTAATTGCTATTTAAATTATTTTGGATAATTTGGAAACAGAATTTAATCATTCTTAATAATGTCATAAGCAAACCTACTACTCAAAATAAAGACTATGGAATTTACACTATGTTCTTCAATCTCAATCACATGATTTCCTTCAACCCATCTCCTCAGGTGACAGATATGCCAAATTCTACATTTATTTTTTCTGTGTTTTCTTTTACATAAAATAGTCCTATTGCATCTATAAGCATTAATAGAGAAAGGATCATGCGTGGGATTATGATGTTTTTAACTTCAAAACAGTGACCATGTTATTTGTAATCATGTGGATGTGTTTTTTTCTTCATTTAACATTTTGTTGTAATTACTGTAATTATTATTACTGTGTCTGCATTTTAGTTTATTTCAATTTTACTTTATTTTCTATACTTTAATGTAATCATCCTGTTTTTCCCCATTATTTTTAAAATTCAATTTAATTTTATGTTATTTGTTATTAGGGACTGATCCCAGGGATGCTTAACCACTGACCCACATCCACAGCCTTTTTATTGACTGATTGATTGATTGATTGTGGGTGTATGCAAGGCAAGTACTTGACCAAGTGAGCTATATCCTCAGCCCCTTTATTGTTTTATTCTGAGATAGGGTCTTGCTAAGACCTGGCTTTGAACTTGAATCCTCCTGCCTCAGCCTCCCCAGTCAATGGGATAACAGGCATGTGCTACCACACCCAGTTTTTACTTTATTTTTAAATGAATTCTTCATCACACATTACATTAATTGACTTCCACTCCTCAAATCTATTTCCTATAATATTGGTATTATCATTCCAAACTTCTAGGTTTGTCTTAGTTTATATATGCTTACTCTTTTTGTCTGCTCTTAGCTTTTTTCTTTTATAAATTTTTAAAACAACAGTTTTTAAGATTAAATAACATACTTTTAAAAAACACCATATATTGGTGTATACCTGTAATCCCAGGTATTTAGGAAACTGAGGCCAGAGGATCATGAGTTCAATACCATCTTGGGCAACATAGTGGGATCCTCATCTCAAACAACACAAACACCATAAATTTCTTACCATATCTCCTAAGGTTTACCTATTTTATAATTTAAAAACTTTAATTCCTAGTGTGGCTCTTTGTCAAAGTTGCAGAGGTTTTGTATTATTAAAAAAGTGCCATGTCCTCATATTTAAACAATCATCTAAACATTTTTTAATATCTGATGTTAGTATGATTATTGTTTCCATTTATTTTTCATTCAATTAATATTTTTTTTCTCTCTGTCTCTCACTCTCTCTTTTTTTTATTGATTGTTCAAAACATTACAGAGCTCATGATATATCATCTTTCATACATTAGACTCAATTGGGTTTTGAACTCCCATTTTCACCCCAAACACAGATTGCAGAATCACATCTGTTACATACTCACATTATTGCATAATGGCATATTAGTGACTGTTGTATTCTGCTACCTTTCCTATCCCCTACTATCCCCCCTCCCCTCCCCTCCCCTCCCATCTTCCCTCTCTACCTCCTCTGCTGTTGATCAGTTCTCTCCCCTTTTTTCCCGTCCCCTTTGCCCCTCATAACCTCTTATAATTTTATGTATCATTGAAGGTCTCCTACAATTTCCATATGCTTTCCCTTCTCTCTCCCTTTCTCTCCCCCCATTTATCTTTGTTTACTGTTAGTCTTTTCCTCATGCTCTTCCTTCCTGTTCTGTTCTTAGTTGCTCTCTTTATATCAAAGAAGACATTTGGCATTTGTTTTTTAGGGCTTGGCTAGCTTCACTTAGCATAATCTGCTCTAATGCCATCCATTTCCCTGCAAATTCTATGATTTTGTCATTTCTTAGTGCTGCATAATACTCCATTGTGTATAGATGCCACATTTTTTTTATCCATTCATCTATTGAAGGGCATCTAGGTTGGTTCCACAGTCTAGCTATTGTGAATTGTGCTGCTATAATAATTGATGCAGCTGTATCCCTATAGTGCGCTCTTTTAAGGTCCTCAGGGAATAGTCCGAGAAAGGCGATAGCTGGGTCAAATGGTGGATCCATTCCCAGCTTTCCCAGGAATCTCCATACTGCTTTCCAAATTGGCCTCACCATTTTGCAGTCCCACCAGCAGTGTACAAGTGTACCCTTTTCCCCACATCCCCGCCAACACTAATTGTTGTTTGACTTCATAATGGCTGCCAATCTTACTGGAGTGAGATGGTATCTTAGGGTGGTTTTGATTTGCATTTCTCTGATTGCTAGAGATGGTGAGCATTTTTTCATGTACTTGTTGATTGATTGTATGTCCTCCTCTGAGAAGTGTCTGTTCAGGTCCTTGGCCCATTTGTTGATTGGGTTATTTGTTATCTTATTGTTTAATTTTTTGAGTTCTTTGTACATTCTGGATATTAGGGCTCTATCTGAGGTGTGAGGGGGTAAAAATTTGTTCCCAGGCTGTAGGCTCTCTATTTACCTCTTTTATTGTTTCTCTTGCTGAGAAAAAACTTTTTAGTTTAAGTAAGTCCCATTTGTTTATTCTTGTTATTAACTCTTGGACTATGGGCGTCCTATTAAGGAATTTGGAGCCCGACCCCACTATATGTAGATCGGAGCCAACTTTTTCTTCTATCAGACACAGTGTCTCTGACTTGATATCTAGCTCCTTGATCCATTTTGAGTTAACTTTTGTGGATGGTGAGAGAAAGGGATTCAATTTCATTTTGTTGCATATGGATTTCCAATTTTCCCAGCACCATTTGTTGAAGATGCTATCCTTCCTCCATTGCATGTTTTTAGCCCCTTTATCAAATATAAGATAGTTGTAACTTTGTGGATTAGTCTCTGTGTCCTCTATTCTGTACCATTGGTCCACCTGCCTGTTTTGGTACCAGTACCATGCTGTTTTTGTTAATATTGCTTTGTAGTACAGTTTGACCTCTGGTATCGCTATACCTCCAGATTCACACTTCCTGCTTAGAATTGCTTTTTCTATTCTGGGTCTTTTGTTTTTCCATATGAATTTCATCATTGCTTTATCTATTTCTACAAGACATGCCATTGTGATTTTGATTGGCATCGCATTAAACCTGTAGAGAACTTTGGGTAATATCGCCATTTTGATGATGTTAGTTCTGCCTATCCATGAACAGGGTACATTTTTCCATCTTCTGAGATCTTCTTCTATCTCTCTCTTTAGGGATATGTAGTTTTCACTGTATAAATCTTTCACCTCTTTTGTTAGGTTGATTCCCAAGTATCTTATTTTCTTTGAGGATATTGTGAATGGAGTGGTTTTCCTTATTTCCATTTCAGAGGTTTTGTTGCTGATATACAGGAATGCCTTTGATTTATGCGTGTTGATTTTATAACCTGCCACTTTGCTGAATTCATTTATTAACTCTAGCAGCTTCTTTGTAGACCCTTTTGGGTCTGTTAAGTATATTATCATGTCATCCGCAAATAGCGATAATTTAATTTCTTCTTTCCTTTTTTTATGCCTTTAATTTCTTTTGTCTGTCTAATTGCTCTGGCTAGTACTTCGAGAACTAAATTGAATAGAAGTGGTGATAGAGGGCATCCCTGTCTTGTTCCAGATTTTAGAGGGAATGCCTTCAGTTTTTCTCCGTTTAGGATGATGCTAGCCTGAGGTTTAGCATATATAGCTTTTACAATGTTGAGGTAAGTTCCTGTTATCCCTAGTTTTTCTAGTGTTTTGAACATAAAGGGATTCTGTACTTTGTCAAATGCTTTTTCTGCATCCATCGAGATGATCATATGGTTCTTATTTTTAAGTCTATTGATGTGGTGAATAGCATTTATTGATTTCCGTATATTGAACCAGCCTTGCATCCCAGGGATGAATCCTACTTGATCATGGTGCACAAGTTTTCTGATATGTTTTTGTATTCAATTTGCCAGAATTTTATTGAGAATTTTTGCATCCAAGTTCATTAGAGATATTGGTCTGTAGTTTTCTTTCTTTGAAGTGTCTTTGTCTGGTTTTGGGATCAGAGTGATGTTGGCCTCATAGAATGAATTTGGAAGAGCTCCTTCTTTTTCTGTTTCTTGAAATAGCTTGAAAAGTATTGGTATTAATTCTTCTTTAAAGGTTTTGTAGAACTCTGCTGTATACTCATCCGGTCCAGGGCTTTTCTTGGTTGGTAGTCTTTCGATGGCTTCTTCTATTTCTTCCTTTGTTATTGGTCTGTTTAAATTGTGTGTGTCTTCCTGTCTCAATCTGGGCAGATCATATGCCTTAAGAAATTTATCGATATCTTCAGTATCTTCTATTTTATTGGAATATAGTGTTTCAAAATACTTTCTAATTATCTTCTGTATTTCTGTAGTGTCTGTTGTGATATTGCCTTTTTCATCCCGTATGTTAGTAATTTGAGTTCTCTCTCTTCTTCTTTTCGTTAGCATGGCTAAGGGCTTGTCTATCTTATTTATTTTTTCAAAGAACCAACTTTTAGTTTTATCAATTTTTTCAATGGTTTCTTTTGTTTCAATTTCGTTGATTTCTGCTCTAATTTTAATTATTTCTTGTCTTCTACTACATTTGCTGTTGTTTTGCTCTTCCTTTTCTAGGTTTTTGAGGTGTTGTGTGAGTTCATTTATTTGTTGGTTTTTTCTTTTTTTGAGGTAAGAACTCCAAGAAATGAATTTCCCTCTTAAAACTGCTTTCATTGTGTCCCATAGATTCCGGTATGTTGTGTCTGTGTTATCATTTGATTCTAAGAATTTTTTCATCTCCTCCTTTATGTCTTCTATAACCCATTGATCATTCAATAACATATTGTTCATTTTCCATGTGATGTAGGATTTTTCCTTCCTTCTTTTATCATTGATTTCCAATTTCATTCCATTGTGATCAGATATGGTGCATGGTATTATCTCCACACCTTTATATTTACTAAGGGTTGCCTTATGGCATAATATATGGTCTATCTTTGAGTAGGATCCATGTGCTGCTGAGAAGAACGTGTATCCACTTGATGATGGTTGATATATTCTATATATGTCGGTTAAGTCTAGGTTATTGATTGTGCTGTTGAGTTCTATAGTCTCTTTATTCAGTTTTCTCTAGAGGATCTGTCTAATGGCAAGAGCGGTGTGTTGAAGTCACCCATAATTATTGTGTTGTGGTCTATTTGACTCTTGAACTTGAGGAGAGTTTGTTTTATGAACGTTGTAGCTCCATTGTTTGGTGCATACAAATTGATGATTGTTATGTCTTGTTGGTGGATGGTTCCTTTTAACAGTATATAGTGACCTTCTTTATCCTTCTTGATTAACTTAGGTTTGAAGTTGATTTTATTCAATATGAGTATGGCCACTCCTGCTTGCTTCCGAGGGCCATGTGAGTGGTATGATTTTTCCCAACCTTTTACCTTCAGCCTGTGTATGTCTTTTCCTATCATATGAGTCTCCTGAAGGCAGCATATTGTTGGATTTGTTTTTTTGATCCAGGTTACTAGCCTATGTCTCTTGATTGGTGAGTTTGGCCATTAACATTTAAGGTTACAATTGAGATATGATTTGTACTTCCAGTCGTGCTTCTTTATTTAATTGTTATGTCTTGATGGTGGATGGTTCCTTTTAACAGTATATAGTGTCCTTCTTTATCCTTCTTGATTAACTTAGGTTTAAAGTTGATTTTATTCGATATGAGTATGGCCACTCCTGCTTGCTTCCGAGGGCCATGTGAGTGGTATGATTTTTCCCAACCTTTTACCTTCAGCCTGTGTATGTCTTTTCCTATCATATGAGTCTCTTGAAGGCAGCATATTGTTGGATTTGTTTTTTTGATCCAGGTTACTAGCCTATGTCTCTTGATTGGTGAGTTTAGGCCATTAACATTTAAGGTTACAATTGAGATATGATTTGTACTTCCAGTCATACTGCTTTATTTATTTACTTTAGTTTGGCTGGTTTACTTTTTGGTTATTTTCCTCCCCCTTTACTGAGATACCTGCTGCTGTTAGTTTTGGGCACTATTTTTCAATTCCTCTTCTTGTAGTATTTTGCTCAAAATGCTTTGCAGTGCTGGTTTTCTTGCTGCGAATTCTTTTAGCTTTTGTTTATCGTGAAAGATTTTAATTTCATTGTCAAATCTGAAGCTTAGTTTTGCTGGATACAGTATTCTTGGTTGGAATCCATTATTTTTCAGCGTTTGAAATACATTGTTCCAGGATCTTCTCGCTTTCAAAGTCTGTGATGAGAAATCAGTCGTTAACCTAATTGGTTTACCCCTGAATGTAATCTGCCTCCTTTCTCTCGTAGCTTTTAATATTCTCTCCTTGTTCTGTACATTGGCTATCTTCATAATTATATGTCTTGGAGTTGGTCTATTATGGTTTTGAATGTTCGGGGTCCTGTAGGCTTCCAGGATTTGGCAATCCATTTCATCTTTCATCTCTGGGAAGTTTTCTAGAATTATTTCATTTAATATGCTGTCCTTTCCTTTGGTTTGAATCTCTGTGCCTTCTTCTATCCCTATGACTCTCAGATTTGGTTTTTTTATGACATCCCATATCTCTTGAATAGATTGCTCGTGGGATTTAAGCATCTTTTCTGTGTTGACTATATTCTTTTCAAGTTGATAAACCTTGTCTTCATTATCTGATGTTCTGACTTCTACTTGATCAAGTCTATTTGTAATATTCTCCTTTGAGTTTTTAATTTGGTTTATATTTTCCTGCAATTCTAGGATTATTGTTTGATATTTTTTTAAGATCTCTATCTCTTGGTAGAGCTCGTTCTTTGCCATTTGAACTTGTTTGTTTAATTCATTTTCAAAATATACTTTTATTTCTTGGACTTGCTGTCTCATGTCTTCTCTAATATTCCTTTCTATTCGAGTTAGGTATGCCTTGAGTTCTTTCCCTATCCCTGCTTCTGATGTTTCTATGTCCTCCTGTAGAATTAAGTTGTCCTGCATTGTTTGTACTCCTTTTTTCCCTTGTTTTCTCATGTTGTCCACGTTACTTTCCAGCTCTATTTGATTGCCATGTTTCTGCTCTCTTCTATAGATTTGTTTTAGTTCTGTATTACTCTGTTGTTTCTTCTTTGTGTTGTTAAACTGTGCCTGCTAACGTGGATTCTGCTGGGAAGGAATTCCGACGGCTGAGCTCCAGTGATGTCACTGCTCTGCTATGACGGGCCCCAGGCTCCTTGCTGGGGTGTCCTAATGGGGCTGTGTGACTGGACTGTCTCTGTTTGGTTTCAGCTCCCGGTCAAAGCAGGCGGGCAGTCTCCAGCCGCCCAGTATCTCAGGCAGTGGGCGGGTGATCAGTCGCCGGCGGGGGGGTGGACTCCAGCCGCCCAGTCACGCGGGCAGCGGGCCGGCTGTCGCCGGTGGGCGGGCGATCTCTAGGCACCCAGGCGTGCGGTCGGTAGCCGGCGGGCGGGCGTTCTCCTACCGCCCAGTTACGCGGGCAGTGGGTGAACTGTCACCGGCGGGCCTGCAGTTTCCAGCCGCCCAGTCGCAAGGGCCTGCCTTCTAGTCCCCTGGTTTCTCCTGCTAGTCTTGGTTTCTCCTGCTAGACCAGATTTCCCCTGAGTGATGGCTCTCGGCAGTTCAAACTGTACTCTGGGCCTGCCGTTTGTTGGGTGTGGAGGGTGTCTATTGGGAACCCCGGGCCTCTATTGTTTTGTTTCCATTGTGGGGGATAGAACTGTACCGCTTCCTTCCCCCTCTGAAATCCCGTACTCAGCCCAGGGGTCAGTGCGGGCTCATCCAGCAGGATTCCACAGAATCGTAGCCACTTTTCTCCCTGCTTGCTAATTAATCGCTTCTCTGCGGCACCCCGCCTTCTGTAGCTGCGGGGAAGGCCGGGCGTATCAGTCAGCCCGGATCTCCGGGGTTGCACAATTGGCTATTGGGATCCCTGGCACTCTATCCTTTTGATTTTTTCTGCTTGCCCCTCCCCCAGCGCTGGCTAGACAGGTTTCATTTTGGCTGCTGATGGGAGGGGGAGTTGAAGGTCAGGTGTCTCTAGTTTTCCCCTAGTCTTTATGCAGACTCACTCTGATACTCCCTCCCCCGGAAAGCCTAGGAGAGATTTTATGTGAATTCCCCGATGTATGGGGGATGGGCTGAGTGACACAGACCTGTTTTATTGTTGCAGTCTGTCGGAGAGTGGCGGTGGATACTTCAGCTCTCCAAGATGGTGGCCGCTGATTGCCTTGGTGGAGTTTCTGTAGTGGGGGATAGGACTGTATCGCTTCCTTCCCCGTCTGAAATTCCATACTCAGCCCGGGGGTCAGTGAGGGCTTGGCCGGCGGGGTTCCACCGAATGGCAGCCACTTTTCTCCCTGCTTGCTAATTTCAATTAATATTTAGTATGTGTCCACTACATATGATGCACTGAGTTGGACACTATGAGGGCTCTGGAGTCATATCCCTATATTCTTGAAGGGCGCCCTCTAGTGGCATGCATTTAACATGCAAAACGTGCTTCTAAGCTCGGTTTTAAAAGAAGCCTTGCCTCCCTTCCTTTCTCTTGAAGATCCAGTGCTCAGATTCTACTCCTCTACCATTTATGTGACCTGATTCGCTACTTCCAGTTCCCAGTTCCCTCTATAATGTTATTAATCTCACCTGAAAGAATTTAAAACTCACTTGTCTTACCTGGATTGTTTTCTCACAGCTGTTGAAAAGTGAACTCACAAATAGGCTAGTTTTATATTAAAACTCATGAATCAGAGAGGAGGGGGAAGCATTGCTGTATGCAACTTCACACCATCACTCTGAATTGAGAAATATAGAGAAAGCACAAATACTGTTATTCTTCAGAACGCTGTTTTTCTCTTCTTGGCAAATAACTGACTTTGTGACTAGGAAGAAGCTATGTGTAGCTCAGGGAAAGTTATGAAGCAGAGGGAAATGGAGTGAACAAAAGATAAATATTCAAAATATAATCTTGCCCTGGAAGTCTCAAATGTACTAGATCCTCAATGAATTGTGTTTCTTTCCATAAAAACAGGATATGATCATAGACGGATGTATGTGAATGCCCTTCATTAGCATACCTTTCCAGATACCTGCAACCAGGCTTAGCCAGGGATTCAAGAAAGCAAAAGAAAATGGATCCAGGGAGAGAAGAGCGATGACAGTTTGGATTTATTCAGAAAACCTGCGTATCCCTGGCAACTATGTGGACTTTACTTTTAATAAAATAACTCAATTCAGAATATATCTTCTCACAGAGAATCATTAATAAAATACTATGGTTCTGAGCCTTCTGGGAACTCAAACATGATAGCAGCAGATAACTGCCTTTGAGAAGAATAACAGCAAACATGAGTGTCTGCTTTTTTCCCCAAATAAGTTAGACTTTAATATTGGAAACCTTGTATATACTACAGTATCACTGACTGACATCCTTCTGCCTGTCTATGGATCACCGGTTAGCAAAGTTGTGATGAGGGATAGAGTCTCTCTTTTAAAGGAAAATGATACACAATGTCTTACAGAGATCAAGGGCTGCATCCACTTATCCTGCAGAATTGGCTGTGCCTTCTGACACTGATGAGCACACACAGAGGCCAGTTTTGTAGCTTGCACTTTCACTAGCTGCTAAGGCAGCGAGATGGAGGCAATCATGTCCGTGCATGCGCATGTTCTGCACATTTTCTTTAGTCAATTCCTAAAACTGAACAGATTGTCTTCCCACTCAGTTTTTGAAAATGTTTTAAATAATAACAAAGAAATATCAAACGTGTATACAATTTAATGCATCAGTTAAAGATGAAGGACTTTTATGATACTATACCACACTGTGTTCAACTAATGAAAAATAAACACTTTCATAGTCTTTGGGAACAATCATGTCAATTAGCTGGTCATATCAATTACCAGAGCAGTACCTTGTGCACCACATAAGAATTTCACACATTCTTCAATCTGGGTTTCTAATTTTAAAAATAAATTCTGATAGATTCTCTATAAGATAGGTAAGGATTTCTTTGAACAACTCATGAGCATGAATGTGTAAAAAAAAAGTCATTAACAAAACAATTTCAACAAAGATAAAGAGAAACATGAATTTCTTATATTTTTTTGGAAATAAGGCCACCAAACAATTTGAGTCTATAGAATATTTAAATTAATATTCAACATGTAGTAAGAATGTAAATATTATGTTGGGTATAAAGAATTATAATATGAGGACTATGTAACTAATATCCAATTTAAGCAATAGAACATGACCATCTCGAGTGGTATCAGCCATTACTCTTTTCCCCTAAAGGTACACACCAAATTTAGTTTTAATCATTCCCTCTATTCTTTATAGTTTTACCACCCTGGTTAATATTCTCAAATACAAATTCTACTTTGCTTGTTTTTAAAGTTTGTGTAAGAAGACTTTTGCTTCTATCAGTGTTATGTCCCTAAAATGGAATCATTGTTTTATGGAGATGTAGTCAATTAATTTTCCCATGGTATGAAAATACCACATTTTCCCTTCTAGTCAATCACTATTTTCCCATTATTTTACTATTATAAATATTGCTGCTATTAACATTCATGCATGTTAGGGAATCCTGGGACACACAAGTAAGGCTTACCCTCAAGTTTATTTCTAGGAATAGAATTCTGCCATAGAGGAAACAAATACCCAACACTACATTTTCCAAATATGTTAGTTGGAATTATGGATTTCTAAAAATGTTTGTTTGTTCCACATCTTTGTCAAAATTTGACATTATAATCCAGGTGCAATGCTACACACTTGTAATTCCAGAGACATGGGAGGCTGAGGCAGGGGGATCACAAGTTCAAGGCCAGCCTCAGTAACTTAGCAAGACCCTAATCAATATAGTGAGACCCTGTTTCAAAAGTTTAAATAAATAAATAAATAAAAATTTTAAAAAAGAACTGGGGATGAGTCTCAATGGTTAAGCATTCCTTCATTTAATCACCAATTCCAAAACCAAAACCAAAACAAAACAACTAATATTATGTCATTTTTTTCCCAGTCCTGTACCTCACTCTCTCAATGTGTCTCTTTGGTTAGTAAGGTTTTGATACATGATTCTCATCTGTGACATGCCTATTTAAATTATTTCCTTGTGTGTTTTGTGATGTTTATTTCGTGCTCATATTCCTTGAAGGTCCTGTAGGAATTATTTGATCATGCTTGGGCAAAAGGTGAATTCAACCAGATGTAATGCACATTTTTTCCAGCCATGCACTTAGAAGTTTTACCAAACGGCAACAACTTCAAACAACATTTGGCTGGAGGGTTTGTTTGGATCTCTCAAGTAGAATGAATTCAAGCTGCAAACTATACATGAAGGCCTCATTGTGGTTTCTTTCTTTCTTTTTTTATTTTGTTAAATCCACTAAATTTCAAGGTTCAAGGTAGGCAATTATTTTTGCTATTCCTTGGAGTGTAAACAGTTTATTTGTAGTTTACCTTAAAAACAGAGTGCAGCCCTTTATATCCTGATTCCTGAACATGTCTCCTTCAGGCTCATATCTTTGACCAGCTGTCAGTGATTTTTTAAAAATCTAAATTGGTTACTCTATAACACAAAATATTAAATTGAAAAATAAACTGTTCTTTACGTTTTTGAAATTGTATATTATATATGTTGCTTATCAATATGTCTAAAAGGAGCTAATTGTGAAGATGATATAATCTTAATTTCTTGTCTCCAAATATCTTTACATTTCCAGAGATTTCTAAGGAGGGGTTAGAAACTAGAGAGCAGTTTTTCCTAGGAGATGTTCTACTCTCCTCACCCATCTGGGTAGTATCCCCATCTTTTACAGAGGTTGAGAAGTATGTTGTTTTAATCAGCTTTATCATTACTGTGACTAAAGGACCCATCCAGAATAACTGTAGAAGAGGAAAAGTTTATTCGAGGGCTTACAGTTTCAAAGGTCTTCGTCCATAGAAGGCCAGCTCCATTCCTTGGGGCTCCAGGTGAGGCAGGACATCATGGCAGAAGAGCGTAGTGGAGGGAAGCAGCTCATATGATGATCAGAAAGCAGAGAGAGGCTGCATTCTCCTGATACAAAACATATATCCCATAGCCAAGTCCCCAGTGAACCACTTCCTCCAGCCACACTGCATCTGCTTCCAGTTACCACTCAGTTCATCCCATCAGGGATGAATTTACTGATTAGATTAAGACTATATCCCAATTATTTCTCCTCCAAAACTTCTTGTATAGTCTCACCTGTGAACTCTTGAGAGACACCTCATAGCCAAACCATAAAACATGCTTTCAATGAAGATTCCACAGTCCTAGCACAGAGGCATCATTTCCACTACCCAGCGACTCCAGGTATCTACATCTCCACATCTCTCCCTCATGTAGAGCATTCCACAGCCAGGACCTCTCAATGCTGCTTCACCCTAGAGGAACCAGCCATCCTCACTGAAAACCAGCCAGCGGAGTACCTCAGCTTCCCCCATAAAGAGGAAACCTCATCTTCCATAAAGGCATCTGTAGTTAGACAATCCAGTAAATATTTAAATTCAATAGACATCTAGGATTTTAATACTCAGTTGAATAATGTTTTTATTTTTAATTACATATTTAAATACATGCATACCACAGCTTCTGATTTGGGAGAAAATAAAATCTGAATTTAGCTCTAGCACTGTGTTTCAGATTCTATATCTCCTTTTCCCCTCTGCTGGTGTCAGGGTTTGGACTGTTGCTAAATTTCCCAGAGTTAATTTGATAAATCAAATTGTTTACTTTTGTACTTTGAAAATATGATATGTAACAGTACAATATATTTTCTGCTTTTATTAGTATCAAACTTTGTTTTTATAGACTGAAGAACCACTATACCAATAATATTTAACAAAACTTGTCAGTATCTACTATGTGCCAAACAATATGTCAGTGTTTTGCACATATTTTCTTTAATATTTATGACTCTTCATGAAGTCCCAAATTTCCTGGCTAGTAAGCATGTTCTACCTCAGGTCATTGCTCTACATTTTCTGCCTTACTCTCTGTAATGCTGACACACATGGTGAGCAAATAGCTTTCCCATTGTTCAAATCCAGGAGTTGACTGCAAAATTAAATTATTTCTTTCAATACAAGAAGGTTTAGTATTGTTTGGCATGTAACAAAGGAAGAACACTTTTTATTGTGAAATCTTAATTCATATCCATGAATAATGGGTATTTACCCTGAAGTCTTGAAGTATTTAATAATTATCTAGTTAAATCATTTTATGTATCAATTTTTCAAGTCTGGATTAAAGAAATGGCCTGATATTTTTTGCTTTGGTATTTATGAATAATGTCCCTTGCTCTCCTGCTATTAAAATGTTGACATATGCACACAAAATATAAAAATGTTTGCTTTGAATGCTACATATAAATGAAAAAAAAAAGAGGAAAAAATTAAAACAAAAAAAAACTTTCACAATGGAGTTCATGAACACAGCCCTGGTCGATCTTGATATGTACATAAGTCTTCCATTTCTTAAACCATCCTGTCCTCCAGTTTCTTCCCTATAAAATGTGGATAATATACATTTGACTTCCCTCAGGTAGAAACTGTTTAGTGAAGACATGAATGCAAAGCAATTTGGTTCCTTCAGAGCTAAGAATTTTACAAACAAAAGACATTATCCTGATGCAATAAAACTTCTCAAATGCAGCCAGAGTGAGTATTATGTATATGTGTGTGTGTGTGTGTGTGTGTGTGTATAAATTTTAACCCAGCACATCATTGAAAAAGCTTTTGTCTTCTTTACTCTTCTACCTTAGCAGCATTAGCTTCAGAAAACCTCTGATATACTTGACAAGTCAGAGAGAACTATTGTTACAGATGCAAAAGTAATCTATATGCAGGTACTGATCCAATAATATGTCTCTCAGATGTGTGAAATCACTAAAACACTGATGCAGGTAATTATCAGAAAAATTCTAATTCATCATTAGTTTGCTTGCTTATTGACCCATTAGCTTAAATCTAGTTGTATTTTTAAATCAACTTTATGATGGTGTAATTTATGCATAATACAATTAATACAGGTTAACTGTTAAATTCAATGAACTGAGACAAGTCTGTAAATCCAAATAATAATCACCACATTGATTAAACATAGGATATTTTCATCTCATCAGAAAGTTTCCTCATGCTTCATTTTATAGACCCAGTTTAAGCTCATTAGAAATTAGATATTATATTTAAGTAGGTGGTATTATCTTACATTTAAAATTCTTCACTTGGATTCATTACTAGAGAGAGTAGAGTTGGGCAGTTTGGGAATCCTCTGTTGTTCTACTACATATGAATTAATATTTCTTTAGAAAAGCCTTCCTGTCTAAGGTATTATTATTCTCTCTTATTACAACCTATTTTTTTCTTTTAACCTTCTTATCATAGTTTGTATTTATGTGTTATTTGTGTGTATTTATTTTATGTAATATCTACCTCATCCGCTGTACTCAGGACCTTCCAGAGTTTGAAATCATGTCTTTTCTTTTGTTTGTGATTAATGCTTGACATTTCTTCAGCACACAGAGGTGTTTGATAAATTATTTTCTGAGTACACCAGTAATAAATGCCTGATTCATTCATTCAACAGCATTAAGTACCTACCATAGATAGGTAGGTATTATACAGGAATCTAAGGGGGAAGAATTTTGAATATGGAAACAGTGATATATGTTACAACCACAATTATGTGCCTGTAAAACAACATCTTGGCTAATGACATCTTTAGTCTGTTAGGATATTTTCTCTTTTAATTAGGCTCCAGTTGTATGAGGGAGGGAGGGCTATACTTTGAGAAAAAGGCATGCCATACATTCGACACATTAACACTGCTTTCAAGTAAGACACTCCTGGGTCTATCTGTGCTCTTCACGAGCTGTTCCTTGACCTGTGATTTACACATTAGTAAAGTAGAAATAATAATGGTTCCAGTCTCATATGGGTGGTGAAAGGTTACAGAGAAGAGATACATAGGCAAGGTGTGGAGAAGGAGAGAGCCCATAGAGCTTCCATGACTTCTTCAAGCAAACCACCCTCTCAGCACCTGGCTATATCAAGTCTTGCTCTTAGCTCCAGCCCTCCCTCCCCTTCATAAAGGTCAGCATTGGGGGGAGGGCTGAAAGTTATAATTTTCTAATCGCTTTTTCTGGTGACAAAAGCCTGAGGCTAGTTAGGGTTCTCCCTAAGGAGCGTAAACTCAGGTATTCACTAAAGGTGCTCGTGAATAAAAAGAGATGTCCCTATCACTATGGAAACACCAAAGTTTTTAGGTGCTGTATGCCAGGAACTGGTGACAAAGACCAAAAATATTTCTCATAATATAACCATAGCTTATCAAGTTATTATTTTAGTAAATGCTAGATGTAGGAAATATATAATATATAATTCCCAAGGTTAAGGTTGTGAATGATGTTGAGGCCAAATATATTCTTATGAGCAATCTTAATTCTTAGGACAGCAGGTCAGAAGAATATGTGGCTGGTAAGTCTCTTAGAAAAGAGTGTCATAGAAAGAATAAACTCTTGCCTGAAGTCAAATAGCCATAAAATAGCTGAGCAAATATTTGAACTTGACAATCTATTCTAATGTTTACCTTTCTTAAATGAGTGTTTCTTATATTTGTTTTGTGCCTACTATGTGAAAATACTCTTATATGTCCAGGATACAACCATGAACAAAGCATAAACATTGCCCTCATGGAGCCCAAGTTCTAGAACATAAGACCAATGTTTGGCAAGCATAATTCTATTATCTCATTAAGTCCTTACAGTTTCCAAGGGAGTTTAGCAGTGACTACTGCACTGTTCCCTCCTTTCCTCCCCTCCTTCCTTCCTTCCTTCCTTCCTTCCTTTCTTCCTTCCTTCCTTCCTACAGTAAAGATAATCATATCTAATTTGGAGCCTTTTTGAAAGAAGATATTTCCTTAGTTATGAAAATAGGGAGATACAAGATAGCTGATTAATCTTTCCTCCCTGGATGTCTTTTGTTTTCTAAGTCTCTCAGATGATTCATGGGGGTTGGTAAAACTGCTTGATGAGAAAAAAAAAAAGTATTAGTATGGAGCTATATCTAGATCTCCTTTTTATTGCTCAATACTATACACATACATTCTTATTAAAAAAGAAAATCCTTTGTGAAGGAAATAACCCAATTCATTTTCCAAATGAGAACAGTGTATCTAACAGAAAGAACAGAATTAACAATAGAATTCCCAGCCAAAACCCCATGTCATTTCCTTCTCTAGTAAAATGAACACAAGTGGAGAGTATATTAATTTTATTACAGATAGAAGAACTAAACACACCATCTTTTTGTATTTTACTCCCATTTGGCATAAGGCCATTGCTATCTCATTCATGAGATTACCAGAGCTCAAACAACTACTAATCTTGGCACTTGAGAATAGAACTTAGACATTCTTATTTTATTAAAACAGAGTTATTGGCATCGAAATGATGTTAACATGCACTTCACAAGGGTTCTGTTGGAAGGTGTGTCCCAACCCACCATCAAAACTTATAACTGTCCATACTTGAAACAAAGAGATGAAAGCCCTTTTATTCCATTGCTTCAAGTAAGCTGTATAATCAGAGAGTAAAACAGGCCAATTATATGCTTATAAGAAACAAAGGAGATAACAAAAGTCAAATATGCAAATAACAATTTACTATTGAAAACCTTCATCTACTAAATTCAATGTGAGTTGTGCAGAAAATGTTATGTTGTTAATTGTGATATTTACTCACCCAAACACTACCATTCTCCCTCTTTCCCAGTGCCAATATATTAAAAGTTTAAGAGAAAGTATGTATTTCATTCTATGAAAATGAATATTGCTGCATAAAGTATATTTCAAAAGCATGATATTGAAGCAAAGATCTAGAAGAAAGCCTAAAATAATGGAAGTAAAACAAAATTCAACCCTTGCTGCTCAAAATGGGAAGCCTGGATCCCTGGGCACATGTTGGTAGGACAGGAGATATAGAAAGTTAACAGACAAAACTGGCACATGATCTGGAGTGTCAACTTTATTTGTTTTTAAGTAATTAAAATTATTATCCAAATATGTAAACAAATACATATTAATATGTATAATATAATATTGAATGCAAAATTTTCATAGCTTCTTGAGATAAAACATTAGCATTCAGATACGCTTTCATAATTGTAATTGTTTCTCAGGCTATTGCCTAGATCTCTATAGGAAAAATTCACATTCCTTTGGCATTTGGGATTTTTTTTAAGCACTAGTGAGCTTGGTTATTAGTGATTATAGAAATTTCATCAATTTTTTCCTTTTTTCATGTAAAAACATTAGTATTAAACCTTAAATTTGACCTCTTGGTGTTCAACATTTGTATTTGTAAGTACTTGTTATATTTACTTAGTACAGCCTAAACTGTACTCTATAGGAGAGCCCTATCCATTTATTTCAATCAGGAGGAGGATAGAGAATGACTAAACTAACTAATTACTGCTATGGCTTGGATGTGGTTTAACCCCAAATTCTCATGTATTGGAAGATTGATGGCTCTGGGTAGTAGTACTGGGAGACAGTGTGGCACCTTTAAGAGGGGGTCGTACTGAGGCTGTCCTTGAAAGGAAATGATTCTGGTCTCAAGGAGTGAGTTCTTTCCAGAGTACACAGTTGTAAAATTCATAATTAACCAATCTCTGTTCTCTGGCTTCCCAACTTATCATGTGATCTCCCTCTTGCATGCACTTCTAACATAATGATTGATATCTGCCATCAAGTGATCCATCAGAGGTAGGACCATGCTATTTAGATTTTCAGCCTCCAAAACTGTGAGTTCCACCTCTTTTCTCTACAAACATCCCAGCCTTACATTCTTCATTATAGAAATAGAAAACTGACTTATACAGCTACCATTATTCACTCTGAGCCCAGGGTATCTGAAAACCAAGGATCCCATTCAAGTAGTTATGCTGCATTACATTTTTGGCAATTTGTTTCCCCTTTACAAAATGTGGTAGATTAACCATTTATTAAACAGACACTTTATTCAGAAATTATAGGTACCAAGTGCTATTCTAAGTACCTTGAATGTATTGACTTACTTAATCTTTATGATAAAGGTCTGTCTGAGTTATGAGTACCATGAATAATATGTAAAGTAAATACAAGAAAAGAAATAGAGACAGATGGGACTATTTTATATAGTACAGTCAGGATATTTTGTTATTTTATTTAATATTTTATGTTTCATTAGGAGTTGCCTATTTTGGGTAGGGAGTAACATATGGTTAGTCCTGAATAAAGTAAAGGGTCTTTCATGCAACTATCAGGGAAAACAATATTTCAGGCAGATCAGACCAGCAATTACTCTGAGACTATAAAATGTGCTTGAGATGTTGAGAACTATCAAGGTGACCAACTTCTAAGAGAGAATCTCATGCAGAGTCAAAGAGGAGGAGATGAAATCAAACAGTAAAAGAGACTGGCTTTACTCTTGTTTGATGGTAAGCCAAACTGATTCACCATTTTTCAAGCTGGTTTTGCAAGTATTTTAATAATCTAACCTACTCATTTATCTTATCATAGTAAGAAAATGCTTTTAACTATACACCAGGCACACTATCTTGATTTATATATTTACTACAGGAATATCTGAACTGTAACTAATCATTCTCCTTTTTTCACAACCAACCCTGAATTTAGTTTTCTAAGACTTCCATCATTTGGCATATAGATGCACAACTCAGAATAATGCCTATGGATGAGGAAGCAAAAGTAGAATACCATCCATATCCCTCAATACCTTCTAGAAAGGATTACATATAATTTAAATATTTAATCTGTAATTCAGAATTAAGGCATTACCTAAGATACACCATAGTGACATAACACATTCTATTTCTTAGATTAGCTTCAGTACTTACAGGTATACTGTATAGCATAGTAATACATATTTAGTGCAAAGTCTACAAAATATATTATGCTGAGTGAGGTAATTTTTCATTTTTACATTTATAAACATATTATACTTGAAAATAAATTTGGCAATAGTTCCCAAGTATTCCCTCCAAATCTTTGAGAAATCACATCCAATTCAAATTTGAGTAGACTTCTTGTTACTAAATAATTTAAAAAACAAACTTGAAAACCCTTTTATATTTTATTGAAAAATTATAATGTTAGAGCTGAATGCATTCTAACTTGCATGTTGTAAAGTGGATGGAGTCTTCAAAATGAAGACAGCCAATTTGTTTTTGTTTTGTTATAAACAATGATATGTGGCTCTGCCACTTGCTAGCTTGTTGAACTTGAAAATGAAAGAAAATTATCACTGGAGTCAAATTTGCATGTTAAAAGAATGCCACCATTAATGCCTGGTTGGGGATTGGGATAAAAAAGAGTAGTGCTGTGATCATCCATGAAGGCTGGCTGGGGACTGAGTGGAGATCATTTGAGTGGCCCACACTGTGTGAAATTCAGACTATTTAATCTATGGCAGATTATAGAATTGACTATACAGGGATTATGTTACCTGGCACTACACCTGGATTTTGAATATGTTTAAAATAGTTTGATTTTATTAGCTGCAAAGAGCTATTGAAAGTTAATATCCAAATCAGTTCATTTTAATTTCTAGCACAAGTGTGTTGGTCAGCTTTCCTTCACTGTAACAAATACCAGAGGTAAATTATCAAGAAGAAAAGGTTTAGATTCAAACTAAAAAGCTTCTTCCCAATGAAGAAAACAATCAATAATGTGAAGAGAGAGCATACAGAGTGGGAGAATATCTTTATCACACACACATCAGATAGAGCACGAATCTCCAGGATATATAAAGAACTCAAAAAACTTAACACCAAAAAAAACAAATAACCCAATCAATAAATGGGCTAAGGAACTGAACAGACACTTTACAGAAGAAGATACACAATCAATCAGCAAATATATGAAAAAATGTTCAACATCTCTAGTAATTAGAGAAATGCAAATCAAAACTACTCTAAGATTCCATCTCACTCCAGTAAGAATGGCAGCTATGATGAAGACAACCATCAATTGCTGTTGGTGAGGATGTGGGTAAAAAGGTATACTCATACATTGCTGATGGCACTGCAAACTGGTGTAACCACCCTGGAAAGCAGTATGGAGATTCCTTAGAAAACTTGGAAAGGAACCACCATTTGACCCAGCTATCCCACTCCTTGTTCTATACACAAGAGACCTAAAATCAAAGTACTACAGTGATGCAGCCACATCGATGTTTATAGCAGCTGAATTCACAATAGCTAAACTGTATAACCAATTTAGATGCCCTTGAATAGATGAATGGATAAAGAAACTGTGGTACATGTACACAATGGAATATTACTCAGCATTAAAAGAGAATTAAGTCACGGCATTTTCAGGTAAATGAATGGAACTGGAGAATATCATGCTAGGTGAAATAAGCCAATCCCCCCAAACCAAAGACCAAATGTTTTCTCTGATATGTGGATGCTGATGAAGGGGGTTAGAGGAAGAATGGAGGAAATTTGGATTAGGCAGAGAGGAATGAGGGGAAAGGAGAGGGCATGGGGATAGGAAAAATGGTGGAATGAGATGGACATCATCATCCTTGGGACATGTGTGACTGCACAAGTGGCGTGACTCTACATGGTATACATCCAGAGAAATGAAAAGTTGTGCTCCATTTGTGTACCATGAATCAAAATGCTTTCTGAATATTTCTTATATAACTAATTAGAACAAATACCAATTATAAAAAAGAAGAGGGAAAAGCTGATTTTGGCTCATGGATGCAAAGGTTTCAAATCCATGCTCATTTGGCCCTTTTGCTTTAGGCGTGTTATGGCACAGTTCGCGGTGGCCAGTACATCTGTTGCACTCAGGGTGGCTGGGAAGCAAAGTGAGACAAAGGGACTAGGGTCCCAATACTGCCTTCAAGGGTATGTCCCCATTAATCTAATTTCTTTTCACTGAGTGCCAGCCACCTCCTAAAGTTTCTACCCTCCAAAGAATGCCAAGGGCTAGAGCATAAGACATCAATATGTGGGCCTTTGGGGGAATATCCAATGTCCAAACTATAGCAGAAATTGTTCAGCAAAAATCATTTTCTTAATCTGGTTATGAATGAGCTTTTCTACATCCATTTTCTTTATTTATCACTTTTCCACAAATCTTGGTTACATAACTGCATTTGACCATGAGTTGGCTTAGGTAGTTTAGCTAAAAATGCAATGTAATGCAATTTGTCAATGGGGATTAAAAATTATTCAAAAAGAGTTAAGATATAAAGAAAGAATGGAAAAAGGAGTGTTCTAATAATGCAGTTGCCACCAACAGACTGTTATGAAAATTTAAAACATGCTGAGGAGTAGAAATCCATATTAGATAAACAGAAATTCTATTAGAATAGGTGAGAAGGTGAGGGACGACTAGATTGAGAGAGCCAAAGATGAGTGCATGTACTTCACATAATTCTTGGCCTTGAGAACTTAAGTATTTCTTTGTATTTGTGTTCATTTAGGAAACTTCAGTTTTGAAGGATGGAATGCATGTGGTACCTAGGAGATTGGCTAAGTTAAGTAACTCAAGGCCTGTCACTTTCAATGTTCTAATCATTAGATCATGGAGATATAACTTGTAATAACTTTTTCCCTCTTACATTCAAATTCTGTAAGGAACAAAATTCAAGGAGACTCTAATTCCATTCAGTTCTTTCAGTCATGGTCCACCATTCAAAGCAGCAAATAGAGATATTCCTGTCCTTGTTATTATTTTAAAAAAAGTTAATATTATTTAAAGGTGTTCAAAAATCCTATCAGAGGGGAAGTGATGCGAATATTAGACCTGAAACATTGGCTAAGTATGCATTCACCTGCAAATATGAGCAGTCTATAAAGATGGGCACATAGGCTAGCCATCTTTTATGCTGGGGATTTAGGCAATATAAAGCAAAAACCAGATGTCTGCATAGCCTTTGACCTGAGTCAAATTCCAGAAATTGATCTTGGGGAAATAATAACAAATGTGGCCAAAGTTTTTATATCATAACATTGATTACAAAAGCAAAAAGGACAAAAAACAAAAACAAAAACTGGAAAGTATGCAAATATCTAAAGTGGTGGACTGGTTAAATAAATTATGATCAAAACTTCTGTTTTGACATGTTATGAAGTTAATAAAAGAATAAATAACATTCTTAAAACAAACAGAAATTGAAACATAGAAAACATGATTAGAAAAATTCATTAAAGAAGAAATACAAATAATCAGAAAACATCAAAAAAAAATCCAGCCTCAGAGTAATGAAAGACATACTAATTTAAACAATGCAGGTATATTGTTTTCTACGCAAAGGTGCCATGAATTACTACAGATTAATACTGCTTGTGATGGTCAGGGGAGGTTTCTTAGTGCAGCAATCATGGAGTCTTAGGAATAGTTATAAGAAAGGTAGAGTGAGGTAATTATTGGGCTAATTATTGTGTCAAAATATGAAATTTGACTTAAGTATTCATTCTATTTTCAGAATTCTAAGATTGTACTTTATATATATATATATATATACATATATATATTTGAGTGTATATATATATATACACTCAAACACTGAGCCACACCCTCTGCCCTATTTTGTATTTTATTTAGAGACAGGGTCTAACTGAGTTGCTTATTGCCTCGCTTTTGCTGAGGCTGGCTTTGAATTCAAGATCCACCTGCCTCAGCCTCCCAAGCTCCTGGGATTACAGGTGTGAGTTACCATGCTTTCAAATGTATTTGCAGTGGGAAATAATTAAAATAAAAATCCATTATGGATATCTGGAAGATATCTATTGAAGAAATCATGTAAGTAGTAACCAATACCATAATTGAATTAAAGCTTAGTTTATGAAATTAAAATAAATGGTCTATGCCCCCCAAAGGTAGTCAATTCAGTTTTGCAGCATTATTTTGTTGGAAGCAGGAAATAGTAACATGTCCATCCATGTGGATAAAATGCAGCTGGACTGCAGAAGGTGGTTATATAGCAGAGTGGCTCTATTATGACTATTTGGCACCAGAAAGACCAGCACAAGATATAATCATATCTTTGAACTACAGCCTATTTTGAGATGAGAATTTATTTGGAGTCAGAAGACTTGGATCCAAGTGGCAGCTCTGTCTTTTATCCTCTGGAGGAGCTTTCAAAACTCATGAATTTTCCTGAATTTTCCAGTTGTGTGGAAGAACTGGCTCATACCAGCTCATGAGAGCCAATCATGAATATCTCTTCTCAGCTTTGTGCTCAGTGATGTTACATTTGTAGCTTGAA
Source organism: Spermophilus citellus (assembly GCF_964194105.1). Taxonomy (NCBI): domain Eukaryota; kingdom Metazoa; phylum Chordata; class Mammalia; order Rodentia; family Sciuridae; genus Spermophilus; species Spermophilus citellus. The sequence goes on from NC_138198.1 coordinate 37,764,123, forward strand.
ATTAGGCTCGGTGGATATAGTTACATCATGGAAAACAGCAAATACTTCAAACTAGGTCTCCCATAAATCCTAATGAGTTAGCTGAAAACCTCTAACCAATATACCACTGGCTTAAATAATTGCTGAAGAATTAAAAACAGCATAACTAAGGTATTTTAAAATGTGTTGTAAAATAATAATATGAATTTTAAGGTATTATTAATGATATCACACATTCTGTTTTGATATTTCAAACCTTAAACAAATAATTATCAAAGGCACTTATTACTTCTAATGAAAGCAGTTTTAAAAGTTGAGAGAAAAGATTCATTAATGAGGGCTAAAGTAGGATTCTTGGAACTTAAAACTTTATACAGGTACACAAAAATATTAGCAGAGGATGGAGGTTAAGAGAACAACCTGAATATGGTAAAGGCTGCAATGAAATGAGTTAGGCCAAAATATGAGGGCACTTGAATGTCAAGGAGAAACACAAATAATCTGTAAGGTATCTTTTATTTTTAAATACTCTATGAAAGTCCAAGTGAAAATTGGAGTTTGAGAGAAAACTAGATAGTCCAATTCTTCTAGCTGGGGTCTGGTAAGTTGCAGGCCTCTGCAGCTGAGAAAGCCTCTTTTCCCATTAGCAGCTAATCACAGCAGGGGAATGCCTGCTGGTGTCAGCTGCCAGGGTTGCAGCCCACAAAGATTCTTCTTCACTAGTGGTGTGTTATATAGGATACTTAATGGCAAGACATGCCCTCCACTTTCACAGCAGATCCCAACAGCTCACCCCTAATCTCTTTTCGGGTTCTTGTCTCACAAATCTGAAGAATGAAATCCCTGGAGAAGAAAGAGTGATCATAAAAGAGCAGGATATATTCAAGTGAGTAGAAAACAGACAGAGCTCCTTCCAGGTAAGATGGGACTCTATAAGGGGTTGCCACTTAAGTGCATATATATAGGGGTATATATAGCTATATATAGCTACTAGATAGGACATTGATGCTAATCAGATCTTGGAAAAGTACCAAGACTGTTGGTCAATATTTATATTAAACAGGAATTGGGAAAATTGGGCTATCGGTTAGTCCTTGAGTCTGTAGCATTCCTTTCCCACTACCCTGGGACAAAGAAGTTGGCTGGAATGTTTGGAATGTGTCTACAAGTTCACTTCCTGGAGTGGCTTTTATATTTAAAAAGACATAATTGGGGCCCATTACTTATTCTATCTTATTCACAATGAAAAATATAAGGTGTAATATTGAGATTTTTATAAATAACTTTGTAAGTAAAGGACATATAGTGTCAAAAGAAGGGGACAATTAACATTTCAATGTTCCTTAGACAGGAAAATCATGATGCTATTTGAAGGGAAAGACTAGTTTTTTGGCACTTGAGTGATAAAGGCCTCTAATTATACAACATAAGTTTTTAAAGCCCTACTCACATCAATGAGCTTGATGCAACCTGGGACCACCAGTTTCTTAATTTTGTCATTTTATGAGTACACATAGCCATAAGACTAAAGAAAAAGTTAAAATAAAAACTTGGTAAAACAAAGTCATATTCTCTTTTCTTTCATTTATATTTTCTTTCTCCTTTTCACCCTATTTATCGAAAAATAAAATATTGTGTAAATAGGATAGTCAGAGTATGCCTCATATTGTATATAAATACAATGCAGCAAGATGATAAAACACTGAATGAACAAGTAAAATTAATATAAAAGTATCATCAAGGTGTCAAAAAATGATTGATAATTACACACAAATTATCCTCAATGATTTTATAATGTCTTTGCCATGAACAATCATACCACTAGATCCTTCAACTTCTTTCTTTCCTCCCTCTTTTCTCTACAGGTTTCTTCCTTCTTCTTTCTCTCTTTCCTTCCCTCCTCTCCTCCCTTTCTTTTTCCCCCTTAGGTCTTTGCTTTCCTCCACTTTCCCCTCCAACACATCATCTCTATTTAGTTTCAAATTATCTTTATGGAGGTCTTTGTTAAGGGACAGATTTGATAAGATACAAACACCAGGAGAGCTAATTCACTCCCAGCTGTATCCTGGGCTATCTTGCCATCATATTTCTTTATTCTTCTTTCTCAGTGAATCCTGTGCTTCACTAACACATTGAGAAGACCATTGCCAAATCTCTTAGACATCTAGCCTTCATGCTTTCACTTGAAGAAGGCAGAATATGTAGTCAAAAAAGCAGAGCTTTGGCAAAAATTCACATCTGGTCTCTACCACTTGGCAGCTGGGGTATAAAAGGCAAATTATTCACCTTTTCAATGCCTCAGATATTTTAATAAACAAAATGGAGATAATACCTTACCTAGGAGTATTATAAGAAATTAAAAAGAATCCTGGAAGGACATATGGCACTCAAATGACACTAGTTGCCCTTCTTAGGACAGAAGGAATAAGCAGACAGTGAAAGGGTAAAGTTTCTAAGCTGGAAACCTTGAATTGAAATGTAAAAGATTAGGTACTATTAAGTCCCTCTGTTACACCCAGATTCCTGAGATAGTTAAGACAACGCCCTACTGGCCATTCAGCCTAGGGCCCTGTGCAGTTTGTTACAGGGCCCGAACCAATCAGTTTGAATGTGTACCCAGTTTAGAAGTGACCAATCACCCCTGCCCAGCCTGTTCCCGCCAATGAATGGACTAATCATGTATCAGAGTTGTTGTTCAATTTTCCCGCGCCTCATGATGATTTGTTCTGATGTATGCAAAGCCCCCCCCCCCCCGCCCTCTCCAAAAAGTGTACTTAAGCTCTGCTTGACCTCTGCTCTGGGCTCTGGGCTGCTCTCCCTTCTTGAGTGAGCACAGAGTCCCAGCGCACTGGAATGGATCCAATAAATCCCCCTTGCCATTGCATGGAGCTAGTCTCGTGGTCTCTTTCTCCGACGTTTCACCGGACCCTTACATTTGGTGCGTTGGCCGGGAACTGCGCATCGCCGGACGGGGAGACCTAACGAACTGCTTCGGGGGTAAGTAAGGTGCCTCTCTCTCTCTCTCTTTCTCTCTCTCTCTCCCCTCTCCTTCTTCTCCTTCTCTCCCCCTTGTTCTTCTTTCGCAATTGCTCAGGTGCGATCGCTCAGGTTTGGTCTCTGGCGGCTCAATGGTGGGCGTAAGTCCCCAAAGGGCATAATCTCTCAGAGCCTCGGGTGGGGTTGGCAGTGTGTGTGTGTGTGGCTGTCAGTGGAGAGCGTAAGCTCCCCCTGGCGGTGACTGGCAGACGTGCCTCAGGAGTCACAGGCCACGCCCCCAAGGGACACTTTGGGGGACTCGGGGGGACGGAGGTGCTCCCCATCAGGTAGAGGGGCGGATGAACCCTCGTCGGTGTATTTTACTGCCAACCCGTCTGGTTTTGCCGGCAACTCTTTCTGTTGAATTCACTGTCTGTCTTTAATTTTTGCTTCTGAATTTGTGTTAAACGTTTACTGTGTGTCCGCGTTTGCGTCACGTTTGTGTTGTCTCCCTGCGCTTCAGAGTGGCCCACCCTCGGAGTTGAATGGCCCCCAGGAGAGTCCCTCCCATTTCAGCCAGGGCCACATGGCCATCCAGATCATGGTGATCTAACCTTTCAGGACCTCTGCGAATCTCCTCCTGTATGGGTGGGGTCCGCGCAGTCCGCTGGGAGGATTCCACCCGGCGGTATGGCGGATCTGTCCTGTCCCTGTCCCACCTGTCCTCTCTGCCCCCTGGCCATCTCCCCTCCCGGGAGGGGAGAGGGGAGAGGGGTGCTCCAGCAGGCGCGGTGGACGGGCGGTGGACGGGCAGACGGAATCGGGGGGTGAGGTCGGCAGGGGACCGCCCCTCCTCCCCCTCCTCTGCCGGCAACCGGCTGCCACTGGGCGTATTTCCACCACAGTGGGGCAGGTGGGGTTGGAGTAGGAGCCCGCAGGGGACTGCGTCCCCCCCCTCCGTCCACCTGGCGAGCAGAAAAAAGCGGCTCGGGGGCACCCAGCCCTCTCCCTCCCTTGTGGGGGTAGAAGGGACCGGGTCCCCAAACCCCCCGAGTGTTACAGCCCTCCCCGGCTGCAGTGATCACCAAATCCCGGGGCCAAAGAAGCGAACGGATCTTCCTAGAGTCGGGCTGCTTGGAAATACAGCCCAAGGCCGGATGATAAATTCCATCTAAGGCTAAATACTGAGACTAGGGAAGCGATGTTTTCGGCTTGAATGCAAATAGAGATGCCTGCTGGGGATTTAACAACTTTGACATCTTGCTTTGACTTTTCTCAAAGCCCTGTCCTCGTTATTAAATTGGTGTTAATTGGCTTTAGAGATGGGAACCAAATTTTCAGTCACAAATTTGAGTCTCCACTCAGCTTTCTTGGGGAAGCCTAGCACTCGAAACAACTGTAAGCAGAGGATGAGCTTTTTGGGAGCTGGCTACTAAAAAGTTAGGGAAAAAAAAAAAAGCCTAGTGCCTAAGGTCAAACCAAACTGGAGGAGCTAATCTTGCAAGTGAAAGGGAAACTGAGGAATTCCCAGCAGCTGCCAGAGCCATTTTCGCTTTGGGGAAAATTTCCTCATAATTTCCCTGCACTTAAGGATTACTCCACCTAAATGCAGTAAAGTCAGTCACACTGAGACCCTTGATTTTACACCTATAGTTGCCCCTATGTGAAAACATCTGGTCCACCTGTGGGAAAGTCTATGGTGCCACTGATGGGAGTCATAATTAAATGAGAGTTCAAAACCTGGAGGGATATATTCTTATCTGGTTGTCTGATTGTTTCTTAAAGATAAACTAGGTTAAATGTGTGTCTAAAAAAATAATTTTTTTATTGTAACAATCTGGTATCTGAATGGGTTTCTAAAGCATTGCACTATCTTGCAGTTAAAAGTTGGGTTTAAGCAATTGTTTAGTTTGATTTCAGATAGTTCTAAAGAGTTTCAATTTTTGAACTGGGTAGCCTAAGGAGATTTCACTAGGTATACAGTGCGTTGATTTGGGCAAGGATAGTAAATTATGATTTGGTATCTGTTTCTCTGTAAGATTTAGGAAAAAAGTGTTGAATTAAAACGTTGGTCTGGCTTATTGAAATGACATTAATTAGCAACAGTCTTGGGAATTTTCAAAGCTTAATTTCAGATATGCATGGTAGTGTGTGGTTCTTCCTAAAATTTTTCAGGCAAATTTAATGTAACTTAATGCTACTTTAGGAACTTCAGAACAAGGAAAGTGGCTTAGAGGTCCTAAAGAAATTTCTTCTGATGGTAGAGATCCTATTTCCAGTTTTATGTGAGCAAGTTTTTCTAGTGTAAAAAGATATAAAATTTTGGGAATTGCTTCTTAAATTTGTATCATAATTTTCGACATCCAAACCTGGAAATATGACTTATGGCTAAAATGCCTTAGGCCTAAATATCTGTTCAAAATAGCAGTTTTTCCCTGCTCCTTCCAGACCTTAGCCAGGGCTTAAGCTGATATGCAAACAGAAGCAGCTTGGAACTCAGGCCCAAGGAAAAAAAAAGAAAAAGGTAAAGGTATCTTTTTATGGGAACTCAAACTAGATTAAAGGACTTTTGCCTTTTCTTGGATTCTATGTTTTTTTGAGCTCATGATTTTTATCCTACAGACAAGTTAATGTTTTTCTGATAAGTTCTATTTTTTGATCAACTGGAGTTTTTTTTAAAACATTGCAATGGAGATTTCATCTGCGAAAAACTACGAGGCCTTTATTATTGTTATGTGTGCACACTCTTGTTATGTGTTGTATGTCGGTATGTCTGTATGTGTGTATGTCCATATATCCTGCAGTGATATGACAATTAACAGATGAGGAGCGCTCATAAAAAAATTAAAAATGGATCCAAATATCTTTGATTCACGTGATTCAAATGGTTCAATTTAAATTTGGTAAATAGATAAAAAAGGAGGTCTTAAATTAAGCTTATAAGTTTTTCTAGGTGTTCAAAAAGGCCCTAATAAAATGTTAAATCTGCTTAAATTAAAAAGTTTACAAGTATTGTTTCAAGATGTGAACAGAAAGAGGTTAACAGATGAAAAAAAGAAACTAGAAGGTTCTAGGTATGGATTTAATAGAGGGAAAGTGTGTTTCTGGTTAAGAGTTTAAGTAATTAAGAGGGTTTAAGTAAGTGATGAAGAAGGTCTGTGCAAGTTGGTTATAAGTGTAAGTTTTTGAGCAAGTAATCTTAAAGAAATTAAGCAGCTGGTTAAACAAGTGCTATTGTTTTAGAGAATTGTGTTATGTTATTTCTTTAAAAGCCAAACTTGGTTAGCATAAAATCATCAATGTAATTGTGATGTTACTAATGTGTTCATATCTTCCAGGTATACAAGTCTGTAAGGTAGAAGCTTTACAAGCTGGTGTTCTAAAGTTGTATGGTAATTTTAGGTTCAAAGAAAAAAAAACATGTTGGAGATTCAATTATATCATTTATGTTCTATAACTGGACTTGTTATCAGTAAGATATGTAAAGTTCTATGTTGCTTTCTACACTAAGATACCATTTAAATGTATTTTTAAGTCAATGAGAGCCTAATCTGGGTGAAGGTTTCATTATAAAACACAGAAATACTTTGCTACTTTCCAACAAGAGGTTAGAAGCTTCCAGCCTTCCTTTAATTCATGTTTTAGATGTGATATTATGTTGTGTTAGTTAATATTCATGTAAACTTGAGCAACAATTTATATAGGCTTTGTAAAATGATGTCTAAAAAACAAAGATCAACTTTAGAACTATAGTATTTAAGATTTATGAAGAGCCCCACCTTACTTGAGATAAGGCTCTATGTCCCATCTCATGTGAAAGTGACTATGAAAGAAGTAGGCTAGATTTCAGTACATTTAAAGTTGTGTCCAAAAGTTGGTTTTTGTCACGATTGCCAGGATCTCAAACAGGGGATGTACTCTGCCAAAATTCTAGGTAGCTATTACATAGACTAAATATGTTTTTATCCTAGTTAGTTTTGTTTTGAAGTTTGCTTTTAGATGGTCTAAGGATTACCTGTTAATTTTTTAAAGAGGTACTGCTCTAAGAACTCACAACCTGGGTTAACTTAAGATAAGGAGTTATCACCTACAGGATAGAGAGATAGACATAAAAGTTCAGCACCCTTAATATAAGACTGTTGACTTATTTGCTAGATGTTTAAGATTAAGTTTTAAAATTAAAAATTTGGCTCTTGCCCTCTGAGTCAGTCTGAATCAGGGAATAGGGAACTTTTTCAAAGGGCTCTGCAACTCTAGGCCACATAACTTCCCGAGCAGGGAGATTAATGAGACCAGTGGAGGACAGAAGGCCAATCAGTGCATTTGCTGTAAAGAGGAGGGTCATCAGAGAAGGGAGACATCTCTGATGCTTCCGAGGGAAGCCACATGGTCAAGCAAGGCCTGGACCCATCCTAGCGCAAATGGCACTAGCAGAACTGAGAAGCTGCTGTGAAGTTCCCGACGACTCCCAGAGTAACTCAGCTGACTGTTAACAATAGGTAGAAACAGAAGTCAGTTTGACTTGCTTCATCTTAAACACTTAGCAAAGACAGTCAAAGCCAAAGCACAGCTGTTCCTGGACATCTTAAATGATAATAATAGTTAAATGTAACTTCCATAAATAAGTAGACTGGAGGCTACAAAAGAGATTCTTAGACAGAAATGCCTGATAACTGTCAAAGGGACTGCTAGAGTAGTTTTAGTCTAAGGCTTTTATTTCTAACCAACACAGGTAGGCTTGATGTTTGCTAGTATGGTTATCCAGCCCTGAGTAGCAGAATTAAAGATTTCTCTATTAGACACAGAGGTCATACTAGCAAAGGATTTTGAAGGATCAGATGGCATTAGATTATTAGACTATATCTTAAGGGAAAAGACATCTGTAACCCTAAATGTTGTGTTGACATCCCTGACATTTCTGACAATGTGACAAATATCCTTAAAGATTTACATGCTCAGATGGAAGCCATGTCCTCAGCAACTTTGTTGTGAAAACAATATCTTAGCTCTTAGTTCCTGGTACTTCCTAATGGAAAACATTGTTAATCTTTGTCTTGGTCATTATACTCATTGGCATATTCCTGTGCTGTGGCATTTATTACTGCATCAATATGGTTCCAGTACTAATGAGTTCTTGTTTCTCTTATAGACCACCTATCACTCGAATGGCCCTCCAGCCTATTACTTCTCAATTGGACTTTTAGCATGGACCACTCGATAGACCCGATATTTTTAAGGGGGACTCCAAACTGCTTGCCCCACACCGTCCCTTTTCAGCCTGAAGAAGCCAGAGAGATGCTCTTCGTCCCCCTTCCTCACAGCAGTAAGGAGTTCCCAAATTAGAGGGGGGAATGAAGCCAGATTTAAAGTTAGGTAGTCAGTGTAGCTAGATAGATCGGGGTCTAATACCGAGTGAAATCTAAAATGGAGGCCATGCTAAAAATGATTCCAGGAAACACAGGACAACCCATGGTAATCAGAAGGCAATATGCTCCACCGACAGAGATGAAAAATGAGACTCCCCAATAATTATGATTCATTACTTTTAAGATTAAAAGTAGTCAGAAAAAGGAGTGGGGAATGAAAGGGTAAAGTTTCTAAGCTGGAAACCTTGAATTGAAATGTAAAAGATTAGGTACTATTAAGTCCCTCTGTTACACCCAGATTCCTGAGATAGTTAAGATAACGCCCTACTGGCCATTCAGCCTAGGGCCCTGTGCAGTTTGTTACAGGGCCCGAACCAATCAGTTTGAATGTGTACCCAGTTTAGAAGTGACCAATCACCCCTGCCCAGCCTGTTCCCGCCAATGAATGGACTAATCATGTATCAGAGTTGTTGTTCAATTTTCCCGTGCCTCATGATGATTTGTTCTGATGTATGCAAAGCCCCCCCCCCCCCCCGGCCCTCTCCAAAAAGTGTACTTAAGCTCTGCTTGACCTCTGCTCTGGGCTCTGGGCTGCTCTCCCTTCTTGAGTGAGCACAGAGTCCCAGCGCGCTGGAATGGATCCAATAAATCCCCCTTGCCATTGCATGGAGCTAGTCTCGTGGTCTCTTTCTCCGACGTTTCGCCGGACCCTTACAACAGCATATCAGAACCTGAAGAGAAGTTATAGCCATAAGAAAGGGTGGTTTTACAGTAATGGGGCCTTCTGTAGAGTAACACAACCACTGCCATCCTGTAGGAGAGTGGGAGGGAGCCATGGGAATAAATATCCAAAGTTCCTTCCTTCCTCCCATTCCACCTTCTGCAGGAACCTATGGCCTAATCTGATTGGAAGCCAGAGGGGAAGATGCCCACTTATTAATAAGCCCATGAAGTTTAGCCTCATGCAATATAGAGCCAGAGGGAAAAGAAAGGGCAGAATTGGAGGGTATCCAGTACTACCATCAGCATCTTTATCATCACTGAACTTAACAAAATGTCAAAATCTGAATGTGAGAGTTCTCAAAATAAGAGTCACAGTTATATTCCTTTCATGGTAAATAAATATAATAATAAAGTGTAGAAGGTAAAAACATTGATAAAATGATATTAGAGAATAAAAATAAATCATCTTTTTCAGGACTCTCAAAATAATATGTGTACAACTTTAATCTGTTTTGAAAAGTAATAGAGCTTACATAATAGTGATCTGGTTCCTACTGAAGCCAGATTTAAAGTTAGGTAGTCAGTGTAGTTAGGTAAATCGGGTCTAATATCGAGTGAAATCTAAAATGGAGGCCATGCTGGGAATGACTCAGGGAAAACACAGGACAACTCATGGAATGTTGACGAAGTCCCAAAAAGGCCCTAGGCCAAAGTCCACCTCAAAGAAGTGTTAATGAACAGCCCCCAGCAAACTTAAAGATAGCCCATCACAAAGAAGTGTCCCACCCCTCGGGCCTTTCAACCTACATTCCATCACCAAAACTATAAAAAGGGGAGACAACAGCCCTTCCTCGGATTCCACCTCTTGGGTCCCCTTCTTCCTCCGGGAGAAGTCTTTTCTGCTGTCCTTTAATAAACTTCTAATTTCTACTCTGACCTTGCCTCGGCGTGCTTCTTTGGTGTTATTCTTCAACATCGGGGAAGCAAGGACTCGTCACCGGTCAACAGCGGTATCACTACCTACAAAGTTGTGAATCTCTTGGAGATCAAGGACTGGGTTGTATTCAGTTTTATACCCTCTAAAATAGTTAACTGACACCATTATTGCACGTGCAGTGTGAATGTAAGGCTTTCAAAATTAAATCAATTTTTTTGGAATGATTTGCTTTTCCTTCTAAACTCTTTATTATGGAAATTAATTTAGTCTCTCTGCTTTCTTTTGTTGGCTCTCCAGTGATCTTTTTACCTAGATCTTTGTACAAAAGAAGAGATCAGAAGCTAATTTAGCAAGACAAAATCATTCCCCCTGAAACACACAGTGTAAGTGGGCAACACATGTATAAAAAACTGTATTTGTCTTTTTTTTTGCAGATACACATTTAGAAATTTTCCCCAACCTGTCTCTAAAATAGCATTCATATAACTCACTTTACTTTCTTCCATGGTGTTCTTCTTTTTCCTTCTATCCCATGGTAATAACTGAACTTTCTTTCATTGCTTTTTTCCATACTTGTTTGTGTGTGTTAAGAAAACAACGCATTGCTCTTTTGCATAACAAATGAAAAGGTATATTCTCTAAACCATTTGTAGTAAAAATTTAAAGAGGAAAGATTCAAATCACTTATTTATTAACTTAATATTTTGTTTTCCTTTTTTTGAAAAAAAATGAAGGCTAACAAGTAAACTATTTTAAGTGTGTTAAAAGTGAAAATCCCTTTGATTTTATTTCCTCTAAGTTATAATACTGAAAAAACATTCTAAGTATCAGAAATTAATTCCTTGATGAGTTATTTTATGTTTACTTGTCACAGTAAAATGAATATAACTATATTTAAAAGAAAAAAAAATAATATGAAACCAGGCATGGTGGCCATACCTGTAATCCCAGCAGTTAGGGAGGCTGAGGCATGAGGATCATGAGTTCAAAGCCAGCCTAAGCAAAAATTTAGAAATCTCAACCCAATGAGATCCTGTACTAAATAAAATATAAAATAGTGCTGGAAATGTGGCTCAGTGGTCAAGTGCCCCTGAGTTCAATCACCAGTACCCGCCACCCCAAAAAAGAATATGAAGTAAGAAACCTAATAACACTACTGAGCAGAGTTATTTCACACTGGGCTATAAGACTCTAAAGGCTGCTCTCTCTAAAGGTATATAATTAGAAAGGATCTGGTGCTTTTGAATTACTCCAGGGACACTTGCATAATGTGAGTACCTGCATTCATGCTAAATTTTGACAGTCAGGTTTTGATTGTAATCTCACATAGTATAATGATTTTTGCCACAGTAAAGATGGCAAAGCTGAGTCATTTCATATATACATGAGTGGCACTAACCTTCAGGGTGGAAAGTAATGACTGCTGACCTATATGAGGGAATATGACTGTTTAAAATAGAGTTTGAACACTTGACATATGGACCTTTGAACTGAAGAATCTCATTTGGAGCAGGTCAGAGGAGATTAAATTCTCAGTTAGATTAAAAGAGATCTAACTCAGTAAGGAGGAATGTACCTTTTCCTTTAGGAGATACAGAAAAGCGTAACTTAAAAAAACTCCCTGCCTAGGACTCTTTTGCTAAAACTTTTGATTACCTTTGCTGGCATTTATAGCTTAAAACATTCTAAGACCACTAATGTATATTAAAGAATGTTGCATATTTAATTTAAGCTATATTTTTATTGTCCCTTAGTTTTTAGAAATGCTGTAATATTATTCAACATTTTTATGTGAGTGTATATCTTCTTAACTGAAATAGAATTGGGTTTTTCACAAAAGAGGGTGGGGTCTCTCTGAAACCTTATCAAACCTTATCATAAGGGTGACAGGTAACTCCAAAGGTAACTCCAAACCTATGTTTTATCCCTGTCTTCCTTGGGTGACTCCAAGCCTGTCATTCCTACCTGGAGGTCTTTTGGTCACCTCTAACTCAATTTTACTAATTAATGAAGCTCAACAAATCCTTCATCTAGCAGCTTTTCTTTCTCTTAGGCATGTATTAGACTTATCTCTATTTCTATTAGCTTTGCAGCACTCATCCTGCAGCAGAAATATGTATATACACATACTCTCTCTAATCCTTTCCTCCCCTTCTTAAATAAAAGGATGAAAACAACACAAGTTACTGTATTACTGTTCTTGTTTTAACTATGTATTGACAGTAGCTTTAGAGCTGCTCGTTTTAGAAATATTCTATAAGATATTTCTCTTTTATCAAATTTCTTATCTTTGGCCATATGGCATTTTAAACTCTTCCCAAATCCTATGGAGGCTTCCTCCCCCATTTTGGTGTATAATATCTTTCTTTATTTCATTTTTTATTTCACGAATCATATGCAGATTAAAAATTAGCTCATTCCTTTCTTTGTTCAACCAGAAAATATTTATTAAATGACAGATATTAGCAAATATTGGGTTACTTTCATTCTTAATTTTGCTAACAGTTTTCTGGACAAGTGCTTACCACTGAGCTACATCCATAGCCCATGCCAAAAGCTTTCTAATTTTTCTCCTGGATTCCATTTCCTTCATGGACTATCGGCGTCTCCGCGTATTTCTTTTTCTTTTTTTTTAAATATATATTTCCTTGTTTCTAAAATTTCCTTGATATAACATTGTTCATTGGATAGATTTGAAGTCTTGATTCAAGATTTCTAGTGTCTGACTACTACCCACCAGTCCAACCTTGCCTCCTATTATTTCCAAATATCTTGAAATCTATGGTTATTAATAGCTAGATCTATTAGTTCACTATTGTTTCTATGCATACTCCATTTTATCACCCTTGAACAATAAAGCCTTATTTTCAAATCAATTAAAACATTTTATATCCACAAGACACTAATTTAAAAAGAAGCTACAAGTAAATAGCAGAAGGATCAGTAGAGTAGAGGGAAGGGAACAAGGGGAGGGAGGAGGGAAGAAATGGACAGGTACTGGGGACTGAATTTGAACAAAAAATATTCCATGATTTTATAATTTTATCAAAATGAATCCTATTGTTATGTAGAACTAAAAAGAACCAATAAAAATAAATTTAAAAAAATAGAAGAAAACCCCTCTACCTTCACACAGATTCTATGTACATTCAATGACTTTGGTATTTCTTGATAAACATGAGGCTACCTGAACTTTCCCCAAGAAAACTGTCCTTCCTATTTTCTATTGGTTCTGTAAGGTTCAAGTTAAATACAGAACTAGGATAAACATGTTCTAAGATAAGAAATTACTCTGAAGGAACTGCTTTTATCCCTTCTTCCCATCAACATCAGTCCATGTGAGATACCAGGCTGGTGAGATGCTCTTAAGTAATGAATTTCTACTGCATTGTGGGACCTTGGCTCTTAGAGTTCATGATGATTCTACAGTAGAGTCAAACAATCAGGATAACTACCAGCAAGTATCTTAATTAATTCCTTCATCTCTGTGTTGGGTGCCCTTTACTCAATGAATCTCCTGTTGCAGGGGCTAAGTATTATAAATAAGATGATGTGAAATCACTACATTCATATTTTTATACTTAAAAATGTATTCTGAAATGCATTTATGAAGCTTTATAATGGAGCAAAAACTATATGTGAAGATAAAGTAAGACAGGAAAGAAATAAAACAAAAACACAAGAGAGGAGTGAAAAGAAGGAATTCAAAGAAATAAGAAAGAAAGGAAGGAGAGACAGATGAAGAATAATTGAGGTTAAAAAATGGTAGAAAAATAAACTTAAGCCAGAGTATGGTTAAAGAACAAATCATTTATGATATAGAATATTAACTGCTTTGTAACTCACAAGACAGGGTAACTACCAGTGCACAAAGATGCTATTAAAAGGTTTTTCCTTAGTGAGTGACACTATGTAGGGGGAAATTCTTACACAGAGTCAAAGGTCAGGATTCCAGTTCAAAACTTACCTATTCCCTGATCCAAGAGTCTGGCCATCACAGTGAAGTGGTTTCTAAGGCCACAATACAGCAAAGAGTTGGAGAATGGAAACATAGATCTGGTTTACAACACTTGCAAATTTTTCTTAAGGATTCCTGCTAATTTGCAGCAGAGAGCAAAATGGTTGTGAAAGTGTGAAATGACACGTTAGAGGGAAGAGCGGAAGAGAGGAGGGGAAGCAAGGGATTGTTCTATTTTAAGAGGATTCTTAATTTCGCTATAATCCACTGTTAGCATTTTCTTTACATTACTATTTACTGGATCACTGTAATTTTCCAAATAAGCTTTTGTTTCACACACGAACCACCGAGGAAGCAATCAAACCTCTAAGATCCACTTTAATGAAATCTTCTTAGTTGTCCAAGGCATTCTAACAGAACAAAAACTTGTAAAATAATGTGCATTTGATACAGCATAAAGGGACCCTGGCCCTTGCCTGGGAAAAATAAAACACAGAATAGGGGGAAGCACAGAAGGACAAGAAGGGGAAGGGAGATAAAGAAAAGAGAAACAATCTGATTATTATTTTGCTATGTTGATTAAAATCCTCTCAACAACACTGTGCTCTATAAAGGGAGGTGGTTACTGGGCAAAACCAGAGCTTGCTTTTATCATCAGACACCTTGGATTCAGATATGTCAGCAATTTACAAAATCACATAGGATACATCACTTATCTCCTCAAAGTTTCAGTTTTCTCACATGTAAATCAAGAACAGTTTTATGAGATGTTTAACAGAGCTCACTTTATACAGCACTTAATACATTACATGGCAAATAAAAAATACTCGAAATACCTTGAGTATTACCAATAGATTTGGAAAAGTCTTCAAAGGATTAATTCATACACACACACACACACACACACACACACACACACACACACACGAGAATTCAGGGCCAGTGATATTTCCCAACTTTATCAAAGTGACCCAGAAAGCAAGATGGGCTTCTGGTTCAGGGTGCTTGGCCCTTCTCCATGACAAAGGAGAATAGCTTGCTTTGAAGTTCACTAAGTATGAAGAATTTAGAAAACAGGCTGCATGGGTGGTGTATGAATTTTTAGCACTTCCTCTAAAAGATCATAAACATTAGCGATGAATTTCATCTGCTTTAACATCATATCCACTATATTGCCAAATGACATTAGCTATTTAGAACAAGTTTCCAATAATCATCCCCTCCCTTATTTCACCTTAACTCACACTGGGTACTTGTCATTTTTTTTAAATGTAGGCATATTTTCAGGTAGGTATTAATTTTGGACACAAGGCTCTTGTGTTCAAAATTAAAACTTTCTGAGGACAAATGGAAAAAGTCATGCTATGTGCCCAGTTGCTGGCCGTGATTATTTTCTGAACTTCTGTTATTAGACCATTGGTGTGTCCAAATTGTTAAATAATAACTTTCCATACACTTCAGACATTTCACCTTGCAACTGATATCATTTTAATGGCCACCTAAGCTTTTCTTTTTGAAATTAGACATTCATTTATTGGTTATGATAGCATGCACATGTATACGATTTCCCAGAATTCTACGTTGAACTTTGCAGTTGAAAGTGAGCCATGTTTATTGAATTTGATGTAGATTTTTGAAGAGTGTTAAATGTTTAAATATATTTCCCAGTTGAGATTCTGATATATAGAATTTAGATTACAAAATGACTTAAAATTATGTTTTCTTGGAATAGTTTGAGAATGCACAGAACTAGTTCTTCTTTAAAAGTTTGCTAGATTGAACAGTGAAGCCTTCTGGTTGTGCACGTTTCCTTGTTGGAAAACTATGTGTTACTCATCCAATTTCATTGCTCTTTATTAGATTGAAATCCTGTCCTTGTGGAAACATCGACAAGCTAGAGGACGTTATATTAAGTGAATTAAGTCCAAGCATAGAAAGACAAATATGTACATATGAAAGTTAAATCTCACAGAAGTAGAGAGTAGAGTAGTGGTTAGCAGAGGTTGGTAATGGGGAGAGGTGAGGGGTGTGCAGTGAGGATGGTTAGTAGGTATGCAACTAGATAGGAAGAGCAATTTCTACTATTCTATAGCACAGTAGGAAAACTATGATAGATACAATTACTTGTTATATTTCAAAACAGTAGCAAGGATTTTAAATGTACCCAACACAAATAGATGATAAGTGTTTGAGTTGATGGATATGCCAATTACTCTGATTTCACACATATACAGAGTACTGAATGATTATATATGTGATTTCACACATATACAGAGTACACACATGTACTGAAATATCATACCATATGCCATGAGTACATAATTATTATGTGTCCAATTAAAATAAAAAAAATAATATTTATGTATAAAATCTGGATATTTATCACAAAGTTGACTTAACAAATGTATGAGAGAGAGAGAGAGAGAGAGAGAGAAAGAGAGAGAGAGAGAGAGATTCACAAAGTCATTTGAAGAGGACATAGAGTACCAGTGTCATATAGTAACAATGCTCACAAAGCCATGAGCAATTGTGTGCACTGATGAAGTTGCGATCCTTCTCCTGAACTGGTCACTAGAGTCGCAGTCACTGCATGCCAGAATGGATGTTAGGCATCATTTGGTCCCCAAACTTCTTCAAATTGATAATGAAAACCATATATTTTGCTATTAAGAAAGAAGGAGAAGGAAGAAGGGATCAAAGGAAGAAGAAAGAGAGAGGAAAAAAGAAAGGGAGATGGAGGGACAATCAGTAAAGGAATTAATATTTGATTTAGCCTTCTCATAAATGTATTCTATTTTATTTTATAATTTGTATATAAATAAGCAGGCAAGCTGGGAGTCACATGAACTATTCAGAATTGGAGATTTGTTGAGTTGTGTGTCTTACGGGGGGTTTTCTGTTAAAAATAACAACACACTTTCACCTCTCTCTCTCTCTCTCTCTCTCTCTCTCTCTCTCTCTCTCTCTCTCTCTCACACACACACACACACACACACACACACACACCCAAAAAACAAAAACAAAACCCAAAACACCTGTGAGTCTTTAATTACACAAGTTTCAACATACAAATGTTTCCCAATCAGTTGAAACGCTATTTAGACTTTTTGTTCACCTAGAAAAGCAAATATACCATAAAAGATAAAACAAAACAAAAATGAGTGCCAGATCCAAGAGTCTCATGAGAGCCCCTATAACTTAAGTCTTGACATTAATGAGAGTATGAACCCACTGCTTTGTGACTGACAGTGGCTTGTTATTTCCAAGATGAAGACCAGCAAAGTTCGGAAGGGAAAGTTCATTCTCTATTAGAATCTGTTTAGAAGGATTTAGAAAAATACAAAAAAGAGAGAACTGCATGGTATATGTACTACTTGCTTGCTACTGCAACATAAACTTCAAATATTTACTCTGACATTTTAGAATTCTGAACATTTCCCTTTGTGTTTCCATAAAAACACGAAAAGCCAATTGTTGGGTATTAATTTCCACATTTTTCATTGAATACTTCTGCAAATGGGACACAAGTGCATAACTTTACAGGTGTTAGTTGACGAGAAAAACAAGTCAGGTTCTCTTACAAATTGCTTTCCCCTCAGTGTCAACATGTACAACCAAAACTGGCTAAGATTCAAGGAGCCGCTATGAGTTCACAGATGCCCACCTCTGATGGCTGCAAAAACAAATTCTCAGTACAAGCTGATCATCTGTGGGAATTCTCTTTATTCCTTTAACTAAGACAGCACATTATTATAAATCAGGGGTTAAGAGAAAGCGTTCTAATATACTAATGTATGAATTGTATAATAGGTTATGTGGAAGCATGCTAAGATTGGGTTACTTAAAGATTTAGAAAGTCCTGAGCAGAACACATTTAATGAACGACATGCTTCCCTTTTAGGATTTGTTCCAAAATCTATCCAGGATCTAGACTGGAAAAAAGAATTTTCTCTTCAGAGTTGTTTTTTAAATTTTGTTTGTGTTCTGGTAAAGCACATACACAATTTACTATCTTAACCCTTTTGAAGTATAGTCCAATAGCATTAAGTAACTTCAAACTGTCATCAATACCATCCCCCTTCAGAAACCTCTTCATTTTGTAAACTGAATACCTTACACACTGAACAATGATGTCAAACCCTTCCATACAGCCAGTGGGAACCCCCACTCTACTGTCTGTGAATTTGGCTACTCTAGGTAGTTCATGTAAGAGAAATCATAGACTGCCCTTTCTGTGACTGCGATGTGGGAGTTGCCCCTTCCTGCTTGACACACAGTTCAAGCAGAACTAAAGTTCATGTCTGTGTTACAAATTGATCCTTGATTATAAGATCCATTTGACACAATCCCATGATTCTGTCACTATTATTGATTATTATGATGATCAAAAGGACTGGTACTCTGAGAGGAGTCTTTGGGCTGGAGTGATAGCTCAGTGGTGGAGCACTTGCCTAGCATGTGGTGTAAGTCCTGGGTTCAATTATCAGCACAACATAAAAATAAATATATAAAATGAAGGTGTTGTGTCCATCCACAACTAAAAAAAAAGTCTTAAAAAAGTGAGAGGTATTAATATCATTAAATCTACTGGCATTAATTTAATTATTATTTTAATTCCCATATTAAAAGTGTCTTAATCAAGTAAATCACAAAACTGCTTCCCTTAAGACCTATATTTGTGCTGAACCAGAGTTGTACATAAGCAAAACAACAGCTTATCTTTTTTTTTTTCTTTTTCTTTGACAAGTGAGAAAAATCCCATAAGCTTTTTACCCCAAGGTTTCCTTCTCTGGGCTGCCAGCTATCAAAATCAAAAATAATAAGACTTCCAAAACTGTACTTGTTACTGTTGTAGGGGACAGAGAAAGAGTCCTTGAGTGTTAGGATTTAATTTCTTTTCAAGGTCCATGACAGTATTTCATCCTTATTTATCCTGCTCTAGCTTTTAAAGCAGATAAAAACTCATAAAGCTGCTGATATGCTCGGTGTGTGTGCATGTGTGTGTATGCAATGCTATTTAAACAGAAGACAAGTAGATATAGGTAGATAGAATGAACACATTTTTTCCAAAATGGTTTCCCTCACCATGTGCTTACTGGTCTTTAAATTTGGCTGCAAAAAAAAAAAAAAAAGTCAGCAATGAAAAGCCTGATATTTGCTAATCATTTTCCAAATCACTCATTGGTTTAGAAAAAGGAGATTAGAGAAAGTACATATCTTACCAACTGTGTATTTAATATTTGCAGTGCAACTATTTGCTAAAAACCCTGGAAGTCTTTGGCGTGTCATAACTGGCTACACTGTTGAGATGTAAATTTGAATCATCCTCTGATGGAGTGGAGGAAGTAGTGGTGTGTGGGGACACTTCTGAAGCCGGGGGATGTCTCATACGTTCATGAACCAAGCTGGGTGCTCTGCAACCTTCTCTCCAATGGGCTTCACTGGCCTGCAATTTTTGCCACAGTGAGGATGGCTACTTTACATCTGAGAAAGTGATTGTTTTACCCAAATAATACATCCCCAGGAAATCGTCACTGATATGCATTAAGATTTCATGAGTAGAAAATTATTCAAAAGTTATTTATTACAGATACAGCATTGAAAACAATTCGAGCTTCAAAATAAGGAGGCATTTCAATAAGTGTGTAGTGCAGCTATACAGTGAACTTTTGCATCTAAAAATGACATTGTGAAAAAAGTATTTATTGTTATGGGATATTAGTCATTAATTATATTGCTAAGTGGCAGTGACATCCCAATATCTATAAAAGAAGATAGAAATAGAGCAGATGAGAAACCTTAGAAGGACATGATCCCAAACCCTTCACAACAGCAGATTCTTCAAAATAGATTTAGAATATAAATCAGTTCCCATGCTGGCTCCTTCTGGTTTTAGATAAATGAGGCTTGCTCACACAGCATTATAAAGTGGAAGGGAGATTATCAAATCTGTGTCTGAGTGCATTCCAGACATGGCGTCTTCCCATTAGCTCTGCCTCCAGCTTGGCTGCTTTCACTTTTGACATACCCGAAGGTTTTTTGAAGACAACAGCAAGGGTGATGCTTTAGAACAAAATTTGTAAGTTAACACTTTTCAAAATCTTCAGTGGCGTACCATTGCATTGACAATAAATCCTAAACTCTACCACGGACTGCAAGGCCTTGAATGAAATGCTCCTCCCCTGTTTGCCATCTCATTTCATTAAGCTCTAGCTGGAGCTCATTTGGCTCCCATCGCACTAACAATACTCCAAGGTTTCCCCCAGTTGAATGTCTCCAAGTGTATTATCCTTTCTCCCTAAAAATTTCTTTCAATTTCTCATTCTTCAGGTCCTATCTGGCATCTCAGATAGACTTATAACCTTGGCTAAAGCAGGCCATACTGTCTGTGTCTTGTATTATTTTTTACAAAAACACCTTATTTAGTTATAAATTATTTTATTTGCCTGTCTGGCCCTTCAAAGAAAAACTATTGTACTAGAAGTTTAATGAGAGTTGAAATAATCTCTTTTAGAAATAATTACTATAGATTGGCTAGCATATAATAGGTGCTAAAAATTATTGTTAAACAGATACAGTAACAAAATCTTTACTTTTATGGTATATTGACATGAACTATAATTGTAACCTCTATTAAAAACTGAGAGAACAATAACTTAAGGTAGTACTCAGGTTTCAAATTTTGCAAAATGTACTACCCATTATTAAATCAAAGCCTTGAGCAGGCAGCCCATTTATCTGTTCAACTTCTATTTTATTTAAAAAATTACTATAAAAATCTTCAATGTTTATGCTATTCAACAATTTTATTAAAATCTTAGGCAAAATGCTCAACACACCACTCTCGTATGTGGCAGGAGTCATTATAGCAAGTATGTAAATAATTTTTGTTCACATAAGTAAGTCAGAATATTATGTTCTTTTCATAAAGTTAAATATATTCTGTTAAATAAATATACTTCCTCATTATTCACTCTAATTAAAGATGCTAGATTAATCAGCTTAGGCAGGACTTATCATCATAATCAATAGCATTCCTGGAAAAGCACAGAATTGCTATGGCTTTCTCTCCTTTGT
This sequence comes from Spermophilus citellus, assembly GCF_964194105.1. Lineage (NCBI taxonomy): Eukaryota > Metazoa > Chordata > Mammalia > Rodentia > Sciuridae > Spermophilus > Spermophilus citellus. The sequence goes on from NC_138198.1 coordinate 37,785,139, forward strand.
GGTTCTTGCATTTAAAATATGCCCCCACATGTGCATGCATGCGCGCGTGACACACACACAGACACACACACACACACACAGAGCTGGCTCTCAGAATATTCTGAGCATCTACCATTCACTAAAGTGTGCCATCACCTCACTATCGCTTGAAAGAGATTTTTTAAAATTAAATTTGCTTCAAGAGATATTACCTTTTGTGAAACATTAATTATTTTTAGAGAAAGATAGGGAAACTCAAGATTACCAAGTGTTCTGAGTGAATTACAATGAGTGGATGCCTGCTATCCTGGCATACTCAGCTCCAAATCCCGTATGAGAGACACTCAAAATATCTATCAAGAAAAAATTTGACATGGTATCTCTTCACTCTAAGTATCTTAGAAAAGGTCAGAACCTGTCTGAAAAGCAATGAGCAATGAAGTCGTTTTGTCCAGAGAGCTGCATAGTGTAAGAAACTGCTTTTAATAGACTGTGTGTTAAGATGAAGGCCTACAGTATAACACAAGGTTGTTTGTGATTTTAAATCTAATGCATGCATTTTTCTACTATAACTGCATAGATGAAGAATTATCTGTATGTACCCAATGATTTGTACTAATAAAAAAATACACGGATACATACGTTTTTACATTGATATACCCTCACAGTCCTTTGGAGTACATGATTTACTGAAAGCATGAAGTACATAAGTGTGTAGATTATAACTGTAACTCTGAGCTAGTGAGGAGAAAATCACTACTGATGGAAACTGTTTATTGCAATGCTGTAAGGGATTGAGATAAAAAGACTGTTTCAGTTACATACTGATGTAAAATTTATAAAAGAAGTCCGTTAGGTAAATGGATAAACTGTGAAGGACTCTGGGAAGGTCAAATTGTCTATGGATTTTAAGGCATGGAGGTGGGTAAGGAAGGAAATTTCCAGGCAGTGGGGTGTGTCTCTATTGGGAGAAGCTTTAGTCAGTGGGGCTTGGTCCCATTCTAGTCCATGAAACACGGTCCTAGGATATGGTTATAAAGAGAAGAAAAAAAGACTCAAAAATGATCTGAAGGAAGCTTCAAGTCTAAGAAGCATATTAAGTATAAAAAGATAATTTTAGTGCAATGTGCCACAGAATAAGGTAGAGAATTAGAATATGGGATTGGCTGGGAAAGAGGAATTACAGACCTAAGAATAAATAAATAATTAAAAAGTACTGTCTCAAGAACAGAGGATGAAACATATTTGCTTCCAGAGGATTTCTCTGCATAAAAGTATGTAAGCTTCTTAGGGGAGCAGAAGTTATCAGTGGAGGGAATAACAAAGAAATATCCATGTAATCACATGCTTGGAAAGAGACATTTCTACTTTCTCATTATTCATCCCAAAGAGGAAGAAGTTTTCAGAAAGAAAGGGAAGACCTCTTCTCCTAAACAAGACACTACAGCATTTCTGTCATTCCAAGAATAATAAACATAAAAATAAACATGGTGCTTCTGACATGGTGCTTCCACACCTCACTTCTTTTCAAAAATATATTTTTTTCTAGCTGTAGATAGATAGAATTTTATTTTTTATTTTTATGTGGTGCTGAGAATTGAACCCAGTGCCTCACACATGCTAGGCAAGCACTCTACCATTATAACCCCAGCCCCCACACTTCACTTATTCTTTGGATTTTGTCACTAACTAGGGCACTTTAGAATACAAGAAAACCCAAAATATATCCTCTCCAGCTAACTTTCACAGTATGGAAACTTTACATGTAGCCTTTCTAAATACAGCAGCTCAGTGGCAGGTAGGTTAAAAGGGAGAATTATCTCTACTATTGCTGTGTCTTCTGCATTTGTGTCTGACTAAATCTTCTCTACTAACAAAGTAATAAATTGCTAAAATATTATTTGTAGTCTTTAAATATATTCTCCATTATTTTCTTTTTGCATGATATTTGTATAACATTCATGTAATTATAGTTCTAATTTTTATTAAATATAAAATCTACGTAGGTACTATAGAAAAAAGCACAGAAAGGATAATAAGAAAATGTCCCTATGCCTATTTATTGGTTAAATGGCATTCAGCAAATCCTTATTTACTAGAAATCAAGGAAACTGGCCACATGATCTTTTCTAGTTCTCTTCCAAACCTTAAATTCATAATTAGATTAAAAATAGTGTATTTATTTAGTTATCCAATTGTCTACATTTAGGCTGGGGTTGTGGCTCAGTGGTAGAGTGCTTGCCTCACATGTGTGAGGCACTGGGTTCAATCCTCAACACCACATAAAAAAATAAATAAACAAAATAAAGTCATAAAAATTGCCTACATTTAATTATTATAGGACATGTTTTATTTTAAATATGATACTATAGTTAAAATTGTTAAATGAATAGTCGAGAGGTCACTTAATTTTACTTGTGTTTATGCTAGCATTTAATTATAAGAGTAATAATGTCTCTAAATGTTGCACTGACCTGAAAATGAGTATTATGCTTGATGCCATAGAAACATATACATTAAATAATTTTTAGGACATAATTATTCCAAAAGGTTAGAAATGTTTCCATTAATTATATAACAAATGTTTTATAGTTTTCTTTAAAAACTGAAGCTGCTTTTTTGCTTTGCATTATGAATATTTATTGCTCTCTCAAAACCCTTCTCAAGCATCTCCTCCTTCAACTTCCTTAAAAAAAATTAACCATTTGTAAATGATTAAATAAATGAATTTGTAGCCATTCCCTCAGATAACTACAGGTTGACTCTATGGGTGGTAAGAAATGGACTGAACTATGACCTTTATCCCTGAAACAATAAAAATCACCTTGAACTATAATTGTAAGAAAGCCCAAGAGTATTTTATCTATGGATGATTACTATATTTAAGTGGCAAACATCAAATTTCTTCAAGAACTTATTTGGTACTCCTAATTTTCGGATGCAGTGACCATGTGATTACTGTTCCTGTTAGGTACAAAAGCACTTTGTAGGAGACTGTGCCAGAATTAGAAAGAATGAGCTAGAGTCCTAACCACCACTTATTAACTATGTGATGTTAGGTAATTTAGTCCTTCCACTCTCTTAAAGTAATCGACAGAATTAAGAAAGACCACTTAGATTCAGTACGTAGCATATAGAAAGTGTTTAATAAATGTCCACAATCAGAGGCCACAGCCTCTTGATTACACAGGAAACATCTTGATTACAAGAGAATCTTTGATTGCAAATAGAAATGTCTATACTAACTCATAATTTAGCATAATCTTTAATATTGGTTGAAGGTAGTTTTTTTTCATCATGTTAAAAATTGTCTAAAAATCTGGAACAACTTTGTTGATCTCACCAAATGCATTTTTAGAGCCATCAAGATATTCATATATATTTTCTCCTTTGATCAATGTAGGTAAAATTGCAAAAGTTGTTTTGTAATTTTAATCAATTTTAACATTTCCAGAGTAAATCTCTTGTAATTAAAGTGTAGAGTTCTTTTACTACTGTGGAATTAATATACTCATATGTTTTCTGTTGTCTTTTTTTTGTGAATGTTTTGGGATTAGGGTTAGACAAATTTAAGGAAATGAATGGGGAAATTTCTATCTTTTTTTAAAGAACATAAACAGTATAAAAACTACCTGATACTAAAGTTTCTCTTCTTTTTAAAACCTCTTGACTTCTTACATTTGTTGAAATGTATGTGCTTAGAAAATAAATAACCAGTGTGGTAAATCACACCTGTAATACTAGCAATTTGGGACAATGAGGCAGGAGGATTGCAAATTTGAGGACAGCCTCAACCTTGTGTCAAAATAAAAAGTTAAAAAGGCTGGGATATAACTCAGTAAAACAACCTGAATTCAATCCCTAGAACCAAAAAAAAAAAAAAAAGGAATGAAAAAAATATTGAGTGATAGACAGTTCATAAATATTATTTCATTTTTGTTACACTAATCTATAGTCAATATCATCAATTTTCTAGATCTGAAAACAGACCCAAAAGTGTCATTTTCTTAAACTAAGCTATTGAGAAACATATGATATGTATATAAGCCAGCCTGGTCTCATTAGGCTCTCTGTTTCTAAACAGAGTATGAACTTGGGCTGGGGATGTGGCTCAAGCGGTAGCACACTTGCCTGGCATGCGAGCAGCCCAGGGTTCGATCCTCAGCACCACATACAAACAAAGATGTTGTGTCCGCCGAAAATTAAGAAATAAATATTAAAAAATTCTCTCTATCTATAAAAAAAACAGAGTATGGAATAAATTTAGTTTGGCTAATATATGTCAATGTTCTTTAAGCAAAAAGAAAGAAATGTGGAGATGTATGAGGGAAAGAAATACCACTTCTCAACATTATACTGCTGAAATAAATCAAATCCTGTGAAAAATAATGAAATTCAACAACTTAATAACAGACATTTAGAAAATAATTTGGCAGTTTAAAAAATTTTATTCTAAGAAAACTAAATTTGCAAAATGGTCATTAATAGAGATAGTATGGAAGAACAAAATCACATATAATATAAATTTTAATATAATATCACTATCATATAATATTTAACATTAATTTATGAACATTATATTTTTCATCATACGATATAATATTTAATATATTTTATAATATAAATATAATTTTATATGTAAAAGTAAAGTTTCTTTTAAAATTTTAAAATGCAATGAGTAAGAAATTGATTTTAAAAAGTAATAAGTAAGTCTGTTTACCAAATAACAATTGGGTGAATCATAATTTTAAAAATAAGGAAAAAATTGCATGTTGTAGAAAATAGAATATAAAGGAAAAATAAAAATCACCAATACCAAGCAATACATTTATATATATGTCAATGGCGTGTAGCCATGTCAAAAATTCAGAAGGTCTTGGCTTCAGATTAGTAAATACATAATTCAGCCCTTTTGTATCTTAGTATTATACCTTTGTGAACTCCCACAGAAAATATCATTGCCTAAGAACATTACAACCTGAAGATATTCAAATGTGGTAAAGTTTAAAAATAAGTCAAAGGTTGGCTACCAGGTACTAACTTGTAGTTACATAGGTGAAAGGAATTCTGGATGTTTTTGCACAGTAGGGTGAGTATATATAGCGATTGTGTACTTACTGTATTATCTCAAAATGCTAGAAGGAAGGCTTGTGATGTTTTCCCTATGAAGTGTGATAAAGGTTTGAGGAGATAGATATGCTTAATCTGACTGCACAACACACACACACACACACACACACACACACATATATTATATATGTATGTATGTATGTATGTATCAACAATTCCCTATTAACATGTACATTTTTGTTTTAATTTATCAGTTAAAATATACATATATTTAATACAGATATTGTTAGCTCAGTATAAGGACCTATTTTGTCTACTGCACTAATACATCTTTCCACACATCACTCTTACTTAGTCCATGTATGCCATTGTTTACACAGAATAAAGCCAATCATAGGGATCAATTTGTAGCTCTGGCTGGTGCATCAGGGATAAATGTGGGGTTCCAGGTCATAGGACTCAACTACAGTGTCATTGTTCCCTATAAAGGTAAATGAACCATATTCAAATAGATTAGTTATAAACTTTTCTAAAGTTCAGGAAACTAGCTGATTTGCAATTGCTTTTCCTGTGTTCATCACTGTTTTATGGCCATGTGGAGAAGAACTAGATTGTCTCTCTTGATATTTAAACTCCTTGTGACTTCAGGTTTTGAGGTATGAGTGCTAGAAAAAGTCTAAAAACAATAACCATATTTCAAAGATTATTGGAATGTTTGAAAAAATTATATACAGTTGGTAGCAATATAAATCATCAAACGATAACACTTGTGTGGATACCAAATGTCTTTCCTTTTGCCCAGATTATTCTGATCCCTATAGAGTAAAGGTTATAAAGTTTACAGAAAAGTGGAACATCTAGAAAAAATTTAGAGATGATATGAGAATCTATATGTCTTGCAAAAATTGTCCTTTTCAGCCAGAGCAACTAAGCATGGAAAGAAATAAAATGTATCTAAGTTGAAAGTAAGAAATAAAATTATCTCTGTTCATAGGTAGCATGATTTTATACACAGGAAAAACTAAAGATCTCTCTTTCTCTCTCTCTCTCTCTCTCTCTCTCTCTCTCACACACACACACACACACACACACACACACACATACACAATTAGAACTAACAAACTAATTCATCCAAGTTACAGAATACAAGCTCAACAAAAAAATTAGCTGCATTTTTAAACATTAACAAAAAGGAAACTAAGAAAACATTCTATTTATAATGGCATCAAAAACAATAAAGAACTTAGGAATAAACAAAAGGTAAAATACTTATAACTAAAAATTAGAAGACACTGCTGAAACAAATAAAGAAGACATCAATAAATGGAAAGATATTCCATATTCATGAATCGAAAGATCTTATATTAAGTTATCAATACTACTCAAAGAAATCTACAGATATAATGCAATTTCTATCAAAATTCCAAAAGCATTTTTTGGCAGTAATAAAAACTCCATCATAAAATTCATGTAGAATTTCAAGAGACCTTACACAAACAATCTGGAAAAAACAGTCATGGGTCTCACACTACCTAATTTCAAAACTTACTATAAAGTTACAGTAATCAAGACAGTGTACTACAGACTGAAGAGAAATATAGAGACTAAATAGAGAGAATATAGAACCCAGAAATATATCCTTGCATATAAAGTCAAATGATTCTTGACAAGAGTGACAAAACCATTTACCTGGGTAAAGGACTGTGTTTCTAACAAATAGTGCTGTGAAAACTGAGTATCATGGGCAGAAAATAATGTTGGAACTTTTCCTTACTTAGAATATACATGAAAATTAATTCAAATGTTTAAAAGATGATTGGAAACTGAAACTACTAGAAGAAAACAGGGAAACTGTCAGGGAAATTTGATTTGGAAACAATGTCTTGGATATAATATCAAAACTATAGGTAACAGGAAAAATTGATAAATTGAATTTTATAAAATTAAATTTTATAAAATTTGGGCATCAAAGGACACAGTCAACAGAATAAAAGGCAACTTATAGAATAGAGGAAAATATTTTCAAATCATAGATTTGGTAAGAGGTGCATACGAAAATACATAAAAAAGACTCCTACGATTCAACCACTCAATAACAAACTGATTATTTTTTAAAAAAATGGGTAAAGATCTTGAATATGTATTTCCCCAAAGAGAAAGATGACAATCAAATGACCAATAAGCACATAAAAAGATACTCAATGTATCATTAGGAGAAATGTGACAACAATGAGGTAAAACCTCACGTCCACTTAGACAGTTATTATTAAAAAACAGATAAAACAGGAAACAAGTGTTGGAGAGGATGTGGAAAATTGGAAAGGTTGTACACCGCTGGACAGAATGTAAAATGGTAGAGCTGTTATGAAAAGCAGTATGAGTTTCTTCAAAAACTTAAAATAGAATTACTAAGTGATCCAGCAATTTCACTTGGGTAAATACCCAAGCAGGATCTTGAGAACTTATTTGTACTTCCATGTACACATAAGATTATTCACAATAGCCAAAAGGTGGAAGTAAACAAAGTGTCCACAGATGGATGAATGCACAAACAAAAAGGTAGTTTATATATACATATAAAATTTTAAGAGACCTCACACACCCAATCTTGATACACACACACACATACACACACACACAACATATTCAGACTTAAGAAGGAAAGAAATGATTACACAAATGACAACATGGATGAACCTTGAGGACATCATGCTAAATAGAAAAAACTAGTCACAAAGAACAAAGAACTTTATAATTCCAATTACATGAGTTACCTAGAATTATCAAAATCAGAGACTCTTATCTAAATATTTATAAACTGTAATGTGAAGAAAATAAAACTGAATGAAGCAATACCTCTTTTTCTTCCATTGTATGTTAATTAATTTCTCCATTTTTTTAAATTTGTAAACTAAGGATGATAATATCTATTTTCCAGTGTTTATATTGATAACAACTCTATAAATATGTAGCCAGGTTAAATCACATAACACATTTAGTGCCTCATGTAAAGTAGGTATTCACTGAATTTTTATTTTAAATGTTCTAACATCCTGTAGCAGCCCTGTTGTTTCTGATCAATTACATATAGAAGATAAATAATTTTTATGTATCCAATTTATTTTAACTACCAAAGTTTATTTACCTTAAATGTTTTCATATTCTTCAAAAGAACTTAGGTAGGGCATAATACATAAAAGAAACATTTTGAACATAACATACATAAAATAAATATGCAAGCATGCATATACATTTATCTGAACATTGGCTCCCGAAAGTAAAATGGAGATACTATTATTCTATTGTTTTAGCAAAAGAGAGACATCTTTTACTAAAACACATCTTTTACTAGACACAGAACAGAACACTTGCCCTGAGAGTACTGAATCCCTAGCAGTGTGCCTGGCACTAAGGCCACACTCTTAATATTGTGCTAGCTGAAGGTCTTTTTCCTTATGAAGATCTGCATCATTCCATCCTGTGAACATGTTGACAAGGATGATTGTTGAGAGCCACAATTTAGTGTGAATGACTGATGCCTGGCATTTTGCTAGAGGGAATGGTTGAAAGGTGACCCTGCTCCGGGATTAGGGTGGATCCTGCTGGGATTAGGGCGGATCCTGCTGGGATTAGGGCGGATCCTGCTGCCTCTGGTGCCCCCTACTTTGGAGTTCCCCTTGAGTTCTCAGGGGTTCGGGGAGAGTTGGCGCTCGGCCTGGTGGGGGGAGTGTGTTCCCAGAAAGTGGGTGTAGAGTGACGGTGAGAGTTCGGGAATAAAGAGTTGCTGTTTTAACCTACAAGGTGTGTGGTGGTTCGGTTATTTGTGTCCAGCCAGACTGTGGCAGATGATATCCAACATGAGAGAATTTGTGGGGTGGTTAGGGGAAGTCAAAAGGAACACTATCCTTAAAGATCAAATCTGCAGCCAAGCACACCCCTGAATCCCAGTGGTTGGGGTGACTGAGGCAGGAGGATCATGAGTTCAAAGCTAGCCTGAAAAACAGCGAGGGACTAAGCAACTCAGTGAGACCCTGTCTGTAAATAAAATATAAAATAGAGCTGGGGATTTGTGGTTGAGTGTCCCTGAGTCCAATCTGGGATACACCCCCCCACCATAAAAGAGATCCAATCTGCAATCTTATCTACTAAAGCATTTTTTCCAAGAAGTAAAGTCTTAATACTCAGTGAGTCAGCCACCTTTGGCCTGTGATAATCAAGCATATTTTACAATATGAGAGCTGCCCACAGAAGTCAAAATGGGAACTCCTTCAGGCAGCAATTTCTATGTTTTTGTTTTGTTATTTTTGTTAAATGCAGATGAATTACTTTCTTTTTGAAATGCCTATTCACCTTGCTTCTTTATGAGAGCCACTTTAGCCATATTTTTATTTCAAGATTAAATTCATCTGTAATTATAATTTGCTTTGCTTCAGACCAGACAGAGTCATTTGTTTTGAAGTTGAACACATTTAAGGTACTTTGAATTGTACCATGAAATCAACTACTTAAAATAAAATACTTTCTTTTGCCATTATGCAGATCAAATGCAGATCAACAGATCACACACACACACACACACACACACACACACACACACACACACACTTGCTACAATACAATGACAACAGTTTATCCTACCAATACACACCTTTTAAAAAAACGCTAATTAACAATACAAACTTAAAATAAAATATCTCCCCTATACTTTCATGGCTATAACATATAATATCAGAAAATATGTGATACATATAAATATTAATTTGAACAAAATAGGGAATGGGTAGCTACTTAGCTAGACATAGTTACTCTATTTCAAATAATTGACATCAACTCCTGGATTCAAAAACCCTGGTCCTAATTTTTAAAATTGGACTTTGGAAAGTGATCACAATTGTTTATTAAATTCAGATGGCTAATTACGATGGTATACAAGGTGAACTAAAAGTCAGGCTGATAAGAGTTTTGAATTCTAGAATAAATTCTATTTACTATTTATTTGTACTTCTGGAGGATAAATAATTGGCTACTTTATTTATTGTCATCTAAACCATATATAGGATTTGTGAAACCAGGACTGAGCTCATCTACCTGAAAACTAAGTAACATTTTTTTGATGTATTAAAATAAAATTGTAAGTCAATGAGTCCAGCGTTACCTCTGCAGCTTTCTTAATTTGGAAGGTGGATAGAATAGAAAATTCTGCATATGATAGTGCTATGGTAGCCACCGCTGCTCTGCTAGTAAAGCAACTGAAAACAGTGCTTTGTACTGTCATTTGTAAACTTGAAAGGATCAATAGTAATAGATGTTTTAAAATATACAAATAAAGTATGCGGTAATACTTCCATACCTTTGCCCTGTTTGAAAAGGATTAGGGTGTACAGAGGCAGCACTACGTTTGAAAGGAGATTCATAGTCCAGCCAACTGGCAGAAGCTTAGTCTAAGGGTGTCTGAATGAAGGGAAATTGCACCAAACATCATTGCCCTAATACCTCCTGTACTGCTGTGAAGATCAAAGTGCTATGAAGTCACATAAGGAGGACACTTACTGTGGAATTGGAGGCTCCAGAAAAGGTTCTTGGAAGAAAGGACATTTAACATGAATCTTGGAGGATCAACGAAAGCAGGGGAAATATGTAGTCTTGGTGGGGAGGAAAAGCATAGTTAGGTAAGAGGAAAGAAATTCAGTAAGGCCAAAGTATGGAATAAATGCCTGTTTTAACAGAGTATGTCATATGGTAAGACTCAGTGGATGCTGAATAAGGACCATGTAAATCTCTAAGAACAATAATAAATGTTTGTTTGACAGATTCACAAAAAAGAGCACCAGTTTAAGCACTATTAGGATTTGGGGGCAAAAGACATCAGCCAGCAAGGTTAGGGTCCGCCCCTTGCTATCTTTCAGTCCAACAATAATGTGGATGCCAAGAAGGACTTTCAGTGATTTCCAAAGTCTGTTCTGTCTTCTGTATAGTGGGTGGGGGCAGGGCATGGTCAGGAATGGTCCTGGTCTGTGAACAGTATTGTTTGCCTATGACATATCATAAAAGAAGACTGGCACCTAGCACATAAAAGACACCTTAAAGCCTATTATCTGGTTTAATATTTCTCAGCTGCTTGGGATATCAAAGAGATGTTCTTTTCTCTCATATTTATTTCTTTTTCATTGACAAATCAAACATGAGTATCTTATAGACACCAGGCATTATGCTGGATACTCAAAGGGATATCAAGATATGAAAACAAGAAGACATAGTCCAGAAGAGATTAAAGTTCATTACAAGCTCCCTTCTCCCCTGAGCTCCGCTACAGAGGTGAATGGCAGGGTACTTGGGGGCTTGCTGCAAGTACCCAGTCCATGCTTTCACACAGGTTCCTGCTTAGGAGATATGTTGGTCAGTGGGCATGAATAGGCTGCCTTCACCATTCAAGCAAACAGTTGAGTACTTTATTTTACTTAGAGCTCAGTGTAGATGGTCTCCCCACATCCTCATTGCAATCCTTTGAGATGATGATCTTCATTTTATATATAAGGTAATAAGTTGCTTATACAAAGCCATTTACTGAAATTCCATAACTAAAAAGTGATAGTGATGGGTTTCGTGCAGATTTGCCTCATTCTAAAACACAGCTTTTTAATTTCTATCCTAAAATTGCTGCTTTACCAATCCCATTCCAGAGAGTTCCAAGTGAATGTCAAATCAGTCCAAGATAAGTATGATAATATTATATTTTGGTTTTTATTTTGTATTTCCTCAAACAATATCACATCTGTGTTTCCTTTCAGCATCTCTGTGTGATACCGTCAGATATATTCAAGACAGGAGCAGCATAAAACATCTCCAATCATTTCCTCAGAATTTTTTAACATGGAAAAATATTCCCTAATCATAAAAAGGTAACGGGTTGAAGTCAGTTACGGCGGTGCATCACTTCCTAATTTAAAATGATGCCTCTCCTAATAATGTAATTTCACAGAACAATAAACAAAATAGCTATCTATTTGGTTTTTATATTTCATCTCAGGATTAGGAACAGAGATTTCTGATATTTGGAAGGTTCTTTGGGCAATCTTTGAGAAAAGTGTTTAAGGAGATCATCATATGAATAATAAGCCAGGAAGGGCTGCTAATCTCGCCTGCCTTCACCCACTGGCTGACAGCAGAATTGTGGCTTCTCCTCAGTGGAAGGAAACTGGGAGGTTGTTTTAGACTGTTTCCATTTTCTGAATGTAGGGTTATTTTCATATCTAATCAATTCTCTGGTTCATCAGAATGGTTAATTGCTGAGAAAGTCATCTGATCAAAACAACTGAACCTCATCAGCTACTTGGCAATGCAATGGGGATTTTAGCCATCAACCTCACTTGACTCAAAAATGGGTGATTTATTCAGCTTTAATCAGAGCAGCAAGGCTGGCCTTGACTCTGGTTTCACTGAGGTCATGGGATCTGGGTTTGAAACCACCTCTCTCATTTTTCAATAACTTCTGACAGCTCATTTTAATTTTTTAAGGATGTGTTTCTTTAGCTGCCAAAGGAAATTATATCTACCCCTTATAGCAAGAATGTAAAAAAGTATTAAACAGAAAACTATTAGTATGTGATAGTACTCTTCAGTTATCTAAATAATCAAAAGGCAGTCCTATCAGTATATACAGGTAGCACTAGAAAGCATGACTTTTTATTGTGTCCTATCTGTCAAACGTGTTAAATAAGTTTGGTTGACATACTGTTTACTAACATACTTTTTGACAACCATATCATAGCAGTGCAAAATGAAAATGGAATTATTTTAATAAATCATCTTAACAGCTCAGTAAGTTTTAATGTTGGCTTAGCACTTTTATCTGTTTAAAGAAAAATTATATAGAGAGTACTTTGCTATTAATCACTGCAAACATGCCAATTACATTGAAAAGGCACTGTGTATTAATAGTAGTACACCTTATGCCTTGGATTTAGATTTAAAAAAAAATACCAATAGAGTAATAACAATGTCCTTTTGTCCCCTCTTTGACATAAGGGAAATGTGTTTATTTCAATTATATTTCCTTGTGTTATAAGATTGAAGAGTTATCTCAATAAACATCAGTCTCTTAATCATTGTTATATAGGGAGAAACTACTAGCATGGAGTTCTGCAAAACTGATAACATCATCTGGGGACATATGTCAACCTCCCTCATCTTCTTTTTAAATTAATACCTTTATTTTATTTATTTAATTTTATGTGATGCTGAGGATCAAATCCAGTGCCTCACATGTGCTAGGCAATTGCTTTACCACTGAGCTACAACCCTAGCCCTCCCTCACCCTTTTCAATTTAGAGCCCTAGAATAATTCAAGAAACTCTCTAGCTCTGGAGTAGAAAGTGGTAGTAAAAATAGTCTTCAAGCTCTTAAACAGTACTAGCTAATTACTATTCTCATTACCACTGAAGTTCTTTTCATTTTATTTATTTCTCAGTCAGCTCTTTTTGTGATTGCTCAACCTCACCAAAGATCCTATCTATGGTGTTCAAATAGAACCTGAATTCATGCATATAAAAGTTGACAAATGGGAATAAAGAAGGATGGAAGCAAAAAGTTGAGGGTAACCTGGAAAAGTGTTATAAGACTTTCAGTTTGATTCAACAAATATATGTTGAACACTGCTTTTGTAAATCCCTGTGGTACCTAAGAGGTGCATTAGATACATCTTTGAGCTGATTGCATTAAATTACATTTATGTGTCCAGTTCCTGGAAGCCATCAGGAAGGGCCCTGAGAAAGCAATCCTCAAGGTGAGGTAAGGTGGATTTCCCACAATAAATCAGTGTGTTTATGTGTGTGTGTGTTTGTTTACAAATTGGGGTATTTTGATGAGATTCTCTAAAGCTCATATGTGTATATTTCCTTTCAATGCTCACTGATTGAAAACAGCTACCTGAAAGACAATATAGAAAAAAAAATCGAGGCTTCTCATAGATTTGGCAGAGGACTCTGGTTAGAATTTCAGTCATGTCAATGACTTGGGTGAAAGGTGTCAAGTTTGTTTTCAGTTTACCATCCCAGGAACCATAGGAAAAAAATCATATCCTAGTGTGGCATAAAAGATTTGTATACTATGTACTTACTATCTACTGCTCCATCACACCACAAAGATGTGACAGGAACTTATGGTGCATTTGATGTACTATATTGTTTTCCAACTCTGAGCCTCTATTTACATGTCATTCTTTGAGAGAAAAATCTCCTTATATTTCAAGATCTAACTCAAAGAGATATGATTCCTTTTGTTTCCCCATATTCTCCTATAGAGGCCTTGACACATGGTCTTTAATGCACGGTTTTGCTTACACTGTGTATCAGTCACCTATTGCTGAGCAACACATTGCTCTAAAACTTAGTAACTGAAAACATCAAAAGTTTATCTTCTTACAATCTCAAGAGTCTAGAGCTGGCTCATCTGGTCCACCTGGCTCTCATTAGGTTGTATTCAAGGTGCTAACCAAGGCTGCAGTCATTTTAGCATAGGATGAGGGCTGACAAATTTCCTCCAAAACTCATTTAGGTGGTTGTCATCTTTTTTTTTTTATTGGTTGTTCACAACATTACAAAGCTCTTGACATATCATATTTCATACATTAGATTGAAGTGGGTTATGAACCCCCAATTTTATTCACAATATCCTCAAAAAAAAATAAAATAGGACAACCACTCCATTCACAATATCCTCAAAAATAATAGAATACTTGGGAATCAACCTAACAAAAGAGGTAAAAGACTTATACAATGCAAACTACAGAACCCTAAAGAGAGAAATTGAAGAAGATCTTAGAAGATGGAAAAATATACCCTGTTCATGGATAGGCAGAACTAACATCATCAAAATGACGATATTACCAAAAGTTCTCTATAGGTTTAATGCAATGCCAATCAAAATCCCAATGGCATTTCTTGTAGAAATAGAGAAAGCAATCATGAAATTCATATGGAAAAATAAAAGACTCAGAATAGCAAAAACAATTCTAAGCAGGAAGTGTGAATCAGGTGGTATAGCGATACCAGACTTCAAACTATACTACAGAGCAATAGTAACAAAAACAGCATGGTATTGGTACCAAAACAGGCGGGTGGACCAATGGTACAGAATAGAGGACACAGGAACCAACCCACAAAACTACAACTTTCTTATATTTGATAAAGGGGCTAAAAGCATGCAATGGAGGAAGGATAGCATCTTCAACAAATGGTGCTGGGAAAACTGGAAATCCATATGCAACAAAATGAAACTGAATCCCTTTCTCTCGCCATGCACAAAAGTTAACTCAAAATGGATCAAGGAGCTTGATATCAAATCAGAGACTCTGCGTCTGATAGAAGAAAAAGTTGGCTCCCATCTACATATTGTGGGGTCGGGCTCCAAATTCCTTAATAGGACACCCATAGCACAAGAGTTAATAACAAGAATCAACAAATGGGACTTAATTAAACTTAAAAGTTTTTTCTCAGCAAGATAAACAATAAGAGAGGTAAATAGGGAGCCTACATCCTGGGAACAAATTTTTACTCCTCACACTTCAGATAGAACCCTAATATCCAGATATACAAAGAACTCAAAAAATTAGACAATAAGATAACAAATAACCCAATCAACAAATGGGCCAAGGACCTGAACAGACACTTCTCAGCGGAGGACATACAATCAATCAACAAGTACATGAAAAAATGCTCACCATCTCTAGCAGTCAGAGAAATGCAAATCAAAACCACCCTAAGATACCATCTCACTCCAGGTGGTTGTCATCTTGTTGTCAGTTCCTTGAAGATCTTTGCTACTCCCAGGGGACATCTCATTGAATATGGCAACTTGCTTACTCTAGCATAAGCCACAGGAGAAAGAGAGAAAGAGAGAGACAGAGGAAGAGAAAGAGGGAGACAGAGGGAGAGGGAGAGGGAGAGGGAGAAGGAAGGAGAGAGAGAAAGGGAGAGAGAGAGAGGGAGAGGGAGAGAGCCCAAGATAGAAGCCATCGGCTTAAAATGCCCTAATTTTAGGAGTGACACCCCATCCCACCTGTTGCATTCTATCCATTAGAAGCAAGTCAGTAAACCCACCTCACACTTAGGGCAAA
The DNA here is from genome assembly GCF_964194105.1 of Spermophilus citellus. Lineage (NCBI taxonomy): Eukaryota > Metazoa > Chordata > Mammalia > Rodentia > Sciuridae > Spermophilus > Spermophilus citellus. The sequence continues at coordinate 37,801,301 of NC_138198.1, forward strand.
GGGATTATACAGTGTGTAAATGCTAGGAGTCAGGGATTATTGGGGTTCATCTAAGAGGCCTGCCAGACACAGTATCTTGCAAACCATCCTCAGCTCTGTGAGGACTGAAAGAAACTCAATTTCTCCGTTTTCCTATCATCTGTTTAGTGTCTGACACAGTAAATATTGTAGGAAGGAAAAAGGAAGGGAGGGAGGGAGAAAGAGGAGCAGTAGGCATCTCAGCCAAATTACAAATTAAATCCCTTAACTGGAAATGACCAATCTATAGAACCATCATTTAGAAGCTATAAACAGAATGCTAATATTTTAGTCAAGATGGAAATTATATGGAATTTCTAGTGTTGTGGCCCTTGATTATGGCATTTAACAGAAACAGAATTTATAGCTTAACAATTCTTATATAGGTCTGGAAAAGAATCACTGAAGTTAAAAATAAAAGACCAATTATGTTCATTCTCAGTTCATGGCAGCTCCTTGCAGTATATTTTGTAACTCTTCCAAAAGGCCCTGTGGCTAAAACAGTGACATTTATGGATGCAGTTCTATGTAATAAACAGACATTCAATTATCTTTTTTTTTTTTTTTTTTTTTTTTTTTTTTTTTAAAGAGAGAGTGATAGAGGGAGAGAGAGAGAGAGAGAATTTTTAATATTTATTTTTTAGTTATCGGCGGACACAACATCTTTGTTGGTACATGGTGCTGAGGATCGAACCCGGGCCGCACGCATGCAAGACGAACGCGCTACCGCTTGAGCCACATCCCCAGCCCAGACATTCAATTATCTTAAATGGGCTATCTTAAATGTTTTTTTTTAAACAAAGCAAATTCTAATTTAGGGTGATTTCTCCTCAAAAGCAAAATTAGAAAGTATCCAGTCTCTTGCTTTAGTAATACTGGATATGACCCTCCCCCTTAGAAATCTCTCCCATAGTTATTTCCTCTCTTTATCTAAACATGAAGATTTGGGAACATACAAATGATTAAAATCTTGTCCTTGAGACTCCACTGTTTCCACATTCAGATTGTCGTGTGCTATGGTTTGAACATGTTGCTAAAAAAACATGTGCTACTTGGGTGCAGTGACGCACACCTATAATCACAGCAGTTTGGGAGACTGAGGAAGGAGGGTCACAAATTCAAAGCTAGCTTCAGCAATTCAGCAAGGCCCTGAGCAATTTAGGAGATTCTGTCTCAAATTAAAATAAATAAATAGATAGAAGCAAGATAAGAAGATAGATAGACAGATAAGAAGGGCTAGGAATGTGGTTCAGTGGTTAAGTGTCTCTGGATTTAATCCCTAGTATCAAAAAATAAAAAAAATAAAATAAAAAGCATGTGATGAAAACTTGATCTCTAGTCAATTAGTGTTAGGAGATGGAGCCTAATGAGATGAGATTAGGTCATAAAGCTTCACCCTCATGAATGGATTAATGCTGATTATAAAAGGTATGGGACTGCAAATTTAATCTCTGTGTCTGTCTCTCCCTCTTTCATTCTTCTTCTATAGGCTCTTTCTCTCTTCTCTTGCCCTCTTTTTGCCCATCAGCCACGGGATGATATCCCCTGGATCTTGGACTTACTAGTCTTCAGAATTGTAAACCAATACATTTCTATCCATTATAAAACACTGCTCTAGCAGCACAACATGGACTAAGACAGCATGTACTCAAGTCACCACAACATCTTGTGAATGTGCTCTACCACATTATGTACAGAGCATGGTAGAGTCAGAGGACAAGGGTTAGTGGCTCAGCCTAGGGAGTTTTGCAGGTCACAGAGATAAGATATGATTTAGAACTTTATTTTGAAAACAAAGGTAGTCATCTTCTTAAAAATAAACAAGGAATGAGGGAGAGGTAATTTAGTTATAGCTCAAATACTTTGAAATATATTGAATCTTATTAAAAATCCACCTTGACCTCAAAAGACATTATTTGCACAAACACTTTAATTTTATATATATATATTCAGCTATGCATAAGGCTGAGGCAGAAGGATGGTAAGTTTAAGGCAAGACTCGGCAACTTAGTGAGAGCTTGGGTCAAAATAAAATTTTATATAAGGGACTGGGAATGTAGCTCAGTGCTAAAATGATCCTGGGCTCAATACCAAGTACCAGAAAAAGAAAAAAAAAAAAAAAGACTTAATTTGAACTGAAGTTGTATTGGATTTCAATAAATTATACTGTCCTAATCAATATCAATTTAATTCATAAAATGAAAAAATATTTACTGTTCCACATAAAATAGAAGCATTCCATCTGAAGCTTTAATAAAAAAAGAAAAACTTAAAATGGAAGAAGCCATGTAACAAAACTTTCTCTATAGCTACTGAGTGAAGAAACTACAATGGTTTGCAGTTCAGATAAACTGTGGTTGATTTTGGTGACAATTTAAACATATGAACAACACATTTATTTATGTGTGTTCATTTGAATTTACTGTCAGAACTAATAAAGGATAGTCTGAGTATCTTCAGACTGAAAACAGAATTCAGGTTTAATTTTGTCTCTATTTTCTCTCATTTATGGTCACATTAATCACAAATTAAGAAAATAAAAATGTTACAATCTACATTATGACCATGTTTGTTGTAACTTAAAAACATAGGATTCTAATATTTGTACTTAATTTTGATTAATTTCCAAAATAGAATATTACAGATAAAAGTGATGTTAATTTCAGCTTGACTACATTTTTAATTTATTATCAGCTAAATATACAGAAGAGTAAGCACAGTTCCCCTAGCAGAAAATGAATTTTGTTGAAAAATATTGTTTTATTTTTTAGAGATCAGATATGATTTAGAACTTCTATAGATAGTTGATACAGGTAGGAAAAGACTGCATTAAAAAAAAAAACAACAATAATAGGGCTGGGGATATAGCTCAGTTGGTAGAGTGCTTGCCTCGCATGCTCAAGGCCCTGGGTTCAATCCCCAATACCACATTTAAAAAAAAAAAAAACCACAATATGTATTTTTTATTCAAATCTTGAAAACAATTATGATTTCAGAAATACTAGACATAACAATTTAATTACCACTTTTTGATGCTCAAAATGTCTATCATCTATTTTTTAAAAAAGCAGTGGAACATATGGAAGATGTGGAAGAAGCAATAGGAGATGGTCTGATGGGAAGACATCACTACATACAATTAAGGGTTGGGAAGTATGTTAAGATGTGGTCTTGTAAACAAATTTCCCAAATTAAGACTCCAACTTGGTCGTTTTTCACTTTCCTCTGCAGCTGTAACCTTCCACACCCATATAAAGAGATAATCACGCCCATATAAAGAGATAATCTCAGCCACTAGGTATAGAGACTAGTCTATAAAGCTGTTTTATTTTGTATTTACTCAGTGACTACAATTTGTAAATACTCTACATGTAGACATCATGCTGAGTCAGAAAAGCAGATGAATAAGAAATGTCTACTCTACTTAAAGTCTACACCCCAGCAAAGAGACAAACGTTATGAAGCCTAGAATAGGGCTAGTAGAAAGGAAGAGAAAAATATGAGATATACTTCTAAACAAGAATACAGAAATCCTGATCAGAGACTGGATATGGGACTAGAGAGGTGACATTTTATTTTCCTTCTCTTATTTAGCTTCAATCAAGCCTCAGCTCTTCTGTTCCCACATTCTTCATAAGTGCCTATCTGCTGCTCACAGGGCCAATGTTGTCAACACATTTTCTTCAAAGAAGAAGGCTAAGACAATCTTATATGAACATTTATCTTTTCTTCTCTGCTCATCATTTGGATTGACTTTTGTCTAGTCTCATTCACAGCTTGAATAGACATTCTTTTTTAAAGTTTATTGGTTCTTTTTTTCCTCTCCATGTTCATAGAAGATCTGTGCAAAGAAAAAGAAGGTAGAGGGGGAAGTGCAATGATCCAACCTATGAATAATATATTTTACCAATGTCTAGTTGGCTTAGATACTCTATGCTTTCTCTTTTTCAAAATTTATTTTATCCTGAGACAGTGTCTTATTAAGTAGCCCAGGCTGGCCCCCAAACTGGATTCTCTTACTCCAGCTTCCTGAGCACCTGGGATTAAAGGTCTGGCTCCACATTCTCTATTGATCTAATATATATATACTACATTCTTCCTTTCTTACTTTTTGATTCACTGTAAACTTTTATTCTCTTCTATATAAACCCTCTATCTTTTTTTTTGTTTGTTTGTTTTGGAAGAGTTACTTTCAAGGGGGAAAATAGTGTATCATGGGTAGTTTTTTTTTAATATTAAAAAACAGAATAAATATTCACTATGTCAATCTTAAAACAAAATCATTAAAAGAATTAAGCACTAAAAAGCAAATTCTGAAAGCTCTGTATACTAAATTCTATGAATTAAATAAAAAGCCTTTTTCAACTTCACTATAAAGTAACTCAACTCTTATATATCATAAGTCACTTTAACTATATTTCATAATTTAATAACATAGTACTTTTAAAACCCTTGTGATCTAAGAATCACATCAAATTTTGTTTAGGGGTATTGCTATATATAACAAGAAGGGTTATTGTGCTTTGCTACCAAGAAAACTTCTAAATTAGCAAAAGCTATGATGTCTCAACTTCCCAGGCTAAATAAATGCTAACAGACAGAATGAAAAAAAAAAACAAAAACAGGAATTGACCACAAAAGTTCTAATGAGCTCTCGACACTAAAGTTTGATTCTCAACTGTCATTCCATCTGATTTCAATATTTCTGCAAAGAGCTACTAAAGTAGAATAAAAATATAATGGAAAAAATGTAGACTAGTTACTAGAATATGTGTGTATATACATTTGTCTCTTGATTTTCATTCCTGATATACAGGATTATAATGAGAATATCCTTTCTTATTTTTGTGATTGAAATGGCTCTCTCCTTGGAGAATGAAGCATCAGACTTAGGAGGAAAGTGATACAACAAAAGACCAAGTAAGACTGCAGTTATTATGTGCAATGGGGTCAATAGAGAGTAATAAAAATCAATATAAAAGAAAATAGAATGAACAAAATTTGGAAAAGCCTTGGATAAATCAATAAAAAGAGTGGACTGGGAGTATGTGAGGTTTTAAAACAGTAAATACTTACTGATTGACTGACAGGTTGGTTTAATATTCTTGCCACTTATTTCATTCTTAGAGTTTCTATTTGTGTCAGCCAGCAGTGATCCACAGTAGAAAGCTGTTATCAATATTCTTATTTTGGAGTTTTATTAATATATAGTCCCCCTTTCTGTTATTAACATAATAAATAGCCCATTGTACAGGTTTTCAGAAGGTTTGAACACAATTATCCATAGCAAAAACAAATAAATTACAAGGACTTCAAATATTCATTTTGTTTTGTTTTTCTCTTGGTAAAGTCAGGAATTAAATTATTTCTTTACATAATAATAAAGAACTTTGAGATCCTAAGAACACAAACATCTTAATAGAAGATTAATTGCATCTAAGATCTTTGTGACCTAATAGTTTTATTAGTACTCAGAACAATCAAGTCGTAATACCCGGAGAGAGTCGGGATCCCAACAGGAAACAGGATAGTCTGTTTGACAGAGATGAATGAAGAAGAATATTTATCAAGTCATGATGAGGTATAGGGAAACAAAAAACAATGCAGTAGCACTTGACAGACAGCAAGAGCAGGAAGTCCTTACTCCAAGGCCTCAAGAGCAAGACCCTTGCAAACACCTCTTTGGAAAGGACCATCTGCCGGGAGCTGCAGTCTTTAGTTTACTTCGGCTACTCCCACCCTGTGGGGATGTGACGGAGAGTAGAGTAGGGATCACATACCCCAATGCAATGGTTATTTTAGGTGTCAACTTGACTGGATAAAGGAGCACCTAGGGAACAGGTGAAGTATTATCCCCAAGCATGTCTGTGAGAGTGCTTTCACAGGAGATGGGTGTGTTAAGTCAGTGGAAGGGTGGTGAAGATCCACCCTCAGTATAGGCGGGTGCAGTGACTGCTGGGGCCTTAATGTAACAAAAAGGCAGAGAAAATAAAATTTTCTCTCTCTCTCTTCCCTGGAACTAGGTAATCTTCTCCTCCTCTTGGACATCAGAACTCAGAATCCTTTGGACTTTGGGCCTTACACCAGTGTCCCACACCTGATAGTCACATTTTCAGCATCAGACAGAATTACAACACCAGCTATCCCAGTTTTCAGCTCACAGATGGCATGCCACCAGGGCTCTTTGGTTTCCATAATCACGAGTTAATTCCTTTAATGATTCTCTCTTTCTTTCTCTCATTGTTTCTTTCTTTGGAGAACACTAATACACAAGTATTGGTGGGCACTGGTGATGATCTGAACTTACAAATGTTCACCACTGCTCTTGAAAAACCAACGTGGCCTAATATCTTTTTTCTTAAATTTCATCAAGTCAGGTGTGCAAGACAGTTTGGGAAAGAAGAATGGGGGAAAAATCGTGAAAATGTCCTATGAGCCAGACTTCCTGTGATAGTCACTAGTTTATTTTATTGAATGTTTAAAGTCCATGGGGCATATGGCATAGCTGCATGCCTCTGCCCAGTGTGGTTTGGTATGGCCATGTGACTTCCTTTTTCTAGTCAAATGAGTCACTTCTGGGGTACACTATAAGATCTAGCATAGAATTCATATTATTACATCCTTCTACTTGTAATGGTACCCAGTGATGTTCCAGATAGACACTTCTCTGAAATCCCAAATCCTGAACTGTGCATAACTTGATGTGCACATGCCTCCAGCAAACGTAAGCTATTTCCAGACTCTGAGCTTTGGCATTATTCATTGTCATAGCTTAATACAGCCCATACTGTATGATACCATCATTAAGGGGAATGATAATACCACAAATGTCTTGTTTCTATATAATGACACTTTGTTTTTCTTAAACTTTGATTTTTTTTGTAGTTTGTTTTTAAAGAGTTAAAACAGTCTCAGGAGTATGTACATTTTCTGAGTTGATGTACCTGGTATTTAGAAATGCTGGAGAAATTTCTGGAATATTTAGTATGTATACATAGTGATTATTTTATGTTTTATATGTAAAAGACATACATAAAAGAAGGTATGAAGAGTGTGTGCATAAAATAACAAGTGCATTTTCAATGTACAGAAGGACATTTCTAAAAATTACACTTCTGGAAAAATGTATCCTAGCTTTTCAGAGAAATCAGAAAATGTCTCCACTTGAAAAGCAAAGCCATCAACTCTAAGACCAGAATGTTACCCCTAATATTCTCATACCATTGATCTCACAAATTCTTTGTGTACTTGTTTTCCTCCTTAAAACTTTCAGAGCTTTTTAAATTCAGTTACGCCTTTTAGAAATCCCTGTTAAATAAAAATTACAGGAGGCTATTGCTTTAAACTAGGATCCTACATATGGCCACAATAGACCAGATAAACACAAAATGAAGTCACCCATGTTAGAAGTCCCTGATACCAAACTGAAAGTAAATTGCTATCTGTCATTCCCAGAAATCAGGAAAATGATTGATGATAGCCAAATTTCCAAACAGACCAACTGACATGACAATGGATTTCCCTCTGCTTTAATCCCTATGTCCTTCAATCCTTACACAAGTAGCCTGAAGTAATCCGATGTTAGCCAGTCATCCTCCTGTTTTGCCTCCCTGTCCCCAACACATAAGAAATGTGTCTCTGAAATGAATGAAGCTCGTGAAATGCCTTCATTCTGCCTTTCTTCTGTCTTTCACTGTCTCTAAGCCAGCCTTCTCTGTTTAGCCCATGGGAACACACATTCTATCTTATGGAGGAAAGTGTTTTCTGACTCCAGAATTGTAAAGTAAAGCCAGTCAAGATCCTTAAACTAAACTTGCTGTAAATTTGGCCTCTGACATGGCACAGGGGGAAAGAAAACAAAAACTCTGAAAATAAAAACAATTTAACCTTGGATAAAATAACCAAAGGGATATAAATATCTGAGAATACTTTTCTAGCTCACCCATGATTGTTCAATGAAGTAGGAGAGAAAAAACAGGGATCACATTAAAAGGAAATTAATCACCTGAAAGGTTCTACATCTGCCTCAGTGATTAACAAGAATATTTTATTTCTATCAGTTATGCAAATGAGAACAAGGCATTTTAAGGTTTTCCCAGTTCACATATTAATTCAGGATGTATAAGACAATTTGAATGAAAATGACCTCCCAGCCTCTTTAAAATACTGTGTATATAAGCACAGAACTGCAAATTTATTGGCCTTTTTGTGGTGCATTAGCTCATCCTCCCCAGCAGAAAGGTGATGTATTCACCTAATTTTCAGTCAAATAAAAAAGCTCTTTCTTTAAAGAAAAGTGTGATATCTACCACTTTGTTCACCTTTGATGGATTTTAGATCCATAGTTCACATTAGTTGTTGTTAAACTTTAGTCAATGTCAGGATTACCTTCGGCACTTACTGAAAAAGTAAATTACTAGGGAATGTGACTCCAGAGAGTTTGATTGGGTCATCAGTTTTGGGTTCGCAGGTGGTTTCAAGGTAATGAAGTAGGCACTGACCACTGAGGACACAGCCCAAGAGAGAGATCTTGACATCTAGAAAGAGGACTGGACATTGATTTTTTTTTTTCTTTTTCACCATGCATCTGCAGTTACCCTGATTTTTATCAGCATCAACTCCTCTTAATAACAAAGGAGCAAAGAATGTACTATGTTATTGATTTGTCTTCCTTGATGAAGAGTAAATTATGCTTCCATTTATTATCCAAGTTACTTATTTGAGATTTACTGAAAATAAATAACTCTTTTGAACTCTCTTTGGTGGCCAAATTTAGAGTGTTAAATTTTGCTGTGTTTAAGATTATATTAGTTGTTTCTGACTCCCTTGAACTCAGATACCCTCAGCTTCACCCACTGTTTTCTTTTGTGAATGCTCCTCAAGATTTACATTGATCAGATCTTTTTATTATTAGTTTGTGGTAAAACTTCTCTGCCACTGGCAGTGTAAGTGTAACCCTTTCTATTTGATTTGTTTAAACTCTACAGGCTTTCTCTTTTTCTCTGTGATCTCTAAGGGATTTCTTAAACTTTCTGAACATAATAAAAACATTCTTAACATTTACAGATTATAAAAATAGCCAGTTGTGGTGCCACACAATTGTAATTTTAGCTACTCAGGAATCTGAGGCAAGAGGATGGCCAGTTCAAGGGCAACCTGGGCAACTTAGCAAGCCCCTGTTTAAAAATAACATATATATATATATATATATATATATATATATATATATATGGCTGGGGCAACAGGTTAAAGGTGGAGCTTCCCTGGGTTCCTTCTCCAGTACCACTAAACAACAAACACACACACCCGGCTAATTGTCACTTGGTCATCTTACATTACATTTCTGTTTATTTCTTCTTTAAGGACCTAAGAAAGACATTGTAGAACAATTATCAAACTGTTAGCAAACAAGGAATAAACGAATGACCACCCTAGATCCCGCTACTAAGACATAATGGCTTTAAATTCTTGGTTTATATACTCTTAAAATTATTTATTTCAAGTGTGTATGCTATGTTTAAAATTTTTTAAAAAATGGATTAATAATTCCATGTTATACACATTATATGAAATATCACATTGTATCCTGTAAGTGTATACCACTATGATTTGTCAATTCAAATTACTATTAATTAGAAAACTCAGAAAATGAGCTAATATGTATGTTTTGTAACTTTTTAAAAAAAATTTTCTTGTTTAGTCCTTTTCTTTTTCAAGACTTACCATCTATTTTCTTTTGTTATGATCTGTATTTTTAGGGAACTAGCAGCAATATTTCTTGTAGATACATTTTTAATCTTTACATACAGACTCTCCTTGCAAAAGCAACCAAGAGAATGTACTCAGGAGAGGCAGGGATCTCTCTCTGATGGAGAAATAGGACTACTTATATTTCTTTGTAGCCTTAATGAAGCACTAGTGGGGCTTATGTGCATTCTTATGTCAGTAATAAAATTTCCTTCCATAAATTCATGGTGTCATTAGCTGAGACCATAATCCTAAGGTTATGAAGGCATATGAAACTTGTGGTGGTAAATTTGCTCCCATTTTAAAGGGTTATATACTTCCTTTGGTAAAACTTCATTATATACTGCATCCTATGTTTTGGTTATGTCGGAGGGTTCCCAAAGTGTTCATGTGCTGTGAGCTTGATCCTCAGTGTGGTGATTTTAGCAGGTGATGGGGTCTTGAAGAGATGCAATATAAAAAGAAGCTGCAAGACTGGTTCCTCCTTACTTTCTGGTTTTCTGTCTCATATGTGATCTCTGACTTTTCACAAGTGCTCCTACTACCATGATCCCATCTGTCATGATGTCTTCACCAGAAGGCTACCATGGTCCTGTGCCTCTAAAGCTGTGACTTAAATAAAACTCTTTTCTTTATAAGTAACTAGCCTCAGATGTTTCATTATGGCAATGGGAAGTGGGCTACAATAGTATGTATTTTCAATATGGTTAATATTAGATGTATTAGCCTGAACAATGTGGTTATTATTACTGTTGTTTTCACAAACTGGGCATTTCCAAAAACAAGACCCCAACATTCATGGACTGATAAGTTTTAAGATAAGGATTACCTTACTTCAATTTTATGCATGTGCATGTACACTGGTAGGAATGGAAATAATGACATGTTGATAAGTCAAACAGACAATGGATATGTAAAAAAGAAAGGAGGAGAAAAATGCTGAAACATGAAAAAGAAGATATATTTCCATGTCCATTGCCCTGTTTCTTCTGTGGGGTGTCTGTTGTAGTTATTCAAGTGTCTGGTTTGGTGAATGTACTGGAGTAGCAATAACTATAGTAAAAGCTAACATCCCTCCTGTGTTTACCGTGTGCCAGGCACTGCACTGAGAGTTTTATGGATCATGTCATTTATGCCTCCCCCAAACCTGTGCTTACCTCATTTGAATAACTTAGCCAGGGTCATACCATGCTGGCAATCAATCCCAATGCCTCACACATGGGGCATCTTACTTCTACATTAACCATTATGTTCAGTACCTATCATTAGTTCCTGATTTACTAAACTCTGTCATTGTCAGTAGGACGGTAAAGTTTCTGTTCTGTAAAACAACTTATTTCTTCTCACTTGAGTGTTACCATACTCCTCTAATTGCCTCTTAGGGCTGGGATATGAAGTCCCCGTGCCACAACCTGCCCACAGTGAGGATTGCATTCATAGCTATAGAATCAGCTCATCTTCCACAGATCCAGCATAAGCTGGCATAGCCTTGATTTTTTTTCTGTTGGAAATATATAAACTGGAGAAATAACTATGTCACAGTGCAGGCTGAGTCCAAATTATGCTGCATCTGTGATGGCATATAAACATTTAAAATGATTACACAACTTTTATTACTCCTTTTGTTCCATCCCAATAAAGTATGCAATGTCCACATACAGTTACATCTAAAAAACACAATACATAGGGAATAGTATTTGAAGCTGTGGAAGAAACTTGAAATTATACTTTATGGAAGCAGTTTTTTTTTTTTAATTGAGGATATACTGGGAAAAGGTTGCATCTGATTCTGCTCAGTGACAATGTTATCACTTGGTGGCCACATCTTCTGTGTGTGCAGCATTTTCAATAATGAAATACTGTGGCTATAATTCCTTTATAGTGATTATCTTCTAACACAGAAGGGAAAAGACCATGATTATGGGTTATGATTTACTACCTCACATTACTGAGGATATTTGCATTCAAAAAAGAGAAATTCTACCTGACATCAGACATAATTAATTCTCCTGATCTATGCAAATAGTTATATGGTTATTCGAAAAGATACATCACAATTTTATTACTATTAAATAAGACAGGGAGATAGAACATTATTCGGAAAATAGATGATTTTATGATTTAGGGGAAGTTTTTCTTTCATTGAGGGATCCTAAGGAATGTTTATTTTTCATTTTATCTTGAATACCTCATTATGATTATTATTGCTACCATCAAGATATAGAGTGAGACACAAATGAAAGAACCCTCTATTTTGCAGCTTGTCTGACAACCACTGCAGCACACTCTGAATGACAGAACTTGGATTTGTTCCATGATCCATCCTGCACTGCATTTGCAAATGTCTCTCCACTATGTTGTCACACATGTCCAGTCACATCCAAATTACACTATAGAATTTCAAATATTGGAAAACTTGACCAGTCCAAACTAGATTTTAGAGGAGCACAACATCAAGAGCACAAATTTTGAACAGAATCCAAGTCCCTAACACCTATTAGTTATTTCTCCTTGAGCAACTATTTAATTAACATCCACCCTGTTTGACAAGGCTTGGCTTTCTCCTTTTTCCCAACACTTCATTCAGTCAATTACAAAGTCTTGCCAATTATGTTTCCAGAACCTATCTTGACTCCATTCACTTGTCTTGACCTTTTTTGTGATTACCTGCTCTAAGGCACTGTCATTTTTGTCTTTTGCTCCTGCAAAAGCCTTCGACTGGAATTTTTTGCCTACTTGTGCTATTGTCTAATTTATTCCCTACAGAATAGCCACAATGATTATTTACAGTGAACGTCTGATTATATACTTCACTACTAATTAAACAAACAAAATACAAATAAGCACATAGGCTTCTGTCCTCTCAGGTCCTTTAGGATAAAATTTTCAATTAACAGGTGGCTTGTAGGAAGCTCTCTGCACTGCAGTCACACTGGCCGCCTTTTATTTTCCTAAAAACTACCAGACTCCATTTTGTCTCAGGAATTGTATGTATGTTCCTCTCTGCCTCAAATAATCTTCCACTATCTTCACAAGCTCACTGTCCACTTCCTCTTGACTCTCTACAACTCTTATGAGGACTCGGATTAAAAGTTTTTTGTTTTTTTTTCTCATAGAAACTTCTCAATCCCTAGACTAGGTCAATTTTGCTGTTATATATCCTCATATGACTCCAGATTTCTCTGAAGTATCTTTCATAACTACAACTTTGGTCTGAATGTTTGCGCCCCGCCCCATAGTCATATGTTGAAGCCTATTTCCCAATTCAAGAAATGGAAACTTTAGGAGGTGATGAATCATGAGGGCAGAGCATCACAAGTGGGATTTGTGCTCTTATAAAAGATGCCCAGGAGACTAGTTTGCCCTTCTCTCATGTGAGGACATAATGAGAAGGTGCCATCTATGAACCAGAGCAGAAACTCCTCACCAGATGCGGAATCCACTGATGACTTCATTTTGGACTTCCCATGTTCCAGAGTTGTAAGTAAATCTTTGCTATTTACAAATCACTCACTTTACTGTATTTTGTTAGGGCAAGTCTAATGGACCAAGACAGCAATGAATAACTGATTTGTTCTTTAATGAATTGCTTACAAGTTCTCTAATGGGTTGTGGGAATTCTGCCTCCCATCAAAGCAAAAATTCAGTGGTATTAGGGACTGTATAATCAGACCCAACTGCATGAACATAAGTAGCTGGTAAATAGCTGTGGAATAAATGAGTGAAATTTTGAACCTCAAATTCTCTATCAGTTGAAATAATATATGTGTTTAATTATATTGTGATAATTTTTGATATGATATATCATGTTCATGACACTGAACACAGTGCCTTCCACATAGTGGGCACTCAAAATTGGCTGTTATGAAATCATTTGATATAATTTTTTTTAGAGTGATAGAGGGAGAGAGAGAGAGAATTTTTTTAATATTTATTTTTTAGTTATTGGCGGACACAACATGGTTGTTTGTATGTGGTGCTGAGGATCGAACCCGGGCCGCACGCACGCCAGACGAGCGCGCTACCGCTTGAGCCACGTCCCCAGCCCATTTGATATAATTTTAAACTGCTGTTAATTCCTGTGGTGGTAAATTTACATTAATCCAAAAATTCACTTACTTGTTTAGGTAACATGACTTAAATGTATGGATGAAAGAAATAAAAATGTTCACAAAGAAGCTACTAGTTACAATTCATCTACTTATGATATAAAAATGCTTTTGGGACTTGGGATGAAGCTTAATGGGAGAGCAGTTGCTTAGCCTGAGCAAGGCCCTTGGTTTAATCCCCATTGTTGCAAGCAAATAAACACACACACACACACACACACACACATACACACATATACACATACACACACACATACTCACACTCACACACACAGAACTTCAGAACTTATTTGGCAAAGTTTGCCTAGCAAATGAGTATATAAGCTCAAAATTGCTAGTTTCCATTGTTTTGAAAGAATTAATATCACCTTCTCTATCAGTATTGATTAAAATTTAAATGCACAGCTAAAACTAGAGAACCAAATAAATTTCCAAAAATGTAAACTGGTTTATAACATGTAGCTTTAGATTATTTGATTGAAACAGGAACTCACCTGTTTATTGTGATACATTAAGTATATTGGAAAAAAATATACTTAGGAGTATGCTTTTAGAAGGATGAATGTTGCTGACAGAAAGGCAGTGCATGTACTCTCATGACATCTTTCTGGAGAAGATGGAGGTTTATGACTATATTGGAGGACTTATAATGTGCTGATTTCAACTGGTGCCGATCAGAAGAGAGTTCTCCAACATGTCTGTGTCTCACTCAATTCTATAAATGAATTGCTTAACAACAGAAGCTAAGCTTTTCTAGTGGTATTAGGGACTGTATAATCAGCATATTACTTAGAGCTTGGAATGGAAAGAGTCTGGGCCGGGAGACAGACAACTAGTCTATTTACTAGCAAAACTGATCAATATCCAAACATACCTTGAAAGGATAAAATAAAGGACAACATTTAAAAAAAAAGCATTAAAATGCTGCCTGTGTTTTAAAGTTGTGAGAATACAAAATAGGGAAGACCTACCTCAGTTAGAAGAAGGTAATATAAAAAACCTTCAGCTTTTAATACTCTTGTCATGACTGGTACTAAAAGTTAAACAATAGTAGCTACAAAAAATCATTTAAAAGCTACTATAACATAATTTGAGAATTTATTAATAGACATGTAGTGTCAGAAAGTGGTTTGCTTATTAAATTTCAAGGCTCACATTTTAAAATCTTATTGATGAGTTAAAATGCATGCAGAACAGGACATCATTAAAAATGCATTATGCATACTCTTATGTGTACACTCAGTTGCTGAAGGGAGTTCAGGAAGGGAAAAAAGATTCTTGATGCCAAAGAACTTAAAGGTTCAAACAAAACATGATGTAAATGCAGAAAACAATAATGGAAATGAGAAAATGGAAAGGACCAGAAAAAGTAAAGCTAACAGTTTGTGGAAACTAAAGTGTGTTTACTTCCTACTGATCATAATGGCACAGCATCTTCTTAGTGGAGCCAGCATTGAAGCTAGACCCCATGTGACTGGTCGGGTTTTACAGCTGGAGAAACAGGGTGCAATATAGAAGGAAGAGTGTGAGAAAGGTGCAAGCACAATTCCTGGGGTGAATTTGGAAATGGGGAGCTATCTGGTTTGACTAAAACACAGGACAATTCAAGGGAGCAAAGACAAGCATAACACCAGGCTGAGAGGTAGTGAAGGGTTGCTAATGGCTTGGCAGACAGCAGGAGCTTATTCAATGGGCAGCATCAATCCAGTGTATGTGTGAGAGACACAGAGGGAGACAGGGAGGGAGGTTGATTTGGGGGTTGGATTTTATGTGGTTGTTTAATGTTAGCCTTTTCCACATCCTATGCCTTTCTTGGGCATCTTTAGCCATGAAATAAGGCACAGAGGTGCAGCCTGTCTGTGTGATATTACCATTGGATTTGTACTAGTCATTATCCAATTTATCTCAAAGTTCACCAAAAGAGATGCTTGGTAAAAATTTGCTCCCATTCTGCAGGCTTTCTCCTTTACCTCACTGATTCTTTCTTTCACTGATAAGAAGATTTGCAGTTTGAATCCATCCCAATTTTTGATTCTTGATTTTATTTCTTACATTTTAGTAGTTTTGTTAAGGAAGTTGGGGCATAATGGGCTTACCTTTCCTCTATTAGGTACAGGGTCTCTGGTCTAATTCCTAGGTCCTTGATCTACTTTAAGCTGAGTTTTGTGCATGGTGAGAGATAGGGGTTTAATTTCATTTTGCTGCATATGAATTTCAAGTTTTCCCAACACCATTTGTTAAAGAGGCTGTCTTTTCTCCAATATATGTTTTGGGCTCTTTTGTCTAGTATGAGGTAACTGTATTTATGTGGGTCTGTCTTTGTGTCCTCTGTTCTGTACCATTGGTCTACAATCCTATTTTGATGCCAGTACCATGGCATTTTTGTTACTATTGCTCCATAGTATGGTTTAAGGTTTGGTATTGTGATGCCATCTGCTTCACAGTTCTTGCTAAGGATTTCTTTGGCTATTCTCAGGCTCTCATTTTTCCATATGAATTTCATGATTGCTTTTTCTATTTCTATCAGGAATGTCTTTGGGATTTTGATTGGAATTGCATTAAATCTGTATAGTGCTTTTGGATAGAGCACTAATCTGCAGGATATATAAAGAACTCAAAAAAATGTAACACCAACAAAACAAATAATCCAATCAGAACTGAACAGACACTTCTCAGAAAATTATATACAATTGATCAACAAATATATAAAAAAATGTTCAACATCTCTAGCAATTAGAGAAATGCAATTCAAAATTACTCTAAGATTTCATCTCACTCTAGTCAGAATGGCAGTTATTAAAAATAGAAGCAACAATAAGTGTTGGTGAGGATGTTGGGGGAAAGGCACACTTATACATTGCTGGTGGGACTGCAAATAGGTGCAACCAATCAGGAAAGATGTATGGAGATTCCTTGGAAAACTTGTAAACGGAACCACTATTTGACCCAGCTATTCCACTCCTTGTTTTATACCCAAAGGATTTAAAAACATCATACTACAGTGACACAGCCACATTAATGTTTATAGTAGCACAATTCACAATAGCTTAATTGTGGAGCCTACCTAGATGACCTTTAATGGATGGATGAAGAAACTGTATAAACACACAGACAGTGAAATATTACTCATCATTAAAAGAGAATAAAATCATGGCATTTGCAGGTAAATGGATGGAGTTGGAGAATATCATGCTAAGTGAAGTAAGCCAATTCCCCCCCCCCAAAAAAAAGGCCAAATGTTTTCTCTGAAAAGTGAATGCTGATCTATAATTGGGGTATGTGGGTAGAAAATGGGAAGAATGGAGGAATTTTGGATAGAGCACAGGGGAGGAAGGGAAAGGGAGGGAACTTGGGGGTAGAAAAGTTAGTGAAATGAGATGGATGTCATTACTCTAAGTACATGTACGAAGACATAAATGGTGTAACTCTACTTTGTGTACAACCAGAGAAATGAAAAATTGTGCTTCATATATGTATGATAAATTGAAATGCATTCTTCTGTCATGTATAACTAATTAGAACAAATAAATAAATATATATTTTTTAAAAAGAGGTAATGGCTCTTTTTAATAAAGTATCTTCAATCTGATGGCAGCCATTCTCAGCTAATTTCTAACTTCTTATATGTCATGTGATCATATCCATAGGTTGTTAATTACAAAAAGAAAAAGAAAAGAAAGAAAGAGAAGCACACATGTTCATTTCTTTTTTGAAAAACCATGAGTAAATTTAAAACAAACATACATAGAGCCAGGATGGGGGCTTAATATATTTAAAAGTTAACCTTTTGCCAGTCCTGTACAATCATAAATTACTGGGATCCTTAAAAAGAAGAGTTGATATTTTGATTTTTTTCTTCCTTCCTTCTTTTAAAGAGTCAAGCCTTTCTAAGGTCTACTTACATCCATAGAAAAATCACAGAACAATTAAAATTAGTTAGGATATGTATAAAAGGCAGACTTAAAAATGGGACTGCCATTTCTTACCTCATTTCCTTTGCTTCAGTTAGTGATCCTAACCTACAGGGTCAGCATAATCTAGTTTATGATTCCATTCTGAGACAGGTATAAGATGTAACCTCGGTTACACCTTTCTAGTAGAACTCAAAATTAAGTCAAAACATCAGGCTAAGTTATCTAGGAGTTTCTGGCTGTTTTAGAAAACTGATTGAGGCTTAATCACATTTCCTTATCCCTGGTCCTTGGGTTGCAGGAAGGAGGGAGGACTAGCATGCTCTGACATCCCTAGAGGCACAGTGACCACAATTCCACATCAACCATGCATTGCACTGTCACCTGTGTGCTCCTCTGATACATCTCTTGCTATGTGCAAGTTTTTGGACTGTATCTCCCTATCTGCAAGACCCTCTGAAATTGTACTCCTTTTGGACATTATTCCTTGGAAAATTGACTCTTCTCTCCTGCAGTGTTTCTGAAATGTGAGATGAGGACTACAGCCAACAGATTCCCTAAGACATTCCTTAAAATAAGATCCATTGGTCAAATTCTAAGACAAGTTGCTCAAAATGTTTGCCATTGAGTCCTATGAATCCATATCCTAACAAGCTTTCTAGGTGCATCTTTTGCTCATTGAGTTTGAGTTTTACTCTGTGTAAAGTGTCACCTCGTGAATGAATCATAATGACTTTAAAGAAAGTCAAACAAAGTAGGGTTTTTAAGCTGAAAAGAATATTTAGTTTGTAGGAAGAACATAATCCTCATTCCTAAACATCTAGAGTGGTGACATTAATTTGGAAGTTAAAATAGATTAGAGTTCTCTGTTATTTTTCAATTCTGGGATTCAGAAAATGACCACTAACAATGGCATTTAAAAGCTAAAGTCTGAATAGCCACATGCTGGTTAAATGTTTTCCTGCCTAATTGGTACAGCAATAAAATTAATCTAACCCAAGAATATTATTTTTCTGTTGCCATAAGTTCATGTGGTATATGGATGGAGCACAGTGTTCATGCCTATGGGTCGTAGTGCTACTGTGAAAACTTACATCATTTTCACAATTACCTAACTCTGCCAGAAGATAATCCATATTTTTATTTTATGTTTTTTTCATTATAAAAAAGTTAAGCTACATAAAAATAAATCATTAATAGTACTAATATTTGTATTTAAATAGCTCATTTTCCTCATGATGTTATCACTTAATTGAGGTGAATAGTATGAATGAGCCCAAGTCTCCTCCTTTGTTTAGAATAGAAACAGTCTTATGAAATTTTCATTTTTGGATTTGGGCATAAAGTAGAATATTTTAGGAACCACATGTGTAACTGCTGTGTGAAAACACATGATTTTTTTTAAATGTAAGTGAGAAATTTGTGTCAAATTAATTTAAAAAGTATAGCTTCACATATGGAGCCAATAAGGATAGATAATCATTAGTTCCAGGTCTTCAGTATCCCTGTGCCCCACAGGAACTCTACTTGGGATGGTGTTTCAGACCCCTTGCTCATGTTCATAATGTTCATTATGAATATTGCTCTTGATATCTCTTAATGTTTTAAAATAACAAACCCCAAACTGTAATATTGATACAGTGGGAAAATAGGACAAGAAAAATGGCATAAGTAATGCTTATCTGATCTCTTAGGCTCTTTCCTAATACGAGGAAAATAGTATTTAAAAGGTGGAATAGAATGTATATGCAAATGAGCTTGCCAAAGTTTCATTTATTTGAATTAACTGGTGCATTTATCAAAAGCAAATTCAGTCCAATCACTTCATATTCACCAAGTAGACAAATTCAGTCTGTTTTTATTAAAATACTTACCTTGCCACCAATTGAGTAGACGTGATCATAATGTACTTTTCCAGCAGGAAGGAGCCCATTCAGATACACGATAAGAGCAAACCATCTGCTTAGAATGGGGGATAACTAAATGCAAAGCTAAGTTTGCATGTTGGCAGCATTTTGCCCTTCATCTGTGTGAATATTCTGTTGTTATAGCTCATAAAATAAAGACATTTGTATTAGGGTTCCAATTGAAAAATGTAAAAAATAATGTCAATGTAATCACCAACATCAAATTTTTAAAAATACATAAAAGTTCAGTGTATATAACCCTGAAACCTCTTTAATTAAATTATAATTATAATTAAAAAATACCATAATGGTGAAATTTAGCTGATGAAAAAAAACTCCAAAACTCTAAAACATAGAATACACTAAGAATGAATTTTCATCTCTTGCTCATTCTCTGCTGACTTGTCCAATGTTTATGTGTACTCTTTCAAACACAAATCACAAAAGATGGGTGAAAATATAGTTATATCGTTCTATCTTCATATTATAACCTGATTTAGAATATTTTCATTTGAAAACTAAGTCAATATTCAAACACATTTCACTAAGCACAGTGTAACAAACGAAGCAGAATATAGATGTTGACTTCAATTAGCTCACAGGTCATAAGAAAATAATAAGTAAAATATCAGAACAGGGTTTTCATACACTATACTTAGTGAAATACATGTGCCTCATCAGGTGATGTTAAATGTTATGTGAACAATGGGTTCCAGAGAGAAATACTCTTGGGGATCTCTGGTATATTATGTAGTATATTCTAGAAGATTCACAATGAACATGAGAACTGAAAAGTTTCTTTGTATTAAAATAAAAAACTCATCTAATTTTATTTAATACACAATTTCCCCCCCAATTTTTGACCCCAGGATATTATCTACTGTCCTTCCCACTGTGGTTCACTTGCTAGCATCTTATGGAAACAGTGTCCCCAGAATAAGATTGAAGGAGTATCTCAGCAGAAGTATAATTTGGGAAAAGCAATTTCATACAAGGTGATGTGATTATATCTGGAAGCCAAGGAAGCTTTTCTAAACAGAAGTGCCTGAGGTGGCTCTTGAAAAATATAAAGTAATTTTTCTAGATTCATGAAAGAAGAAAATTCTAAGCAAATATAAGAGCTTGTGGAAGAGCTCAGAGTTGCAGGGAGGTAGGAAGGAATTTAATGGGGAGTGGGGAAGAAGAGTTTAGACTGAAAGGGTAAGCCTAAGACAATAATCACAGGTCTTGGATGTCTTGCTTAGGAGCTGTTTTGACATTTTTAAAAATAATTTTTTACTTCAGAATTTACTTTTTTTTTTTGGTACTAGGGATTGAACCCAGGTGTCTTAACTACTGAGCCACATCCCCAACTGTTTTGTTCATTTTATTTAGAGACAGGGTCTTGCTGAGTTGCTTATTGCCTCACTAAATTGCTGATGCCATCTTTGAACTCACAGTCCTCCTGCCTCAGCTTTCTGAGTTGCTGAGATCACAGGCATGTGCCCCTGCACCCAGACTGTTTGAACATTTTAAATTTATTGTGCAAAACTTGGAAAGCTCTGTGTGAGCTATGTATGTGTAAAGTTGGGGAAAGTTTTGAATAAGGTAGGTGAATGAGTCTGACTGAACTAAAAATAATAGATTTGAGGAGAATGATAACTGGAATAAAACTTCAAATGACAATATATAATGTGCTAAAAACTTTTGAAGATGGTTAACAGATTTTTATATTTTTTCAACATTTTATCAATATCTTCTATGTTCTAAGCACTATGCTAGTCAGTGGAAAGACTAGAGTGGATAATAAAGAGTCCTTGCTGTCAAGAAATTCAATTTATTGGGAAAATACTCATAAAGAGAGAAAATGTAGTTTTCTACATATAATTTCATCATATAATATTCTGTGTTATATAGCAAGTGCTCAATATACTTTGCATATGTGAAATAGATAAATGTTGGAACTAGTATCAGTTTTCCATCAAAATTTAGAGTACATTAGGCAACATTGAGGCCTAAATGATCACCTAGATAATAAGATTTTTAATGCATTCTTAAATTGTGAAGTGAATGAAATATTCAGATACAGTTTTAACATAGAACTCAAGGGAAAATTTCATGACTGTACCTTCTTTGTTCTTAGAGATATTTAAGTGTATAAGTTTTAAAATCATGGCATAGATTACAAGGAATCTCTAAAAATATTTCAACAGAAGAGTAAAATCGTCCAATTCATATAGAAAAGTATACCAGATTTCTTGTTAACACTGTAATATATCTATCCACGTGTGTGACGAGCCCTTTATTTCATTGATACTACTATTGGTCCAGATATTGCAGGAGCTCCTCTTTGGTAATCACCTTCAGAGCTGATGACATGATTCAAATAGTTTCCTAATGCTGTGCTGAATACCAGTGTCACTAGAATTATTTGTCTCTACAGTACAATTTTTAAAAATTCTTCAGATGGCTCTTTTCTTCTGAACAATGTAGAAATCTAATGTTGACTCATGTGTTTAATTTCTACAATAGGTTTTCTGCAGTCTATCTTCAATCATGGTTGGAGTTGTGAAATCAGGGAACTGAAAAGATTAAAGTATACCATGTCTCATACCATAATGAGACATGTCAAAGATATTCCTGAGTAATGGAGTATTTTGGGGATCGAACCCGAGAGGTCTTAACCACTGAGCCACATCCCCAACTGTTTTATAAATTTTATTTAGAGAGGGTCTTGCTGAGTTGCTTATGGCCTCACTAAATTTCTCATGCTGGCTTTGAACTCTCAATCCTCTTGCCTCAGATTTTTGAGTCGCTGGGCTTACAGGCATGTGCCCCTGCATCCAGCCCATTTGGACATTTTAACTTTATTGTGCAAAACTTGGAAAACTCTGTGAGAGAGTTTCTAGAACCAGAGAACAACTCTCATAAAGGTTATTTAGAAGGGTATACATGGTAGGTGGGCACAGTGGCACACATCTGTACTCCCAATGACTCAGGAGGCTGAAGCAAGAAGATCACAAGTTCAAGGGCAGCTCCAACAACTTAGCAAGACTCTTTATAAAATAGTAAAAAAAAAATAAATATGTAGCTCAGTGTTAAAGCACTTTTGGATTCAATCCCTAGTACCTCTTCCACCTCGCCCCTCCCACAAAAAACAAGTAAGAAAGAAAGGCACACATGGTGGGATGGTGGGATGGTGGCATGGTGGGATGCACAAGTTCATATTGACAGTCTATCTTCCATTTATTAACTCTCAGATTAATAAATCTCAGTACCTAAATACAGAAAAATTTCCTGTTCTTATATTTGTCAATATGTTGTTCACACTTTTCCACTGTACTTCTTATTGCTTTACTTTCATCTGTTCTCATTGATTACCAGATAGACAGACAGACAGACAGACAGAATAGGCTGTTTATCCAAACATCTATATATAAGTATATTCTAATATATATATATATATATATATATATATATATATATATATATATATATATATTGTGTGTGTGTGTGTGTCCGCACAAAGATATACAAACTATACATATTAATAGATTTTGATCATGGAAAAGAAAGATAAATACATTTGAATTAAATGAATAAGATGGAGATGTTTAAATGATACTGCAAAAGGAATCAATTCAAAGAAGTGAATTATTACAGTTAATACCTTTAAATAAGTTTCTGCACTTGACAGAAATCATAGAAAATGAATTTTCCCCTAAAACTAAAAGATCTCAAACATTACTGAAACTTATTTTTTCCTTTGGGACAATTTTAATACAGATAAAAGTGCTTCAGATGAACGAGCTAATGAAAAAAATACTACTTAACTATCTGCTAGAACAGAATGAGAAGCATTTTCAACACCTCTCTGCCTCAGCAACTGAATTTCAGGATGCGACCTTCAGTATTAAGAACAAGCACTAAGGATTTCTAAAAATAATTTTGTTCTTCTCTTTTGGCCTTTCTAGTATTCTTATAGGCCCCATCCACTAAATTCATCCATTGTTTGACATCTCCTGAAGTTTTAAATTAAATGTACCTTCTTTCTGGCTTATAGGAACATCATCATGCTTGCCACATAGAACATGATTACAGGTGAGAAATGGTGGGAAACATTGGTTTAGGAACAAAAGTCATTAATATCTGAAGTGGTTCTGTCGTCACAATATATCCAGCTTACAAGTACTGTAAGTCTATTGTTGTATATTAGACTATTAAATAGTTTGCTTTCCTTGGCTGATAAATGTTATGGGTACAAGTGAATGTCTTTTTAATATGAATCCAATATATTTCATAAGAACAATCTGATTTACTAAGTAATCTGGGCATTATCATGATTTCCTAGACACAACTGTGTGATGATGATGAAGACAAATCTAACCTTGCTCTAATGTGCTTACAGAAAAGCTACACTCATCTAATAAACAACCAAGCCAGATTTGCTGTTAAATGACAACCAAGACACAAAATCAAAATCAATGCACAGGCATGGAATGTGATTAATGTCAAGAGCCAAGGAGACGGAAAGATGGGTATAAACAGCAGAGAAAGAGTGGCAGGCAGAAGGGTGTGAGAGAGACTGCACCAAGAGCAATGAACTTGTACAACATGGGTGGCCAGGCCAAGCTACACTCTTGCTTACAGCACTCTAATGGAATTCTACTATCCATAGGGACAGGTACAAACTCCTTTTGTAGAAGATCAGAAGCTTCATGAGATGGGCCTTATTCAGCACTCATACCTCCCATATCCCTGGCCCCGCAGCATTCTCTGCTGTGGCTGTTGCTTCTCTCTGGCACGTTTATACCTCCCAGGACTAAACAGTGTGACACCTTTTCAGAACTCAGTGACTACCCACTGATTAAATTTTCAATTTGGCCTCGTTTGTCCCAGGACAATTTTCATCTGTGTTCACAGAGATATACTCTTATCTTACTCATGACAAACGTCCCATATTTTAGTTACATTAACTGAATCGCTGTTAATATATTTGGGTCTTTTCATGCCTACAGGTATTGCCAAGAATTCAAGAAGCTTTGAAACTAAAGTTGGTCTTCCGTTAACTAATTCTATTAGACTCTAAAGTTACCTCTCTAAAACTCATTCACTGTTCAGTAAGGTTCTGTTTGTTGTTCCCCACCCCTTCCAGGTTCCTGCCTAAAGGCCACACCACACCAGGCTTACCTAACTTTTTATGGGTGAATGGTCACATTCTCTTCCATTCTATTTCCACCTCTGAAGCTTCCTGGATCACTGGCCCACTCTTGAATTTATGCTTCTATCTGGCAGGGACTATCTTTATCTGCCAGGGGTTCACACTGTTTCTTATATTCTTACCTCAGCATACTGGTACCTCCACATTCCCTACTCCCCATGTGTTTTCTTCCCTCCCAGATTTTATCCTCAGTCTTTTATTCTCTCAAAGAATAACTAGCATTTGTTAACCTATTTAATTCATGTGATAATACCAGCTATATTTTTGAGTGCTCATTTTTTACTTCAAATTGTGCTAAATGTTTCACAAGCATCAAGGTATTGAGTCACCACATCAAATTTATTAATACTATTATTATTGCCATTTTTCAGATGAGCAAATTGAAAAGACAAAAAAAAAAAGAAGAAGAAGAATAGGACAACTATTGAAGTCACACACTCATTAGCACTAAAACTTAGATCACATCATGCGATGACAGAGGCTGGCCTGGCCCCAGTCCACATCACATGCCTTTGCCCTTCAGAGGTGCCCCACTTGCAGCCTCACCAGACTTTTCTCAGAGTCTCATACTCTCTATGTCTCTTACCTCAGAGGCATAGCCGTACCTTGCTTCTCAGCACATAAAGAATTTCAAGAGGGGGCTGGGGATGTGGCTCAAGCGGTAGCGCACTTGCCTCGCATGCGTGCGGCCCGGGTTTGATCCTCAGCACCACATACCAACAAAGATGTTGTGTCCGCCGAGAACTAAAAAAATAAATATTAAAAATTCTCTCTCTCTCTCTCTCTCTCTCTCTCTCTCTCCCTCACTCACTCTCTCTCCTCTCTCAGTCTCTTAAAAAAAAAAGAATTTCAAGAGGAGGAAGAAGAAGAAACCAAACCAAACCAAACCAAAAAGATGTGGACAGAGTATTAAAAGAAAAACTTTGGCTTGTAGAGTCTCCTCCCTTGGTCTCAGAAGTTTGCTCCATTTGACTGTCCATTTTCTAGTGCTCAGATAAGTGATTGCTTCAGATGCTCTGTGAGACCCACTCCAAGATGAAACCATTAGAACTGATGCCATGATCTTGGAAGTCCCATGAAGGTTGTTATCTGACTATGCATGACATAAACTGAACATGCACACCTATAAACTTGTTGTTAATCTGAATGCTCTAATTCAAGGAGTACCAAGGAATATAAGAGATGGTTTGGAACAAGGCTTCTTTTTAGTGAAAACATTTGTTTCATTATGATGGATTGCTGTTCTTGCCACACACACATTACGGATCATCTTGTGTTCATTTCTCACTGGCAACTGTTCAAGATAACATATGACTGTTTCTACTCTCTCTGTTGTCTTTTTCTTAAACTCTTCCTCAGATGAGAAGCTCCCAGAACCATGGAAGCAAGAAGCATTTTCTATACTCTATGAGGACAGAGTCATTCCCTGGAATCTCTCAAGTGTTAAGGAGACACTTAAATCATAAATGAGCATAATCTATCACAGAGGTGATTCCAGAAGCTACACAGACAAGTAGTTTATTGTGGAAGTGCAGAAAACTAGGGAGATAAGGGAGAAACCTTGACATGTCACAATGGTTTAAAGAATGCTCCTGATATCTGTGTATGACAGTTCAGTATAAACACA
This sequence comes from Spermophilus citellus, assembly GCF_964194105.1. Lineage (NCBI taxonomy): Eukaryota > Metazoa > Chordata > Mammalia > Rodentia > Sciuridae > Spermophilus > Spermophilus citellus. The sequence goes on from NC_138198.1 coordinate 37,827,820, forward strand.
GCACCTTTTATCTTGCACAGGGCCAGTTACACATCTCATAGCACAGTACAACAAAAGAAAGGCTTTCAAAAAGAACTAAAATGCTGCCAAAGCATTCAGTGAAATCCTGAGATAGATTAACAAAAGTAAAATATACACCACAATCTTAAATCCTCAATATTGTCATCAAGTCACAAAACAGGTTTTAATGTACATACCAGCTCCAGAAATATAAAACTACCTCCCACCAGGGGATAGGAGCAACACTGCATATGCACTTCACATTAATGGTTTCCTTTTCTCTTGCGTCATCACTACTTTCTTTTCCCCTCATAGAAAAAGTTATGGGGAGGCATAAATTTTGATTAGTGATACAACTCAGCCAAAGCATTCTCACTGAAAAGAATTAGCAATCCAGGCAGTGTACCACAAAGTGAATCTCAATGAGAATACTTTACAAGGCAAATTACAAAGGAGACTATAATTATCAATTTCCTTCAATGCTATTCAGGTTTATAGTTTGGAAGAAGAAAACTGTTGGGAAAATTGACTTGATGTGAATTGATGAATTGGTAGGACTACTTTTAAGAGATGAAAAACAAGCCATTTTAGCCTGAGCTCATATGTACCACATGTCACGTGTCAGAGCACCCAATTCATCACAGATTATTCTCTGAATATTTTTCAGAATATTTGTCATTTCTTTATAATGACAAATGATATTTATGTGACTGAAAAACACATTTTTTTTAAAGTGCAAAGGTTCTACATTTTTATACCTCCTAAGACTAACAGTGTGACACCTTTTCAGAACTCAAAAACTACCCATTAATAAATTTTCAATGTTTTCATTTCAGCCTTGTTTGTCCCATGACAATTTTCATCTGTGTTCACATAAATAAACTCTTATCTTACTCAGGATAAATGTTCAAAATTTTAGTTACATTAACTAAATCACTGTTAACATATTTGGGTCTTTTCCATGTCTACACATATTGCCAAGAATATAAGAAGCTTTGAAACTAAAAATTAGTCTACCAACCACTAATTCTATTAGACTTTAAAGTTCCTTCCCTGAAAGTCATTCACTGTTAAATAAGGTTGTGTCTGTTGTTCCCCTATCTTCCAGGTTCCTGTCTGAAGGCCACACCACACCAGGCTCACCTAACTCTTTTTGGGTGAACTGTCACAGATATAAAATTCATGGCTCACTTAGTACTCTGCCCCAGAACTAGATAAAATTAAAACTGGAGAAGAGCAGAAGCCAAAAGAAACCATCAGACATAAGTTTGTACATAATGATTCTTAGGGGAGTTGAGGGAGAAGAATAAGCCATTAAAATGTTATGGAGCCTAGATGCAAATTATAATTCTGCATTACTAAATTCTAACACACCAACATGATTTATTTAATGACCATGCATAAAATGAAATCCTGGCACCACTGAATAACTATTTAGTTCCAACAAACCAAATTATGCCCTAAGAAAGTATTTTACATTCATTTGAAAAAAAATGATGCTTGAATTAGGAGAATAATTACATACGTAAACTCCAAAAGCAAACAAAACCTACTCCACTATGATGTTCAGATCTTTTATCTGATCTTCTGGGAATAAACATTTATAAAATTGGAAGGAGAACACTGGTGAAACTGTGTAATAGGTATTTCACATGTAACATTTTTCTTAAATCTTCACAATAAACCCCAAAGTGCAGTATTTATACAACCACTTTACAGTTAATGATTTTGAGATAAAGAGATTTAGTGACATGTTGAAGGTCAATAATCATCATCTCACTGGGTAGTTGGTAAATAATAAACAAAAGGGAAAGTTGAGTCAATTATCAGCAAATACTGGTTAGACATCAACTATGTGCCAGAAAATTCCATTTCTATTATCTTATTTAATGTTTTTAAGTGGATGAAGGGATATTAATTATGAATATGTGTATGGGTCTAGAGTTGTATAAACACAATATTTTTGGTCCTTAAAGTTAGGAATTATGTCTTAGTAATAGTTGTTTTCTTAGCACCAATGTTCCAGGTAAACAGATAGTACTAAATAAAAATTATACTTCCCAAATGAATTAGGAATTAGCCAGCATTCTTATAAAAGGTCATCTAGAAAACATTTGGAGACCTTAAAGCTTCTATATGGTTTGAAATTTGTGTACTACATTATGTGCTTTGAAATTTGAAGTGAAGACACACATTTATATACTCTAACAACCAAAACCCAATCTACTGAAATTATACAATATAACATGTTCTATGGACCTGGAGAAACTCATGCTAAAAGATATATTACACATTCATATATTTCATAAACATAATAAACAGGACATACATTCATTCTACTGTTTGAGAAATTTACTTCCACATCACAATAAATTTTGTTTCATAATTTTCTGCATTTGTGCATTTGTGTCTTTATTTTACCCATTACTATTTTGTCAGCAGTCCCTTTTTTACATTACCTGTACATATGATTTAAATAAACGCTCTGCCTTGAACTAATTTCTGTAGTCTGGAAAATCAGATAATATAAAAGTTGGAATAGGGGAAAGAAACAAAAGAAAGAGTTTCATGCTAGTAGAGAAATGAGGAAACAATATTTTTCAGAGCAGGTAGTTATAAAAATGTTCTTTGAATGGAAAGATATTATGTAAACACCAATAGAGAATTATTGGAAATGGAATTTAAGAAAGTGACACTAATTACAATAGCTTGAAAAATAACTCAAAGGAATAAATTTATCCAAAGAGGTGAAAAATCTCTACAATGAAAACCATAAAACATTGACAAAAATAACTGACAAGGACACACACACACAAAATGGGAAGATAACTGCTTCCATGGATTAGAAAAAAATTAATATTGTTAAAATACCCAAACTTCCCAAAGTAATGCAAAGATTCAATGCAATCTCTACGAAAATACCAATGACCGAATTAGAAGAAACAATATTAAAATCTGTGTTTTTACACATACACACACACACACAAACAAACACACACACACAGACACACAAACAAACCCTGAATTACCAGAGCAATGTTGAGTAAAAGAACAAGACAGGAAGTGTTACGATACCTGACTTCAAAATATAGTATAAAGCCTTACAGAATGGAATTGGCACAAAAACCAAAATACAGGCTAATGAAACAGAAAAAAGAACACATAAATAAATCCATATATCTATACACAGCTGATTTTTGACAAAGGTGCTAAGAAAACACATTGGAGAAAGGACAGTCTTTTCAAAACTCGGTGCTAGAAAAATTGAGGTATCTATGTGCAGAAGGATGGAACTAGATCCTTCTCTCTCACTATATCTAGCAATTGATTCAAAATGGACTAAAGACATATATGTAAGAACTGAAACAATGACAATTTTAGGAAAAAAAATAGGGGAAATGCCCTAGTACAGTGTAACTGGCAAGGATTTACTCAACAAGGACCCCAAAGCACAGGAAACAAAAGAAAATATAGACAAATGGAATTACACAGCATAGGAAGCAAACTTCAGAGTGAAGAGACAACCTACAAAATAGGAGAAAATATTTGTAAACTATGTATCTGACGAGAAGTTGCTATATAGAATATAGAAGGAGCTCTAAAACTCAAAAACAATAATAATAATAATAATAATAATAATAACTTGATTAAATAAAAAGTAAAAGACCTAAGTAGATATTTCTTAGAAAATAAAAACATGACAAGAAAGTTTATGACAAAAATGTTCAGTTTGATTAATCATCAGAGAAATGCAAATCAAAACGACAATGAAACATCACCTCGCTCCTCTAAGAAAGCTGTGATCAGCACTCGGTATCTTTAATCTTTTGGATGGGGAGAAACCACTTGTATCTTGTTGGTAGGAATGTAAATTAGAACAGCTATTATGGAAAACAGTATGGAAATTCTTCAAAAGATTATAAGTAGAGTTACCATGTTCCCCAGCAATCCCACCACTATGTAGCTAAAGGAAATGAAACCAGTGTCTTGAAGAGACATCTGCACTCCACTGTTCACTGCAACAGTATTCATAATCACCAAGAAATGGAAGCAACCATAGTCCCCACCAACTGATGAATAAATAAAGAAAACTGGTATTCTGATAAAATGGAATAATACACCACCGTAAACAAAGAATGAAACCTACCATTTGCAACAACATAGATAGAAATTGAGGTCCTGTTTTAAAGGAAATAATCCTGATACAGAAAGAAAAGTATCAATCCTACTCATAGGTGGAATCTAAAAAAGCTGATCTCATATAAATTGAGAGTCAAACAGTGGTTACCACTGGCCAGGGAGGGAAAGGGGCAGGGGGGTTTGAGGAAAGTCATTAACATGTACTAAGTTGTAATGAGACAAGTAAAAGAAATTCTAGTGTTTCATTACACAGGAGAGTGACTATTGCTAATTATAATGTGCTGTGCTGTATTTTTTTTCTTTTAAAATAAATAGAAGAAAGGAGTATGAATGTTTTCCTCATGAAGGAATGGTGAATGTTTGATGAGATAGTATACTTAACTTAATTACACATGTATTGGAAAATCACATGGTACTTATTAGCATTATGATCCTTATGCTTTTTTGTATCATTTAAAATTAATTTAATTTAAATAGGTGCTATGCAAAACAATGCATATGTAATAGGGAGTTTTACTCCTTCCTTTGGAAATTAATTCCTGTTGTGTGTGTGTGTGTGTGTGTGTGTGTGTGTGTGTTTTGTTTTTGGTAGGGGAGGGGTTGCAGGATGGATGATCTTCCACAGTAATGGATTTCTCTAAGCCTAGGAGACATATGGTGGTAGTGTTGGGAGGTGAGTCTAAAAAAGAGAGATTAAATAGATTAAATACAAATAGATTAAAAATATCAAGAGCCCCATGTCCCTTTTACCTCTTTATTTAAAATTATTAAAACAAACAGAATTAATTTCCAAGGAATAAACATACTAGAGACTCTTGCAAATGCAACATGATCCTAACTCTTGGGAACAGGCGCATTTATGCTTCTCTTTCTTCTTTATTGTTTTTTTCCCCCTAATATCAAAAGAAACGTAGTCTGCCAGAAATATTTGCTTCACTTTTATAACGATATAAAATGATAGAAGATCATACTGGAAATTGAAGTTGATTCTAAAGGCACACAAATCAAAATAATGTTCTGGATGGGCACTTTAGAACATATTACACAATATTGAGATAATAAGACAATTCTCGATCTGCCTCACTAGGAGCCTAAAGTGCCACACAAAACAGTCTCTTCACAGCCTCAATGTTGTCTCTCCACCATTCACCCTCCAAACTGTCAGTTATTTGGGGTCTTTCTGGGAAATGTTGTATTCCAGCCTTGCAGGGTGTCTTAAATTTTTATTTATTTCATCAAAGATAACAACATATTTTGTGTCAAAAATTCCTTACCACCATCTGGGCATATATCCTTTTCTCTTGATTTGAAATAATTAAGAACTAGAGAAAAAAAATAAAATGAAATATTGGGTTCTTAAAGGATGCAAAACAATTGAAATGAAAATCAATTGTTTAGCATGGATATCTTGAAACATAGGGGTCTGTTCCCCCAAAGGAAAAACCAACTCACCTGACTTCAGCACAGTTTCTGAATGAGTATTATCAGTGTTTTTTCCATGTGTAGAAGATAAGAGGAAGAATAAGGGAATAGTTCATAAGAGTATAATACAGACAAAAGTTTACCAAAAAAAAAAGAAGTTCAGAGACAAGTGGATGAAGTAACAGTACTTGTTTGTATCTGTTAAAGGTTCTTAGGCAAGGAAAAGTAATGAGTGTGAATTCTATGTCATGCCAGCAATAGTAACTGTTCTACTTAATTACTATATTTAATTTTTTCAACTACACTCTCAGTTACATGTCAGCATTCCATTTTACAGATGAGAAAAAAGGCTTAAAGAAAATCATTAACTTAGTCTCATTTTACAAAGCCAATAACAATGGAGCCAGGATTTGAAGCACAAAGTATTTCTAAATCCTTCATTTGTTCTCAAGTCATTCCAGATCTTCATGTAACCTTTATTTTTATCTCTGCTTAACATTAGTCTTATTCTATACTATCTTCTCATTCCATAAAATTAGAAAACAGAATGAACTTTGTAGAGAAGCTAACCCTAACCAATACTGCATAAACAAACAGAAAAAATCCCACAGCTTCCCTTATTAGTCAGCAACCATTGCAGAACCCCCAGGATGATATTCTTCTTTCAATACAAACAATGCAGAATTATGACAAATAACTTGGTTTCAATAATGTTTTATAAAAAAATAAATAAAAACCAGCATCCTTTGTTTTGCTTTATGTTAACAGAAGGGGTCCCATGCAGGACTAACATTCACCATATTCTAACTAAAAAATCTTATACCTAAATTTTCAATGGATTCTCACTTTTCCTTGTCCACATATGCAGGATTCCTTATTAAAGAACAATTCCATCATGTAGGAGAATTTAACAAATGCTTTCAATTTAGTGTGAAGCAATTTATTAAATAATTTTTATCTGATACATAAAATATTATTAATTACTCATGAAGTGGAATGACAGAGTACAAGGTCACTAGATCATTGAGTGTCTCTTTCCCCCAAAATACATAGAAAAAAATGGATGAAAGAGTGAAAATGAGTTAACTATTCACCCATCTTCCAATTTTGCCAGTGGATAGTCTGGATTGGAGATTATCTAGTACCTTCAATTTCTACTGAGGAAAGCATGAGATTATGCCAACTGGACAGAAAGGATTGTTTTTCTCACTTAAAGAAAAGATGATTTATTACAATCAGTAAATTTCTTTTCTCTCTCCAAAATAAATTACACATACTTACACAGGATGATGGGCATGTACATTGTTTCCTGTTTTCAGATTTCCTTCTCAAAGTGTGTTCCCTCAGCACAGCAGACTCTCCTCCTTTTATATTGAACATCATTCTGGTTTTATTAGGCCTCCAACTAGTCTCTTAATGTCACAAAAACATCTTAGATTAATTCTGCTGAAACTCATGAAACACAATCCCAAATTCCAAGGTATAAAATGCTCAATGTATTTTAAGAGAGAACACAAAGAGTAATATAAAATCATGATGTGTTTGTGCAAAGAGACAGTATATAATCACTCTCTTCAAAGTAAGAATATAGAGCCAGCCTCATTCATTAGGTGCTTGTATTGTCTCTAATGAAGGCGCCTTAGCTAGATGAGACAAGGAGAAACCATTCAACCTGCTCAGTGCCAAGCCAAAAAGGCAGTTCCAGAGAAAGATGTCCTCAAGAAGTGTAAAACAAAGTATGGGGTCAAAAATGTCCACATCATGTAAAGCACATCATGAAAAGAAAAACTGGAGTTTTGCTTTGACATGAAGAAAGTCTGGATAGAGTTGAAGTTACTCACTAATTCAACAGATATTATGGAGACAAACACTGGTCTCCCTGGTGTAGGGAACTGTCTTTGTTTCATCCTCTATGTTTTTCTAAAGAAGTTGTCTTCAAAGACTCTATTGAACACAGGAATCTTTTGATAAATATTCCTTCAGTATGCTATTCCCACCACTGAGATTTAGGGAATGAATTAAAGAACAAATTGATACTTTCAATTTATACCCACGAGGTATTTCTAGAATGCAGGTAAAGTGGTTTGGCATAAGTCAAAGCTATAAGCCTGATATTATTATTATTTTGATAGCCATTAAGTAACATTTGGGTCATATGCATGATAGTTTTTATGTTGAAATTATATGGACATTTCTACAAAATATTTAAAAACTACATTAATGACAGCCCATTCAATATAATCAATTCCCCCATAAAACATACTCAGCTCCTTCTCAACTCACATACAATGTGTGGGAAATGTCAAAATTGTCTAGTGAAAGACTGAGTAAAATATACACAAATATACCCACAAGAAAGACTAATATTAACAGCAACATAAATCTTAATCTTTTCTGTGCTATGACAACTCAGGTCTGAGAATGCAGTTAGCTCATTCAGACTGGGACCTCATTTGTTGCTGATGTGGCATAAATGTTAAATACTGCTGCTGTAGCCATTAACCTAAACTCATTAATTAGGGAAGAAAATTATGGAATATTTTTTCAACTTAATTTACCAAGATGTTCTCAGTCAACACAGGTTAGCTAATTGATGAGACTTCTCAGCTGTTAATATGGCCCATAGTGTATAGATTAGAAACCAAAACAAAACAGAGAAAAAGTAGCTATCAAGCATGCTTAAAAGGCTCCAAAGTATATCATGTATATGCTGTAAAATTCTCTTAAGTCTGGTCTGGCTGACATCTGTTCTGAATATGGACATGTTCTTTCTTACTGAGCCAAATGACAGGGCATTTCACAAGGATAAACAAACAAACTTCCACCTTTCCCTAGGGGAGATTTTGACTAGAAAACAAAAACAAAAATAATTACGTGACAAATGAATAAGGAAATTGCAGGTGCTGAAATATCAGTCTGGATTCATAAGGTTTCAGTGCTTGTTTAAGTTTGGCAAATATCTGTCTATGCTCTAAAATCTTGAGACAATATCAGGAATAATTTAAAGAATGTAATGATATCCAGGCTTTCTGGAAAATGGCTATTAAAGAGAACTGTCCCTGTTCTACCCCCCGGGAATCAAGTTTGATGTGAAGAAGGGGAATCTCTGGATTAAATTGCTGAAACCTTCCTATTTTCATGGACTAAAAGAATAAAGAAATTAAAGAGTTTTTTTTAATCCTAGATTTAAAATGATAAGTTCACAATGAACTGCTAACACAAAATTAGAGCTAATTTAAGCACATATTTCATTACTCATTTGCCTTGTGAAGAACACTGGACTAGGAGAAAAAATGATGTAATATAAAATGACAGTTCCTGTCTCTATATTGTCCTAATCACACCATTGTATGTCCAAGAGACTTGGTTTTCTGAGTCAATGCATATAAATGGTCAAACTTACTAAATACACTAGCTAGCAAAGACACGCTGCCCTGAGGAGCTAAAGTCTTATCACTTACTGACTGTGTGAGTTTGTAAATAGATCTAACTACTTAGCAGGATCATCCAAAGTGAGAATCCTAAAACAGTGAAGGCAACATAATCAAAGATAGTACTGAAAAAGCATTCATGGGGTGAAACTTGGAGTTAAGATCTTAGCACTGCCATTAATTGATAATATATTCAGCAGGTAATTTGACTTACCTAAGAAAACATTTTCTTCAAAAAAATACATTTTCGATATTCATGAGAATCAAATGAGGCATTTCATAGAATTCAGAACCTAATGAGAAATCTATATGGTTTGTTTTGGTTAATATCCTTATTACTAGTAGTATTAAAAGGTTGAAAACCAAAGCATCCTTCAGGAAAAGATGTTTTTTTCTAGGCAGAATTTGATCAAGGCTGACTTAATCACATTCTATTCATAAGAAATCATAGTCCCAAGCTAAATTATATTATCTGCCGTCATTAAATTGTCTGAAAGCTAATTAATTGTGTACAAATGTTTGACCAATAAACAAATATCTTCTACTTAGTGTTTTAAAATTTATAAAATATTAAAAAATTATTTTGTTTTCATTTGCTTAGCATGTTTACTGAGATTTAGGCTTCAAGGAAGTTAGGAACACAACAATGTAAAAAGGAATGGCCCTGTCTTCCAAAAGCTTATATTATAATGATGTGTCTACCATAGACAAAAGGAATTCTTCTCCCAACTTCTCTACCCTCTGCCACCAACTGTAGTTGCTCCCAGGACACTAATGGACAAAGTTCATGAACAATTTTGACTATCATGCTTTCAAAATTTCATAGTTCTGGCATGTAAGGATAGCTTTCTTCTGCAATTCTTTCTTCCTTTTAATATTGTGAGTAAGTTGACAAAGGGCCTACTCTCTGAAGATAGGCCTGAACTTTTGTTCTTCTATCTCTTTCTTGTATTTTGCATTGAATTTCTCCTTCTAAGTCCATCAACTAGCTGGTAAGCTAAGGCTTAGGGAAGTAAGGAAAGGCATATAAATGTGATTTATGTAAAAAGTAAAACTTGTTATTCCAATTAGCAGGTCAATATTTATATAAATGGCTTCCGTTATTTACCAGAAAGCTGGGAAATGGATATATTTATATAAATAAAAATCATCAGCAATTTAAAAATACTTTGCATTTATGTAATATTCTAAATCATTCAACTTAATTTTAATAATCAGAGTTTTATTTTCCCATACATTTTCATTAATTTATGGAAATTTTAAGTAAACTTTAATTTCAGTAATGAGATTAGCTAGAGGTTTTGAACAAATATAACAGACACTTAGTAGAAAAACACATGCTTCTATGTATTAGAGAGGAACTTCTGGCTGAGAGGAGAATGTGCTGTGGGCATACATGAGTGCATTTTACACAAGATTGGACAATTCTACTATTTTGTTGAATCTGTTAGAGAGTTATTAGGTCATCTGTTAGGAGAATTTCTCTTTAAGTTTCAATCTAAAATTAATAATAAGCTGAAACATTCTTTTTCTATTTAACATCGCCCTTTGTAAATGCAGCTCTTTGAAGAATTCCAAAGAAAAGATGAGTGATTGGTCTATTAGGTTTGGCCCATTCCTGTACTGACTAAATCCCACCTACACCCATAATATTTCAAATAAGGCAAGACAATGAATGAAAACAAAATCAAAGGGCAAGAAAATTACAAATTCATTCTTGGCATCAAAGTTTTTGGTAAAATTCCAGATTGGTAGTCAGTTCATGGTGTTTGTGCTGCTTTCAATTCCCACTCAAGTAAGGTGGTTAAGGAATCTCAGTAGAGCCAAGGGAGCAGGCCCAAGGGAATAAGCAATACTTAAGATCTGTTCCATTACAACCTTGTGGGAAAGACAAGCTTATTCCACAGGAATTAACAGCAGCAAAAATACTCAGGCTTAGAAATATTGATTCAGTGGTTCCCAAACATAGGCCATAGCAGGATCCTTACTGGTTGTACAAGAATCAGCTCATGTTTGTTAGCAAATTTTCCAGTCACTACCTAAGAGAGTCTGATGAAGTAAGCATGGTTGAACTAGAAATAAGCGTTTTAATGTTTCTCAGGCAAATCTGGTAAGGAGTTAGGATTGTGAGGAACTGAGTTAAATTATTTGTCCAGAAAAAGTCCACTAAGTGAAAATGTCAGAATTAGAAGCTACTTTGCCAATGTTCTTTTATTATATATTCCCTAAAGTTAACATAAAAGTAGTTCAGTCTACATAAAAGAAAACAACTATAAATACTTTTAGAAGAAGTGAAGAATCCCATCCACTGGCCAAAAGCTCAACACCTCAAAAGCACTGGCAAGGGCCTGGATAAATGGCATCCTCACATAATATTGGAATTATATAAATTAGTTCTACCTTTTTTTGCACACCAATTTGTGAATTTATTTATTATTTTTTTCTTGCATACATGACTATAGCGGAGTGCATAGTTCTACCTTTTTATAGAACATTTTTTCTGATCTACCAAATTTACTAGAATATTGCTTATAATCTATAATAATTTCACTTCAAGAAATTATTACACAGCTATATCTTTCACATGTTTAAAGAAGAATAAAATATTTATTATAAAGTTATATTTTTTAACAATTTTTTTTGGTAACAAAGTTAGCAGGCAAAATCTGACATGAATTGAATTCATTTGACAGCAGAATCTGACAGTATTGTCTTTAACTTATTGATAATATTTATTTATTCCTTTAGAGTGAACATTCATATATTGTAGGAATATTAATATGTTTGATTTGGGGATGTTTTTTTCAGACACCAGTATATACCTGTTATGTAATACATGTTATATGTGTCTTATTAACTTGTAAAGCTATTTCTAACTTTTAAAATCTTTATGGAAAATATCTTATGCATTATTGTATGAGATTATTTAGTGTTACTGAAAATGATGTCTTAAAAATATTTTTATATCAGATTTCAGCATTTCAATTCTAGCTGTCTCTGCAATGATTCCCAATGGAAATAGATGCAGGCAGAAATCTTCTACAAAGAGCTGAATTCCATTAGGTATTATGTATCTCACATGTGCTAGTGAGACCAGGGGTATAACAGAACAACATCTGATCAATTTGTATGAAATACAGAGTCTCCTAGTTCTATAATTTGTGGTAGGGGACTCACTATTCCAAACAAATAGAGCACTAACAACATACAGCATTAACTCATATTCTGAAAACTTGAAAGCTCAGTGATAGCCTAGAGCACATTTTTTAGAATTAATGCAAAACTACTGCAAAGTATGTGTATAAAATAAACACTTCTACCATCATTAATGAAGCATGTGCAGTCGACAACCTGGAGCTGCATAATGTAGCTTCAGGTGACGATAAAATACCACACAGTCCTGTCAAGCTTAATTTTTCTGTTGTATTTAAAAGTGGGTTTGAAAATCACTTTAAATCCCTTCAAAGCTTCTTCTAACTCCTAAACCACTTATAGCTATTGTTTATTCCCTCCATTGGTATATATGCATGGAATGAATGACTTGAATTAAAGAGACCCCAACCAGCAATGGGTCTCTGAATTTCAACTAGCATCTGGAGGTTGTACCATTATAACACTTAAGTAAAGCTCTTCCACCTTTCTTGAGAGGTCAAAAGAAACAAACAAACAAACAAACAAACAAATAAATAAAAACTCACCAAAAAACTCTTAAAGAAAAAATTGTGGTAGCATTATCCTAAAAATAATGGCAGTTTTTCAGATTCATAAATTTATATAAGTATTAACTCACTATATCTGTCCAGTTTAAAATAACTGAAAACCAAAACAATTCTGATAGGGGTTCACTTCTTTCAAGTTTCTTTGCTGGTATTGCTGGTTATTGATCTGCTCTTCTAGAGAGTCAAAATTTCTTTTTGTTTTGGAAGGAAATCCCTTTCTTAATATTTACACCTACATTTTTTCCACCAAATTCAACACAAACCTTAATAATATTCAATCCCTTATTGCCTGGGACCAAAGGAAGGAAATATTTGTAGTAGACATATTGCTTCCAAAATTGAGAACTTGTTAGGATAGATGTCAAGTGAGGATGGATATTTGGTTGACATACAGTGAAGCCAGAATATCTAGAGATGGTACAGTAATAAATTATTGGAGACTTATTGGTAAATGTAGTACTGATTCTCTACCCATGTCTGCAAGACTTTTCTAGCTGTTTCAGAGTAAAATTAGCAATAGTAATAGTTACTTATTTGAAAATCAGCAAATAACAGTAACCTATTAGAATTCTTGAGTTTTGGATTCATAGAATATTGTATTTAAAATAAATATTATCAAGTATTTAGGCTAACCTGATAAGTAGGTGGGAGAGATAAAACAGCACTCACCAGGTGACATAGGTCATCATAAGATTGCCTAAAATGTGCAGTAGAGATAAAGATAAACATTGTGTGTGTGTGTGTGTTTTCTTGAGAAAGACTTCTAGTCAATAATCAACAACCCTTAGCTCCAGTCAATAATCAATAATCAACAACTCTTTAACTCCATTCAGTAATCAACAGCCTGTAGCTTTTCCTTACATGTAAATGAGAAGGAAATTTCTTGTACTATTGTAACTAGTTCAATTCTACTGTCTGGTGACAATTATCTAAAATTGACTAAACTTTTTCAAATGATATAAATGTAAGATTAGATATAAAATTAGATCATTTGTTTGGAAGGTAGAGGCAAGATATTTTCTCAGAATGCACTACAAAATATAGAGAGAGGTATAAAATAAGAAAGAAGAAGTTAAGAGGCTACAAAAATAGACTTGATGGGCTGGGGATGTGGCTCAATCGGTAGCGCGCTTGCCTGGCATGCCTGTGGCCCGGGTTTGATCCTCAGCACCACATACAAACAAAGATGTTGTGTCCGCCGAAAACTAAAAAATAAATATAAAAAAAAATAGACTTGAATGTTTCAAATTTATATGATAGAATTTCCAGAAAAGAATAATAAATGTTATGGAGAACACAACTTTTAAATACAAAGAACAAGTAAAACATCTCCAAATAAGAAAATAAGATGACTACAAATAGAAAGGGGACTAGTAAATAATAAGCAGAAAGAATAAAAAAAAGTGAAACTGTGGCAATATTTCAAATGCTAAATTACAAAAAGCTACAGGAAAGACAAAACAGGCTGAATGCAAAGGAATGAAAATTGGATTGGTTACATTAGAAGTTACAGTTACAGCAGAAGATTGATAAGAAGAGAACAATGTCTTCAAAAATCCAGATACAGCAAGATAGCATTATGGAGTAGAGGAAAATAAAGGTATTTTACAATAGTCTATCTACCAAATACCAGTCTTTTCTTTAAAAAAAAAAATTAAACAAGTATAGAGTGTAGAAAAATAGGGCAAAATATTTCAACATAGATGAACATATGAATCAATGCAATATGTTCAGCAAATTTGTCATCACCATACTTACATGAAAATATTCTTGAAGTATCATACATCATTTATTAGTAATAAGGAATTATTTATATAAACTAATGGTAAGGCAGAGCAGGTAACCCAGAAAGCATACTGAGTTTGTTTTGTTTGGATGTGGACATAGAGTCTAAATAATTTCAGATAATGGTAGAAAATATAACTTATCAAAGTATAAATTAAATCTTAAGAATTGCCGCCACCAATATGTAAACAAGATGAAGAAACTGTCAGCCATCACAAATAAATAAATAGAGCAAATAATATTCTGTTAATTCAACAAAGATGGGGATAAGAGAAATTCAAAGGAAGTATGGCAAGTAAACACACACACACACACACACACACACACACACATACACACACACACCATGACTGAGGCATCTTATACTCCTTTTCCATAAAGTTTTCTTTTTACATTTCCATGACACCTCCCTTGACTTCTCTGCAATCTTCACCTCTGCCTACCTTCTCTTATGGGTTCTTGTTTACCTGCTGCCCCTTAAATATCAGTATCTTCAGTATTTCATCTTGACTTCTCTCTTGCTACACCATCCTCCCAAATGATCTCATTCATTCATCAATCTGGTTTGCAACAACTGACAACTCACACACTATGATTCCAGCCCAGATCTTCTGAATGATACTTCAGGTTTTCTATTCAGAGTTCACTCATAAATATCTTAACATGAATCTAAAACTCAGTATATCCTATATGAGTTTTTTGAAATCAACCCAACAATATGTATAAATATGAAATTCTTAAAAAAACTCAGTTTGTTCAAAAGCAAAAATATCTTTCATGTATATTTATCACTTGAGCCTCACAACCAACACTTCATTAAGGTCTATGTAATAATAAATTAGGAAACACATATTTTTAGAAAACATGTCTAACAATTAGGTTGTATCTGTTTTTAGAATGTTTGGATTGACAAAATAAACTTCAAAATCAGAAACTGATTTTAAAAAGTAATAATGCTATCCAACTCTAGAATATTTTATGATTTTTTTTGTATAGTGCAACACACCAATAAATGCAGCTGTAAAAACAGTCCTTGATATACAAGTATTGCTTTTTATTGCCATAAAAATGTGCTTTCAGGAGAGTAGCACATTATAGTTTAAGTGAAGCTCTTCATTAGATAGCATGAGAAAATGAGGCATGAAAGGAAGATGGAAAAGCCTCCTTAATAGTTGCTGTGCAGATAATGTAGCCCAAAGACAATCAATAGCCATGGCTCATTTATTTTATGTCCATGAGTACTTAAAGGCAAAATGTTAGTGTTTGCTATACTGTTGGCTTTCTTTGCTCTGCATCAGTAATGAAAAAAAGGATTTACATATCATGGTTTATTTTTTACAAACTTAACTCTAACAACAGGCTGTTATTGTTGACCAATATGGAAAGAAATACCTTCTGTATTACTCTGGGTCCATTAAAGTCCCTTCTAAGCAGCTTTGATTATAAATTTAGTAAGGTTCCAGAATGAGCAAAAACAATCACTACAAAAGTTCATAAATACATGGTAAAAATTCATTAAATGTACATTAACAATTGAGTTCTGTAAAGAATCTGTTATAAGAAATGTTGGGATAGTTGATGAAGGCAGTCCTGAAGTTGACATATTGCTAAGCATGTGGGTTTTTAACAGTCTGTTGATGGAATTTCCATATGGAACATGTCTTTTGGTGAAGGTGAAGGTCCACTGAGTATCGCCTTTAGGATGACGGCAGATTTGGAATGTAATGTGTCTCTATAAAGTCAAAAGGCTTATTTCATTATTACTATTGTGTTTTTTGAGAATAGACTAATATTTGTTTATGTATATGATAAGTGAATGTTAGGCATTCTGCTTTGAACTGAATGACCATTTTTCATTAGTTAAGAATATTTTAAGAAACTCTTACTAGGAGAGCAGAAGTTGTTCCATAAGAAAGCCCCCCATATGTTACACCTTCTGGGCTGTGGGCCAGAGAGTGAAGAGAAGCAGGAGGAATTATTGGGAACACAGTGAGGAGAGTAAAAGGGCAAAGAAAAAACATGGGGGTGGGATTTGCACAAATGAAAAACAGAATGATTGATCAATAAATAAGCCACATTAAGAATGGTATAATAAGAAAAGGTGACTAGTTATGAAGGCAATTCTGAGTGTGGGGGGGTTCTTCTCTTGAAATCTTGTAGACCTCTCTTACTGCCTATTTCTAAAAGCAAAGAATAAAACGAGGCCTCTTCTCACAGAAAAACTATCATCAAAGATCAGATCAAAAGCAAACATTCTAATAATGCATTATCATCTCAAGTTTACTTCAAAATATACTTAGGAAGATGTTTGTTTTCTTAATGACTTAGCTTCAGAAGTCTTAGAAAATGTTCTGAATAAAATAATGCCAAAGAACCTTTCTCTATATTTTCTCATTTTGATATATTTAGTCTGTGTAGTATTGTTTAACATTTAAAACACTGCCTTAAATTTCTGTATAGCTTTCCATTTTCCACTAGTACTTTTCCTTTAGATAGTCTTACATTACATACAAAAATATGGTAACATGGGCAGAAAAATGCAACTTGTTATGGTATATAAGATATGGTGAAGCAAAATGCTTCAGAAAGAGCTTACTTAGAAAAAAAATGTGTAGAATTAACCATGCACCCATAAAGTTTCAATTTAGGAAGCTAAATAATAAGCCCCTATCTGCCATGTTTACATCGGCACTGTTCTCATGTGGTTGCTTCAAAAGTGTTCTTTCATCTATTCTAATCTCACTGTTATTTTGCTGTTAGATTTTTTTTCACATTTCACCTTAAAAAATTCATTTAGCTTCATTATGAAAATGGACAAAATGTAAATAATGATCACGTTCTTATTACACACCTAGTGTGTGCCAAATACTAGAGATAGTTTCAGTAGGAAAAACAGGATATTGCAGTGCTTCCAATAGGTTTATACACTGGCTGGGAAAGAAGAGATGGAGAAATGAGAAAGAAGTAAGAAGAGGCCATGTACTTGATGGTGAAAGGGTGAGGAATCAGTACAGTTGGAGTTAGTATTCACAGAGGAGGCAACACAGAAACTGTGGCTTGCAAAGAGAAGAAGGGAGCCACTACAAGTAAAGGAATGGCTGCAGTGAAGGGTTCAAGTTAGAGAAAGATAAGAAACCAAATTACTTAACTCAGTGTGAGCCAGTTCAAGAAAGGAGCTCTGAATGCCATATTGAAAAGCATAAAAATTCATCTAGTGATAGAAGAAGCAAAAGTAAGACATAAAAATATATCAGTTTAAAAATTAAAAATTAGAATGATTTGACCATACATGCTGAATACTTCACCAGATATTTAAAAGAGATTAGGGGAAACTCAGCCCATAAACAAAAAGGGAAAGTATAAAATAATACTTATGAAACAAAGGAGACTCAAAACACAGAAGTGATTCAGGTACAGTCAAAGGCAAAAACTAAACAGGATACTCCTCAGGGGCTGAGATTTCATCTTCTAACAGGTGCTTTGTTGGTAGCAGTCACCCAATGGAATATTATTCAGCATGAAAAGAAAAAATATTATGGCATTTGCAGATAAATGATTGAGTTGGAGAATATCATGCTAAGCAAAATAAGCCAATCTCAAAAAAACAGGCAGAGTGTTTTCCTGATAAGTGAATTCTAATCCATAGGGGTCAGGGGTGGGGTCAGGTACTGAATGAATGGTGGAACTTTGGATGGGGCAAAGGAGAGCCGGGGAGGGTCAAAGGAGTAGGAAAGACAGTGGAATGCGACAGACATTATTACCCTGGATACATGTATGATTGCATGCATATATACTTCAAGTACAGAGAAGTGAAAAAGTTCTGGTCCATTTGTGTACAATGAATCAAAGAGCTTTCTAATGTCATGTATAACTGATTAGAATTAATAAATAAATAAAAAGAATTAGACAAGCAGGGGTGAAGGAAGCCGTAAGTAAATTTGCTAGATATTGCTTATAACATTTTCTGGTTTGGATAAGATGAAGATAAAAGTTTAGTAATAGTCATAATCTGTTAACAAAGGCACATTGAATTGGAAGCTTTTGAAAAGTCAATTCTTATAAATCTTTAGTTCATATCTTTTTTTGTAATAGGTTGTGATGATTATAAACTATAGACAGACATTCACTAGGGATGAAGGTGTTTGGAAAAGATAAACACTGCATTTATGTTTCCTTTTTGACTCCAAGGCTAACAATTGCTTCATTTAGCAACTAATACATACTCAGACATAATCTGCATTTGCAAAATGCAATTCAGAGGCTAATATTGGGGAAAATCAGGCTGACCTAAGTTTCACATTCTTTATATATCTACCCACAGTTTTATTTCTCTTTAATTTACTCTTGCATTAGGTATTACATATTTGCTAATGATATATTAATTTTTTAAATTGTTTTTCTTCAGAATATTCCAAGGAATATTAGTCATTTATTGGAACTAACCATCACTCAATATCACTAATGAGGGGCTAGAGTTGTAGCTCGGTGATAGAGTGCTTCCTAGCACATGTGAGGCACTGAGTTCTAGCCTCAGCACCACATAAAAATAAGTGAATAAAATAAAGGAATTGTGTTAATCTACAACTAAAACAAAAAGTTTAAAAATTTTTAAAAATCACTAATGACATCAATAAATAGCATTCCTTGTAATTTCCACCTGAAAATAACCTATTTCTATGCAAGGATATTTTACCTATTATTATCTCTAAGAGTATCAACTTAACTTTTGAAATAATACTGACCAGTGGGAAAATCCTTTTCTTCATTAGTAATTATAACAAAATATTGAGTAATAATACATAAATATCAAGGTGCTTTGATATGGTGTAGTTATATTTGATTTTCATAATACTCCATTTCAAGAAATTATAATTTTGTATTTTACAAGAAAACTAAGGCTAGTTTGAACTCCTGCTCCATGTTTTACTAATATAGCTGTTTGGGGCAAGTCACAGCATGAAAACTGCATTTCTTCATTTGTTAGGTGTGAATACAGTGTTATATTCAACCATGTTCAATTTAAGAGTAAGTTCCAATGGATTATTAATGGAACAACATCCTATGATTGTCAAGACAATCATCTTCTGGATTTAATTGAATAGTTCTTAGAATATATATATATATATATATATATATATATATATATATATATATATCCTACTTGGAATCCTAACTTGAATATATCCTAACTTGAATATATTTAATTGACATATCAGACTTACATGTGCAAAACTGAATTTCATACCTTTCCCTCCATCTATTATAAAATATAACAATATGTATTGAGAACAAAAGATGTTCAAGATAATTGAGTTGCACATATATATATATATATACACACTTATACATATATATTTAAGTATTAATATATACATATATATGCATACACATATACATATATATAAAATATACACATATATTCAAGTATTAATACTCAGTACATCAAAATAAGGGGATCAATACTTGCAAGTACTAGAAAATATGAGATGGATTTATTAAAATATTTATAATGAGCCCCTAAAACTTTTATAATAAGGGTAAATTTTAAACTAGCACAAGTAGGTTTTAAATTTTTTCAGAAGAATTTCATTTAATTGTTATATTTTATGACTAATAGGAAAGCTAGAATGACAGTGAAGGGTTCATTGTAAAGGCAACCTTTCCAATATTATATTTTGTCATATTTGGAAAGAATAATAACAGGTATTCAAAATCAGTTTTTCCTTAGTAGGTGGGTTAAATGTATGTGGGGGTAATCTGGGTTCATTCCAATTTCTGTAATGATTTAGATTTTATAAAAGTATGCTTGGTGTGCTTAAAGCTCTGGTTATGGAACTACTGATGCACGTATTTCCCCTCCTGTTCCATTAGTCTGTTGCTTTGTCTATTTGCTAAAATTCCAAGAGTTTCATGACATCTCTTTGTATGCTAGAAGATCACAGTTTAAATGTATCACTATGGACATCAGGATGGAATGTTGTCTGAGGGTTTATTTGTGTGTGAGGGCTGGATATCTGAGTAACCTTTCTTGGGTGACTTGCAACACTTCTGTCACCTCAGCATGCATCGAGTGCTAAAGATGGCAGAAATGAACAGCTCCTTGGGTTAGGGCATCAATATATGAATTTCTATCTTCATTTATTTAGCTCACATTCTTTTTTCTTTCCCTTTTTACTCTCCTCCTTTGCTAATGCATTTTTTTTGTTAACCCCTACATTTTGTTATAGATTTCAGAATCTAACCTCTTGTTATTTTGACAATGAAGCAGATGATTGGCAGCCACTATGAAGTCAAACAACAACAAGTGCTGGCGAGGATGTGGAGAAAAGGGTACACTTGTACATTGCTGGTGGGACTGCAAATTGGTGCGGCCAATTTGGAAAGCAGTTTGGAGATTCCTGGGAAAGCTGGGAATGGAACCACCATTTGACCCTGCTATTGCCCTTCTCGGACTTTTCCCTGAAGACCTTAAAAGAGCATGCTACAGGGATACTGCCACATCGATGTTCATAGCAGCACAATTCACAATAGCTAGACTGTGGAACCAACCCAGATGCACTTCAATAGATGAATGGATAAAAAAAAATGTGGCATCTATACACAATGGAGTACTATGCAGCAATAAAAAATGACAAAATCATAGAATTTGCAGGGAAATGGATGGCACTAGAGCAGATTATGCTTAGTGAAGCTAGCCAATCCCTAAAAAACAAATACCAAATGTCTTCTTTGATATAAGGAGAGCAACTATGAACAGAGCAGGGAGGAAGAGTAGGAAGAAAAGATTAACATTAAACAGAGACATGAGATGGGAGGGAAAGGGAGAGAAAAGGGAAATTGCATGGAAATGAAGGGAGACCCTCATTGCTATACAAAATTACATATAAGAGGTTGTGAGGGGAATGGGAAAATAAACAAGGAGAGAAATGAATTACAGTAGATGGGGTAGAGAGAGAAGTTGGGAGGGGAGAGGAGGGGGGATAGTAGGGGATAGGAAAGGTAGCAGAATACAACAATTACTAATAGGGCATTATGTAAAATTGTGGATGTGTAACCGACGTGATTCTGCAATCTGCATTTGGGGTAAAATTGGGGGTTCATAACTCACTTCAATCTAATGTATGAAATATGATATGTCAAGAGCTTTGTAATGTTGTGAACAACCAATAAAAAAAAAGATTCAATTGTAAGTACTTTCTTAAGGAAATGCTCCTAGAGAAATGAGCAAGGGAATAGGAAAGCAAACCAAGAAGGTGTGAAACCAAGCAAGATGTGATTTCAGGTAAAATCCTAGCCCCAGCCTTACCCTGGGCAAAACTCTAAAGAATTCATTATGCACCTGTGTTTGCCTTATTTCAAGGCAAGGAACCTAGTCGGCTTTTGTGTTTCTTTTATCAGTCATTGTTTGGCTTAGGGCCAGGCAGAAGTTGGCATGTAGGGAGATGTACCAGGACAAATACTAAATAAATGTACCTTAAAACAAAAACATAAATGGATTTAGGCAACACTACATTTAGCTATTAATGGTAAGAACTCTAAAGTGGTAAAGAGCCACTTATCAGGAGCCTAATGTATTTTAACACACAATATATTCTCCTTAAATTTTTGAGATTATACATAAATACATCAAGTTACAAGCTTATATTACAGTAATTTTTCTAATAGTTAACTACATTTACATTAAACTGAGTGATTTTTTTTTCAATTGCCTGTTTATTTAAAATGTATCAGTACTTAGAGGTTATATTTTTCAGAAAGAGTAAATAAATCTCATAAAGACATACTTATAAATGTGTCAGTGTGTATTTTTTTTTTTTTATTCCAGAGAGTTGTGTTGAAGGGAATCTTCCTTTTCTAACATATTTGTTAGTACTTTCAGAAAGATCCATATTTATATTTCTAAAAGCAATGTTGTATCTATCTGCATACAGACGTCTGGAATAACAATTTTAAAACAAGCCCTAATCCCTAGTGACTGTACATCTGTGTCACAAAACAATCACATAATCTGGCATGATTAAAAGGTTTGCTGATCAGAACTCTACAGCTGAGAACCAAATATGGCCAAGTATGATCTAGTTTTCTGCTTCATAAATGCAAATAAAGACTGGCACATAGACTATAGAAAGCAACTATTCTTATACAGTTTAGTTCTAGCAAGCACAATTTTGGATAAAGAAAATGTCCAGTAACAAACAAATCCTTCAAAAACAAAGCAAGGCATTGGAGTTTTCCAGCACTCCTACCATAATCTTCTATAGCAAGTTGGCAATGAAAGTCTATATGAAATCAGGAAAAAAGTTTATGACAGACATTTGAAATAACAGAGGATTCAATAACAATGTAAATATGTTTGCCCATTGGTACAGAGTCTCCATAAATAATCATTTTTATTTTTTTTAGTTGTTGATGTACCTTTATTTTCTTTTGTTTATATGTGATCCTGAGAATCAAACCCAGTGCTTCACACATGCTAGGCAAGTGCTCTACCACTGAGCTATGACCCAATCCCCAATCACAGTCTTTTGTCTCAAATACTAAGCCACGGGCCCTGGCACACAGTAGGTACTCAATAAATATCTTTAGTTGAATGAATGAATCCAGGGAACGGTTCAAGAAATAGATACAAACAGAACTATTTGCAAAAGAAAATATAGGAATCACAGTGATTTCTGCACTGTAAATTATTATAAATCATGACTGCATCAGTGTAAATAACCCACGTATGCCTGTCAATTTGTTTAAAGATTCAGTTAATATTCTCATATGTGAAATGTATGATTATAAATCTTGCATTGTTTTTCAGAGCTCTCTTTCGGGGAAAAACAAAAGAGCAAAATACTTTAAAAATGGAGTTCTGGTGACACTAGATTGGCTTCATAATCCAGTATTTTCCCACTCCATGAAGACTTGCCAGTGATTTGGGATCAGGCTCAGACAATTCAGGACAGTGCTATTTGACTTTTTCCTTTGGCACAGTCCTAGTGTTTCTGACATACCTCATCAATGTTTTTCCCCTCTCCCCACAAAAAGCTATAAACTCTTTGAACTTTCCTACTAAAGATTTCTATTTCTGAAAATTAAACAGTTTAACTTCTGTATGACACATTACAATGTGACTTTTTATATAAACCTATCTAAATCCCAGGTGGAAGGACAGGCTGCTTAGCAAAGTGACACCCAACCTCACTGTGGTTGGGCAAAATTCGGCCCTTCAAAACATAAGCCCAGGCACGACAGTGGTCAGCAATAGAGAGAACCTAAATGCACTCATGGAAGGCATAAAAAAAGATTTGAAAATATACATATATAATCCTCAAATTCAAAAGCATCTCACAAATTAAATGTGTCCCAATGAAGCATAATCTTTGTTCTTCACAGGAACTCCAGTTCAATTTGCATTACCTTTCAGAGAAATGAGACTCCTGAAGAATGTAAAAATTATAATTTATTTAAAATTAAGATTAAAAACAATGATACTTCATACTCCCAATCATGTGTCTTTCAGTAGATAATTATTTTCAAAAGACTAAAATGGGATAAGAGGCCTTTTAATTTAACAATAGAAGCATTTAGAGGTGAATGATTTTATCAGGAATTTATTATTATTGAAAGTTGTCCTTTCAATAAATCTGAGGAAAAAATCTGAGCAAAAAATCTGAGGAAAATTGTTCCTCTTTAAGTCAGCTGCTGTGATGCCTACTGTGGAGCTACCTGACATACAGGAGCAAGCTCACATTGCATGGTGGAATCAGGGGTTATTTGGAGAAAAATTCTATTCCTTTTGCTTTCAAATAAATTATCAGATGGAGGGCAAAGTATGTTTAAAGCAGACAAGACTTTTCCCCCAGCTTTATTGAGGTACAATTGATAAATAAAAATTAGGTACATATTTATGGTGTAAAATGTGATATTTTGATGTATGTATATATTTTGAGATGATTACAAAAATCGAGCAAATAAACATATCCACCATCTGACAAAGTTACCAATTTGTGTGTGTGTGTGATAGGAGCACGAATACCTACTTTCTCAACACATTAGAATTAAAAGATGCAACATTAACTATGCTGTACATCGATCTCTAGAACATATCCATTATGTACAACTAAAACTCTTATCCTTTGACCAATATTTTCCATTTCTTCCACTTTCAAGCTTCTGACCAAAACCATTGTCTTCTGCTTCTGAATCCGACATTTTTAAATTCCAAATATAAGGGAGAATATAAAACATTTGTCCTAACGTGACTGGCTTATTTCATTTAAGATATTGTTAACCAGGGTCATCCATGCTGTTACAAATAACATTCCTTCTTTAAAGGCTGAATAATAGCCTATATCACATGTAACATATTTATATGTCATATATACGTATTTATGATGGATATGGATATTTATAGCACATTTTCTTTATTCATATGTCAGCAATTCATAGATCTATACCTCTGTGATGGAGATATATTTATATCTATATCTATCTATCTATATATATTATATAATATATATGTGTGTGTGTATATATATGTATGTGTGTGTGTGTATATATATATACATACATACATCTGCATCCAAAAAAGGCAAATAGCTTCTGATACTTTAAAAATATGGTGACCACTATGACACATAGATTTTCAAATATCATGCATTGTTTTGAGCAAATCTGAAATAACTGCCATGAGAAGCATTTACATTCTTTAAAAATGATCTATTACGCTTATCATCTATTACACTTACAAACTGTAAGTCTTGAGTCAAGTATGGCCCCTTACCTCTTTTTGAATGGTTGGGAGTTAAAAATGACTTTTACATTTTAAATAGTTGTAAAGAATATAACAATATTTTAACGTGTAAAAATGGTAGATGTACTGTTCAAATGTCTATATGAATAATATTTACATTATAAAAATGAAAACTATTAAAAGTCATTCATTATAAATTTCTTGAATTTATACACTTATATTTATGAGAATGTCCTAGTTATGGAAGACCACAAACAAACAAATAACAACAACAAAAATCTGCCCATTGTGCCTCTAAAAAATTTAAGTAGGAAGCATTTCGCCTCATTCCAACACCACCCCCCAATATTTGCCAAAGTAAAGGTCAAGTGAATAAAAATTACACTGATATTTGTGTATTCAAATTAGATGCTGACAATATGACCCCCCAAACTAAATTTGTAATCCTTGAAGAGGCATCTAGATTCCATTTGGCATTCAAGGAAAAACGTATGGTTGATAGGGATAAGGTAGAGTAAAATATGGGTTATCACAGTGAATGTAAATTAATTTGCATATGAAACCTGTTAGGCTAGTGTAATAGTATGATAGAAACATGTAGGTCAG
This sequence comes from Spermophilus citellus, assembly GCF_964194105.1. Taxonomy (NCBI): domain Eukaryota; kingdom Metazoa; phylum Chordata; class Mammalia; order Rodentia; family Sciuridae; genus Spermophilus; species Spermophilus citellus. Next base: position 37,853,664 of record NC_138198.1, read on the forward strand.
ATTAAGGCCTTGGAAAATGAGAGTGATCTAATGCTCCTTTTATGTCATTAGCCTAATTTCTTTCCTGGGAACAGATTTTAATGGTACACTCAGGGAATTAACTCAACTGGGGTCAACTTTGTCTTCCTCTACAACAATGGTAGTTCAGAAAAGCACTAGACTAATTTGTTTCCTGTGGTAGAGGTTGCAGAGGCTTCTATGAGCCTTCAGCCCTGCAGGCTCCTCACACAGTTTCTTCAACACTGAATAAACATGACTTTCGGTGACATCAATCAGAATTATGCCTTTCATCTTCTTTTTGCAGCAAAGATGATATTAAGGGAGGTTATTTTAATCTTTCTGTACTCTGAATGGAAGAGCAAATTTGCCTTCTCATGAAAGGCAGAAAGGAGAAAAAAAATCGAAGAACTGAGGATTCAGGGATGCTCATCCTTAGAATATCTCAGTCATTTGTCTTGCCTGCTTCTCAGAAGGGCCATGGATAATTCTAAAATAGAAAAATGCCCTTAGTGTATCCAAGATGATTAGAACATTGCATTTAAAACATGAAAACCAGGCATGCTGGCGCATATCTGTAATTCCAGTACTTTGGGAGGCTGAGGCAGGAGAATCACAAATTTAAGGCCATCCTCAGCAGACTAGTGAGGCCCTAAGCAATTTAGTGAAAATAAACAAATAAATAAATTAAATGGGCTGGGGATGTGGCTCAGTGATAAAGTGTCACTGGTTTTAATTATATTTATGTATAGATATACACTCATATACATATAAAAACCTCATAAGAAACTAGAACTAAAAGACTATGCAATGCAATAAAAATTTATAGTTCAAAGAATCTGTTTATTATTCCAGAAAAGGGGCTGTAACATAAGTTCCAAGAAGGAAGTAACCCAGGCTTGATAATTATTTTATCTCCTGATGCCTGTACATTGCTTGATATGAGAAAGGTACCCAATAATTATTTTTAGAATAAGTGAGAAATCATTGAATCCTTAATGTACAAAAACCAGTATATTTTTTTTAAAAAGTCCTATATCACAGTAGAAACTCAAAGGCAAAGTACATTAACAGGTGATTTATAGCAATAAGGTGAACCAGAAAAATCAACAGACTTATGCCATTGTGTTTTGTCTATCAGATGGGTATTTTTTATAGCATTGACAACTGCCCAGTGTTGGTGAGAGTGTTAGAAAACAGTTTGGGGGATTATACACTGTTAAAATTTACTGAGGGGCATTTTTGCTGGTGCGTCAAAATGAAAATTAAAATGACAAAAATATTTCTTCATTAAACAACACAGATGTTTCAAAAACAAGTTGAGAATACACACACACACACACACACACACACACACACACAGAGGCATACAGAAAAGAACATGTGCTGCATGACCATTCTGTAAAGTTCAAAAAAACATGAAAAACTAAGCTAACTTATGGTCATAGGAATCAAGATAGAAGTTAATTTGGAGAAAGAAGATAATAATTGAGAGTGGCGATGAGAGGAGTATCTGGGGTCCTAGTGATGTTCTATTCCATTTTTATGTTTTTATTGGTGGATTATAAATACATAATAATTGAATTCATTGTGACATTTTCAATACATGCACTTAATATAATTTGCTCAATTTCATTCTCCAGTGTAATATTCTGTTTCTTGATGTAGGTTGCGGTTACATGGTGTGTTCAGTTTGTGAAAGTTCATCAAGCTACATACTCTAGATTTTTCATTACTCTAGATTTTTCATTTTTCTATGTATAAATCATATAGCAAAGAAGAGTTTAATTTTTAAAATACTCATCATACATATTTCTGTTCTACTGGTAAAAACACAATGCACATAAATGTATAGTCATGATCACTAAAATACATGGATTTAGATGAATAAATAAAAGCAAAGGTTGCATATATGTGCATGCATGCATACATATACACATGCATATGCAGTATTTTCTGAATAGATTTCCATTCAGTGGAAGTCCCTTAGGCCTTGAGCTATATCTGACTCAAATCAGTTGTTATCAAAACAGATTGAAGTGATGTGTCTCAAGGTGACAAAAGATGGTTGAGGTCACCACTTAACAAAGGCCCTTAAGTAATCAGCCACCAGAACTGCCACAGTGCATTACTAAAATTGAAAGGCATCTCTGCAAGTGAGTGCTCTGTGTTTGAGGTTACACAAAAATGAAGTCCTCCTGGTCATAAACATCCTTTGAACATAAAGAAATGTACCTCTCTGCCCTGATTATTGTCCTTAAATAAAAATAGGCTGTAATCAACCACATCACTTTTAGCTGCGTGGACACTGTGCAATCATTTGGACTGAACAGGTCAAAAGTTTGTTATCTATGACAGAAACAAATAATAAAATGAAGAATTAAATGACCTTTGCTTACATGCAAGGTTTTTCCAATTTGGTAGGATGTTTGTACTTTAATTACCCATGTGAGTTTTGAACTTCCTGTATTTTAAAGTTTCTCCTTTCTGGAAAAGATTCAGAAACCTCTTTCATCACAAGTATGAATGCAAAACAGGCCATTGCTGGCATACATTGATTTTTCTATTTAAAACTGAAACAATATCCCACTTAAGAGACATTTTCCTTTCATTATGTCATGGGAATATGATATTTGTGATCTTCCTCCCGTTTTAATAGTAAATTAGCCATGGCAAGAATATTAAGTGAAAAAGTAAGTCCTCTGAATTAGAAAAGAGAGAACTCTGCAGATAGTATAATAAAGGTGTTATTTCATACTTGTGCTAAAGAATAAAAATAAGAGTGGTTAGTTTTATGGTGATAGCATTAAAAGGCCATGTCTGCCTATCCTTAGTTTATTCTAAATAATATTTCTAATTATTCCTCAAGTCATTTAGAAGCCAGAAGCTACTTATATGTTTTTACCATAAAATTCTTCCCTATATAGTTTGACCCTGAAAGGACAAAACCATCTCTGTTTTAATTTTTATATGTTTTATTTACATAACTCTAAGCTTGCATAAAATCCTGGGTAGAACAAGAAATGTACTTTTAATAAGATACTTGTATATCCTATTAACTAAGTTTGGGTAAGATAAAAATTCTAGCTACCCTTTTCCTCATTCTGCTCTTTTAGTTGCTTCTTGGATAATGTTCTCAAATGAAAACGAAATTTATGGTATAAATATATTTGCATACGAAGATTTCTCTAGTGATGGAGATAGCATTGAAGTTGAAACTTTTCCCACATAAGTCAAGATGACCACTCAGTTAATGTAGCTTGAAGAACTGGGGCCTTTAAAGGAGGAGGCTGAATGATAGTGGCGAGCTTATGCAGTAGCACAGAAACTCAGGCTAAGGTTATGAGAGAAAAATGGATTTTAATCCTAGCTCAACCACTGGGGTGACCTTGGGCAAATTAGTGATTTCCAAATTGAGAAAGGTAGACTAGAATAATGCTTCCAATCTGATCCTTTTTTAATGTTTACCATGTAAATTAGATGAAGAATCACAACACACCCAGTTATTGAGTCAAAAATCTTTGATTTTTTTCCTCTATCTCTCACCACACATTCAATCATTAGCATCCCCAAATGGCTTCCTCTCTCTTCATCTTTCTGCCATTACCATTTCACCCAAATTGCTAACCCATATAGTGCTCAAATTACTGCAGGAATGTTCTGAATTCTTCCACAACATTCAACACACAGCATCCAGAGCATTCTTTTTTATTTATTTTTATTTATTTTTTTCTCATTGATAATGTTTTTATATTGATTACATGTAAAAATGATAATAGTTTGGGCATATAGAGTTAAATAACATTTTAAAAATTAATTTTATATTTTAAATGTGACTACTGGGAAATTTTATTTTTTTTATTTTTTAAATTTATTTATTTATTTATTTTTATTGTTGGTTGTTCAAAACATTACATAGTTCTTGACATATCATATTTCACACTTTGATTCAAGTGGGTTATGAACTCCCATTTTTACCCCGTATACAGATTGCAGAGTCACATCAGTTACACTTCCATTGATTTACATATTGCCATACTAGTGTCTGTTGTATTCTGCTGCCTTTCCTATCCTCTACTATCCCCCCTCCCCTCCCCTCCCCTCCCCTCTTCTGTTTCTACCCCCTCTACTGTAATTCATTTCTCCCCCTTGTATTATTTTTCCCTTTTCCCTCACTTCCTCTTGTATGTAATTTTGTATAACCCTGAGGGTCTCCTTCCATTTCCATGCAATTTCCCTTCTCTCTTGCTTTCCCTCCCACCTCTCATCCCTGTTTAATGTTAATCTTCTTCTCATGCTCTTCATCCCTACTCTGTTCTTAGTTACTCTCCTTATATCAAAGAAGACATTTGGCATTTGTTTTTTAGGGATTGGCTGGCTTCACTTAGCATAATCTGCTCTAATGCCATCCATTTCCCTCCAAATTCTATGATTTTGTCATTTTTAATGCAGAGTAATAGAGTATTCTTTTTTAAAAGTTAAATGAAGTCACTTACTCCACTGCTTATAACTCTGTATTAACTCTCCATCATGAATTAAATATTTAAATTCATTTGTCAGGCTTATATTCTCCTCCTTACTGATTATGATCCAGCCACGTAGATCTGTGTACAATGCCCATCTTCTTTTTTATTCTGATTCCAAACTAATCATCACCTTTTCCTTGTCCACTCTGAAAGAGACACCAATTCCTGAAAATCCTATCAGTGCTGGGCACACCTGTAGTCCCAGCTACCCAAGCAGGCTAAGAATGGAGGATCACAAGTTTCAGGACAGCCTGGACAATTTAGTAAGACCTCCTGTCTCAAAATAAAATATAAAGGACTTTAGATGTAGTTTAGTGATAGAATGTTCACCTGGCATGCACGAGGCCTTGGGTTTAATCCCTAGTAACACACGCACACACACACACACACATACACACACAATACACACACAATATTACTTTATATTACTTATTTCTGTTTTATTCACTTCTATACTTTCTGTACCTCACACATAAAACGTGCCTTTCAAATACTTATTGAATGAATGAATGAACTTAAAAAAACAACTTTGTTATTATAAAATGCACATCATTTTACTTACCTGTCAGGGCTGGACTACTAGAAACTTCATGAGCAAGATATGTACACTGAGTAGCACAGTGACCAGGACAATGTAGGACTTCACAAATCATTATTAGCAATGTGGGCATATTTGTCACTGTTTTTGTTGTTAAAATAATGACTATACTAACTGATTGCAAAGGATTTGTAGTTGAGCAATAGTCCCCTAAGTATGAAAGATGAAGGTTTTTCAATTTTCAAACAAAATATTAAAACAGTACTTTTACATAAGTGACCAGTGAGTGAATGGTTTTCAGCATTAGAAGCAAACCTGGGCTACAGTATTAATGATGTATACAAAAATCCTTTAATCTTTCTTTTTTTCTCTTTCTTTCTTTTTTTTCACCATACTGAGATTCTTAAAATCACTGCACTTGTTTATTCTGTGTATTAGAAGGAGCTGGAAAAATATGAATGATGAGAAAATATAGAGGTAGGTTGGGAGTCAAAGAGATCTAAATTCACTCTCAGTGAATTCACTCCACTTGCTGACAAGCTTGGGATCACAACTTCTGTGTCCTGAACCTCAATTTCCTCATGCAACTTCTCTGAAGCCTTATTTGGTAGAATGAATAATATAATGATTATACTTCACCCAGCACAATAGTTAAGCATATGATCAATATGACTTAATAGTCCTTTTCCTATAAGTGTGATGGTGGGAAATAACTCTGGGAATAGCATATGGCTTTTTATCTCTGTATGAGATTGCCTAATTTCATTGTTATTTAGGCTTTCTTTAATTTTTTAAATTCTATTCCTGGGGGTACTAATGTGGCCATACTGTGCACTCAGTCATATACATATGCATATATGTGTGTGTATTTGTGTGTGTGTATGAAACACACACACACACATGTTCCTTTTTAGTGATACTGTTTGCAAACTATATAATGCAGTCTTTGGGTAAGTCATGGCATTTAATTTGAAACACAACGTCAAAATGTATGATAAAATGAATGATAAATAATGATGTATTATACGAACAAGGTAATCACTCAAAAAATGAAAGAAAAACTGTCCTGTTGACAGTTTGTTTCTTATATAAAACATGTACCTATTTCCACAAACTTGCAACAAACCTGGAAAATGGAATACTGCCCAGAATCATGAGGAATTTGTACATGAGTTATTGTTATGGTCCATTAAACTCACTCTAAAAATCTTAATATGTTTCTGCATCAGAAGGCTGTGCATGTACAGGCACATAACCATACTATTACAATGCCCAAAGAGCAAATTGTTCAACTCAGCTGCATCAATGGTTTTTCTATAGCGAAAAGTCTGCAGAGTTTCCAACAGCTCTCAGGACAATGTTCTCCTAAGTGAGGTAAATGCTCTCTTTGCATTGTTTTCTTCCCAGGTGATTCAAGCTGCCGGGTAGATGACTAGGACTCAAATACTGGAAAATACAGGGGAGCACACTGTCATTTCTTAAGTGTTAGTCAAAATGCATTCCTCAGAAGCAGAGTTAATAGTCCAAACAATAATTTGAAAAAAACAGTTTGCCCAGCTATTCCTGTTCAGAATCTGGTTCTGTTATCTTCTGTCTCCCTTTCTTTTTGATGCATTTTTATGCCTTAGATCTTCCTTAGCATGTCATCACTCAGCTCTAATGCATAAGACACAGGAATTTATATTGAAAATGAGGTTCACAATACTTAGTTGCTAGAGACAACCTAAGGCAGCCTTTGCAATGTGTAATATATGTACCAATTACCTTTCAAGGAAGGGATCTGTTTTCTTGATGGGCTCTTATTGGGCAGGGAGAATAATATGTATATTTATATACAAATATATAAAATATAAATGTATATATCATGCATATGTATCAATTTTAAATTCCAGACAATCCTTAGCTAAAATATGAGACAATGGAATATAAATTACAATAAATTTCCAAAAATTTTAGATGTATGTGTCAAGAACTTTGAAATTTTTCAAACTATTCGGTTTGAACTAATTCCACTACTTTATTCAAGAGAAAAGTACACAAAAATCAGTCAATTATCAAAACAAAAATATTTTTCTATATAAGAAATACTTGTAATTATAATAACATAAAGATGTATTTAAATAAATCTAAATAAGACTATAACAAGTATTAATAGGTATTACCACTGAGTATAGAATTATGGGTTATTCAGTTATTTTAGTCAAATTTATTGAAGTATGATAATCATAAAATAATAGTATACCATTTCAATGACTTTTTAACAAATATAACCAAACTATATCAAGATAAAGAATATTTCTGTGTCTCCTACCCCGTGCAACAAACTCCACAGTACTCTTTCTTCACATGTATCACCTCAACTGGCATAGAGAATCAGTGACTTTTTGTCATTATAGATGTTGTTGTTGTTGTTGTTATTTTTTTGTAGAATTTTCTATAAATGGAGTATATTCAAATATATGAATTATTTTACCCTGAATCTTTCCAAGATGTATCAGTGATAAGTTTTGTTTTGTTTTGTTATTTGGTATAGCTACTTTTCACTCATCATGTTTCTAAGACTCAACAAATTAATATTAATAGTAATAGTCTATTCCCTTTTCATTGCTGAGTACTAGTCTACCATTGATTTACTGATCAACTAAAAAACCTTGGGTTGTTTCCAGGTGGGGAAATTATGAAGACAGCTGATATATCATTAATATGTGATTTTTTATGAATGTATGATAACAAGTTTATTGGGTAATTCTTGAGGAGAAAATTCTTTATGAATATGTTATAAAAAAACCTGCCAACTGTCTTCAAAATATTGGTGATATTTGAGAATTCCAAAAATGCTAATTGGTATTATAGTCTATTTAATCATAACTACTTTGGTTCTTGCATGGTGGTAACTCATTGTGTTCAACTCTCAGTTCCCTGATGATAATGTCTTGAGTATCTTTTCATGTACTTAGTAGTCATATATCTTTCTTCGTCTGAAATGTCTGTCCAATTGTCCACATTTCTTTTATGTTGAGCTGCTTATCTTATTGAATTATAGGTGTCCTTTGTATATTCAAGATAAAATATATAAATATTGTAATTTTTCCAGCTCATGGTTTGCATCTTTATTACCTTAATGGAGAATTTTAAGAAAGAAAGATTTTTAATTTTAATAAAATCCAATTCCAGTGTATCTTTTTTTTTCTTCATGATTTATGCTTTGAGTGTCTAATATTTGTCTATAGCAAACTTATGAAGATTGTTCTCCTGTAATATAGTCTAAATAAATTTCTGTAAATAGTAAAAATTTGAGGTTTATTCTTTTATATGAATGTATCATCTCGTCCTCATCATTTATTTAAACACCTCTGATACATTTGGGCACACTTGTCAATAAGCAATGATCATTTTTTGTGGGTCTCCATATGTATGTATGTGTATGTATGTGTGTATATATATATATATATACACTCTGCTTTAATTTATATATTTTCTAATAGTATTTATACAAGTTTACTGATGTTTAGTAAATATTTTCACTTAAAATACTGTATTTTTCAGTTCTAGAATTTTTATTTTGCTATTTTTGTATGTTTTCCATTTATCTCATTATTTTAATGATTTTTAATTTTTTTTAGGCATTTATATATTTTATTTACCATAGAAACTAATACAAAGAGTAACATAAAAATGAGATCATCTCATTTTAATGCTGTTAAGGAATTCTAAATATTATTTTTTTACAATTTTCCCATAGCTTTATTGCGGTAAAATTAAAGTACAAAAAAAAGCACATATTTGAAGTATGCAATTTGATCAATTTGATATGTATGTAACCAATAATGGAAATGAAGGGAGACCCTCATTGCTAAACAAAATTACATATAAGAGGTTGTGAGGGGAATGGGAAAATAAACAAAGAGAGAAATGAATTACAGTAGTTGGGGTAGAGAGAGAAGATGGGAGGGGAGGGGAGGGGGGATAGTAGGGGATAGGAAAGGTAGCAGAATACAACAATTACTATTAGTGCATTATGTAAAATTGTGGATGTGTAACTGACGTGATTCTGCAATCTGCATTTGGGGTAAAATTGGGAGTTCATAACCCACTTCAATCTAATGTATGAAATATAATATGTCAAGAGATTTTTAATTTTTTAACACATTTATAGTAGTTTTTTTAAAGTACTCACCTGTTAATCCAATCATCTGTTTCATTTCTGAATACCTATTAGCTGACAAGTTTTCTTCAAGTTATGGGTCATCTTTTCCTACTTATTTATTTGTACAATTTCTTATTAATTTTTTTTAGTTTTGAATAACATTAAGATTCATTCTGACATAATTATAAAAGCATGGAATATAATTTGCCCTATTTCAGTACCCAGTATTTTCCTTTTCCCTTCCCTCCTCCCTCTGCCTGTTCCCTTTCCTCTGTTCTTCAAATCTTTCTACTATTTAGTTTTTTTTAAATTAATACCTTGTGGATATACACAGAGGTGAGATTCACTGTAGCATATTCATATATGTGCATAGAAAAGTCAGGTAAGATTCATTCCACTGTTCTTCCCTTATCCGGTCCCTCCTCCCTACCCCTCAATCCCCTTCCTCTACTCCACTGATCTTTCTTCTGTTTTGATGGAATCTTCCTTCTCTTGTTCTTTCTTTCTCCATTTTTCTATTTTTTTTTTCTTTATTTTGGACGACCCTCTGTATATTAGAGAAAATATTTATCCTTTGACTTTCTGAGTCTGCTTTCACTTAGCATGATAGTCTTTAACTTTTATCCATTTTCCAACACATGCCATAATTTCATTCTTCTTTTTGGCTAGGTAATATTCTATTGAGTATATTTACCACATTTTCTTTATTCATTCATCTGTTGCTGGGAATCTAGATGGGTTCCATAACTTGGCTAGTGTGAAATGTGCTTCTATAAACATTTATATGGCTGTATCCCTATAGTGTGCTTATTTTAGAACTTGCAGATTGCTTTCTAGAGTGGCTATACTAATTTTCAGTCTCACCAACAATTTAAGAGGGTACTCCCCCCCCCCCGCATCCTTGCAAACTTTTATTATTATTTGTATTCTTTTTTAAAATGTTTAAAAATGTATTCTAATTTGTTATATATGACAGAAGAATGCATTTCAATTCATAATATAATATAGGGCACAATTTTTCACATCTCTGGTTGTATGCAAAGTAGAGTCACACCATTTGTGTCTTCATAGATGTACTTGGGGTAATTATTTCCATCTCATTCCACCATCTTTCCTTCCCCCTCCCTCCTCCTTTCCCCTCCCTCCCCTTTACCAGATTAAAGTTCCTCCATTACCCCCATGGCGATCCTGACTGAAATGAGATGAAATCTCGAGGTAATTTTGATTTGCATTTCCCTATTTGATAGAGAAGTTGAATATTTTTTTCATGTATTTATTGGTCATTTGTATTTGTTCTTTCAAGAATTATCTATTTAGTTGACTCACTTATTAATTGAGTTATTAATATTTATTGGATTATTAATATTATTGGGTTATTAAACATTTATTGTTTTTTTTGTGTATGTGTATGTGAAGATTTTAAGTTCTTTACATATTATGGATATTAATGCACTCTCTGAGAATTATGTGGCAAAGATCTCTTACTTTGCAGGCTCTATCTTCATGCTTTTGTTGCCTTTACTATACAGAAGTTTTTAAATTTGATGCCATCCCATTTGTAGATTTTTGGTTTTATTCCTTGTGAAACAGAGGTCTTGTTAAGGAAGCCGGTTCCAGTATCCATGACTTGGAGGGTTGGGCCTACATTTTCTCCTAGCAGTTACAGAATATCTGGTCTAATTTCTAGGTCTTTGATCCACTTTGAGTTGACTTTTGTGCAGGGTGAAAGATAGGGGTCAAGTTTTCCTGCTTGTGTTTACATTTGATAATTACTGCTTAGATATTTTTAAGTTTCTAGGAGCTGGGAATGAAGCTCAGTGGCGGAGTACTTGCCCAGCATGTTCAAGGTCCTGGGTTCAGATCAGCACCAAAGACAATTTTTTTTGTTTGTTTTTCTGTCTTTCTTAAGAAAGTACTTACTGAACTTTGTGTTGACAGATAATGAAGTGATTTTTTAATAGTTTTAGTAGGCAGATAAAGAGTAATCTTTAATCTAGGTATCATTTGTGCCTTCTGCTGAGGTGAGACATTTCAGTAGTCTCTATAGAAGTGTCCTTGGTATTTGTGAAGTTCTCTCTGCTCTGAATGGACAGATATCTTTTGTGTCTTAATTGTAAGCAAACTCATTGACCATTTACTTTACATTTCTCCAACAGACCTTTGCTTATCTTGTGAACTTTTACCATAAGGATGCAAACTTTTGTGTCCACCCACAGACCAAGGGGACCCTCTCTGTTGATGCATTCTTTTTAGAGTTCTTTCTTCCTCTCCCTCTTTTTACCTCCTGCACCACAAATTTCATAGGCCTTATCTCTGAAAACCTCACTATATGTCTTCTCAACTGATCAATGTTCTCCTTGTGCTCCCCGCCCCCACCCCCATCCCTGAAAAATAATCTAGAAAATGTCTCTAGACAGAAAGCCAAGCTGATTACAAATCTCCTCTTATTTTCCATCTTTTCTAATTCAGTCTTGTGTTACCTGTTGTATAATGTTTGAAATTAAATGTTTCATATACTTTGTCAGTTTTCTGACTGTTTAAGATGAAGAAAAGTCACGTTATAGTTATGGAAACATAAACAGAATTTGAAGTTGTCAATGCTATTTTTACATATGTAACTTTTTTTCAAAATACTAATTTTATAATTAAAAACATATGCAAAATGTCTGCATCTTTTTCTAGAGTGAAGATGATCCTAACACCAATGAGATAAAAATAGATATTTTCTTTCCCTTTTTGTTATTAGACATTTTGACTTTGGAAGAATATATTTCTAAATTTTTTATGATGATGGGGGAAAAGTTTTATCCATATTTGCTACTAAGTTTAAAATAATTATTGTCTGCTATCTTTTTCTATCTCAATAATGTCATTCTTAATGGTTGTAGTACAAGTTTTTATTTGTGGAGTTATGACAAATGCAGGCTGGGCACCCAAGCAGAAAAAGAATGTTGTCTTCGAAGTCAAATCCCCAGTGTACAAAAAATCATCTCAAAACCATGCAGCAGGTTTCAATACAATTCATAGCTACTGACATTTTATAGACCAGGAAGATCCAAGCTTAACTAGCATAGAAAAAGTAATACATTTCCTTCCTTTTGTAGAAGGCTGCATATAATATATCTTTGAAGACAGAGTCGAGATTATCACCATGTTCTTCTATGGATAAATATGGGAGTTCAGTTTTTGAGGCTGTGGCATAGTTCGCAGGCAATAAATTCACATAACCATAAAAAATGCTACCTGCAGAGAAAAAAAAAACATTGGCGGTGTGTATTTCAGTTCTGCGCACTATAGTGTACTGATTTACGGAGATGGTTTCTCAGTACCTTATACTTTACAAACTCATATTTACTGTCCTGTAGTGTGGCTGATTCTCCAAGGATTTTTTGTTTGTTTGTTTTTGTTTTTTTGATTATATTTTCTTGTGGAGAGGGAACAGGAAAAGGGTGCAAAGCACAAATTCATTTGAAGTGAATGGCATTCAGTGACAGAAGAATGATAAATGAGTGCACCAGTGTTTAGTATTATCTATCCTATACCCCTGACACCCAGTCTCCTGATTTCTGCCTTCATAAACTCAGCTCAATATTTTATTTCTGCACAATGAAGTTTGTCTCAATAAAATTAGTTCCTGCAATTAGCTTCGTCAGCAATGATGAGCCAGCAGTAATGTGGTAATTTTGTACTAATAGCTGAAAGTGTGGTATCAGCTAATGCCTCTTTTCAGAGGTGCTGGCATGTAGATCCTGAACTAACTTCTCAGGTTTGGGGATAAATCTCTGCAGATTCCCAGAGTCCATATAGTTTACACTCATAAAAACATAAGTCTACTATTTTATTTTATGCAATAAGTAGCATTTATTCATTTATTAAGTACTTATTACATGGTAATCACTACTCCAATGCTTTATATGTACTCTTTCTGTCACAAGAACCTTTCAAGCAGTCACAAAACCCATATGAGATCCTGAGAGGTTGGTAGGTATATGCTCACTTGGAGTTTAAGCATGGGCAGCACAGCTGACTTCAGAAACTGGTAGCATAAGGGATCACTCTATTTATGATTGCAACATACTAAGAATCTAAAATTATTTAAAAATAAAAAAAGGGTTTTAAAAATATATTACCAATACTCCAGTTTTCTCTAACTGAAGAAAACAGTTTGTGCTTAAAAAAGGAAATAAAACCCATGATAGTTTTCTTCCTTTGCCTTTAATTTCACAAAGATAAGTGCCAAGTGATTAAATATGTATAGTATGTGGATAATCCTTGTTTCATTGTTTATAGAAGCAAACTATTGCAAATAATCATAATGTCTACAAATGGAGTCTAGTAAACTAAACAGTTTTAAGTTTTGTATTTTAGTTTTCTAAATAAAGATGTTCATGCCAGTAAAAAAAAAAATAATCTATAAGAAATAGTACATTTTAAGAGCAGATCTAGTTGTGATAAGGGAACAGAATACTGATTCCTTTCATTCCCTGTGGTCGAGTACATTATTTGAACTTCTTACTGTGCATCTCAGGGGAGGGTTATTTCTTGCTAGTTTTATTCCTTTGGCAACATCTTTAGAACCCTGCTGATTTTTCTCCCTGAGAGCACTCTAGCTACTCTGTAAAGAGCTTACCCTCCATGGATGGGGTAAAGTGATTGGCAAAAGCTAAGCTTATGGCCATACTGCAGAGTGAGGACTGAAAAACAATGTAACTTCCTAAAAACTGATAAGCTGTTTCTGTAACCTTACAGCCCTTCATTTTGTGCTTCAAAATCCCAGGATGTATCATGCCCCGTGAAGAAGTTGACAGCATATCCCCCTGGAGACGGCTGGCTTATCTCTTACTCAGTCCCAAAGATATAATAATGCATGCATTACAATCTGGTTCTTAGTGCTGGATCCTCGTCTGTGGACAGAGATAATGGAAGTACTAGAATTGGCAGAATATTTGGAGCCTCTGCCAAGTATGGAAGTTTTGTACAAATGATTTTTCAAACTGGCCATTCCTACCTCTTTTTCCTGAGTATTTTTGGGATTTATATCAAGCTTCAGGTGGTTAGAGCTAATTATTAATAAAAGGCACTGTTCTGAAAGTATAACTATGCTTTGGTGAGGAAAGTACAGTTCACCAAACTGTTTTCACTATGACATTAGAGTTGACTATGGCTGCACTTATTCACTTCTTTGTGACCAAGAAATACAACTGCTGTTTAAGATTCTACTTCAGGTAGGGGAGAGGATGAGGGGAAAACACTGGCTTCTTCCTTCGTTCTGCCTTCTATGTTTCAGATGTCACTTGTCATTAGCTCAGCCAATTAAAATTAATATATAGCTGCATGGATGAATGAATAACATTTTTGCATGATAGCAACATGCCCATATACACCATTCCAGAATGATTATACACTTTCTGAATAACAGAGCAGCACAGTTCTGAAAAGGTCAAATACAGAGGTGAAATAAATAAATACATTAAACTAAAAGTCACATCCCCAAGTTGTAACTGGTATACCAAATGCTTCCTAGTTCCCTAATCACAAAGTTACTAAGCATCGGAAATCATAAACACCATGACTTCTACTGATACCATAAAGAAATTTTAAAATGCCAGGTAAAGACAAAGACATGGATACTGGCACTCTTGCAAACAGATGTTCATGTCTGCATTTCTGGTCTTCAATTATGAGTGTATGTGTGTGAGTTTATCACAACATAACCTTTCTATCATTTGCCTTCTTACTAGTGATAACCTTCATGATGCCTCACCAACAAGGGGCATTATATATGAACAACACACACACACACACACACACACACACACACACACTCTTTAAATCAAGAAAAACATTAAGATTCTATTTTTAAAAAATAGATATTGTAAGACATTCAGAATGGACATTCTTAAATTTTAAGTTCCTCCATTCCTCTCATGCTCTCCCCCACCTCCATTATGGATCAGCATCCACATATCAGAGAAAAAATTCGACATTTGGTTTTTTGGGATTGGCTCACTTAGCGTTATATTCTCCAACTCCATCCATTTACCTTCAAATGCCATGATTTTATTCTCTTTTAATGCTGAGTAAGATTTAATTGTGTATATATACCACAGTTTATTTACCCATTCATCTATTGAAGGGCATCTAGGTTGGCTCCACATTTTAGCTATTGTGAATCATGCTGCTATAAACATTGACGTGGCTGCATTACTATAATATGCTGATTTTAAACCCTTTGGGTATAGACCAAGGAGTGTGATAGCTGTGTCAAATGGTGGTTTCATTCCAAGATTCCTAAGGAATCTCCATACTGCTTTCCAGATTGATTGCACCAATTTTCATTTCCACCAAAAAAGTATTATTGTGTCTTTCCCCCCACATCCTCACCAATACTTCTTGTTTGTATTCTTAATAGCTGCCATTCTGACTGGAGTGAGATTAAATCTTAGAGTAGTTTTGATTTGAATTTCTCTAATTGCTAGAGATGTTGAACATTTTTTTCAGTTTTGTTGACTGATTATATATCATCTTCTGAGAAGTGTCTGTTCAGTTCCTTAGCCCATTTATTGATTGGGTTATTTGCATTTTTGGCATTAAGTTTTTTGAGTTATTTATATATCCTAGAGATTAGTGCTCTAGCTGATGTGCATGTGGTAAAAATTTGCTCCATTCTGTAGGTTTTCTCTTCATCTCACTGATTGTTTCTTTTGCCGAGAAGAAGCTTTTCAGCTTGAATGCATCCCATTTATTGATTCTTGAGTTTATTTCTTGTCTATAGAAGTCTTGTTAAAGAAGTCGAGGCCTAATTTGACATGATGAAGATTTGGGCGTTCTTTTTCTTCTATTAGCTGCAGGATCCCTAGTCTAATTCCTAGGTCCTTGATACACTTAATAACTTAAGTTTTGTGTATGGTGAGAGATAGGGGCTTAATTTCATTTTGCTTTATATGGAGTTTCATTTTTTTTTCCAGCACCATTTGTTGAAGAGACTATTATATAGGAAACAGGACTTTTTTTCTTTTTTTGTGTGTGTGCTGGAAATTGAACCCAGGGGCCCCTAACCACTTGGCCACATCTCCAGCCCTTTTAAAATGTATTGTTCAGAGACAGAGTCTTTGCTAAACAGTGTAAGTAGGTCCTCATTAAGTTTCTGAGGCTGGCTTTGAACTCCCGATCCCAACCTCCTGCTTTAGCAGTCCCCACCCCACCAGGTGCTGGGATCACAGGCATGCCCCATGTGCCCATCAATTCATCACCACTTGTGAAAGGATATGAAAGTAATGCACTGAATAATAAATGGGCAATGGATACGCAAATAATTGTAATTTATTCAACACATACTTTGTCCTTTTTATTCCTTTTTTGCTTTTGTGGTAGACTGACATGTTTATTCTGATGGATTAAGCAATAAGATAAAAAAAGTATTTAGATAAAGGTTAATTTGGAGGGGGATTGGGATACAAGGCATTATCTCAGAAATTATAAAACCAACTTGTTCATTTTGTTAGAAAGAAAACAGATACAAATAGACTTTTCCCACTGTCCCTTCTTTTAAGAACAGAATCTTGTTTCTTCCTGTGGTACCACACCTCCTCACATTTAGACACAGTACTATTGGTGGAGTGAGATATTTTCTTCCTGACTTTAGGGATTAACATGTAGCCTGTGAGTATCAATTCACTGTTTTCTCTCTCTTTCACCCAATAAATGGCTTAGGATAGGGGATGAAAGAAAAAATTAAAAAGTGATATTAATTATAGGATTCTAGATAAAACTATTAGAGAAAGAAATTAAAATGTGAGGATATAAGCCTGGAATACCCAGAGGGAGGAGTGTGCCTCACAACGGAATCCAGCAGTAGAAAAGAAAAACAAAATTATGCTAAGAAATAGTTTATTGATTCCATGTTTGAGAACCCAGATTCACCCATCCTTAAAACTTTCAGTTATACATCCAATATATGAAGTTTGCTACTGTTATTCTGTGTTGGATTGCCTGTCATTTTTAATAAAATCTTTCTATTATAGTCGCTATAATAAAGTTCAAAACACAGTAATTAAATCAGAAGGATAAATGGTAAAAAAAAATAAAAATAAAAAAAGTAGAATTCCATTTATAATGTGTATTAGGAAATGGTCCTAGAAAAATACAACATTTGAGCCAGGTGTGGTAGCTCATGCCTGTAATCCCAGTGACTCAGGAGGCTGAGGCAAGAGGCCAGGCTCAGCAACTTACCAAGGTCCTGAGCAACTTTGTGAGACTCTGTCTCAAAGGTACATAAATAAATAAAAAAGAGCTGGGGTATAGCTCAGTGGTAAAGTGACCTTGATTCAATCCCCAGTACAAAAAATAAATAGAATAAAGACATTTGATATACAGTTTTAATGAGTAGTGGTATCATCAATGGAGTAGGGAATACTAATTTAGATCATACGGTGAAATTAAAGGATCTGGGGGTAGAAAAGTACAGAGAATATTCAGATAACTGGGTAGGGTGTGGGAGGAAATAACAAATTTAATTTTATTTATTTATTTTGTCTGTGGTACTAGGGATTGAACCTAGGGATTAGCTATATCCCCAGCCCTTTTTTATATTTTACTTTGATCCAAGGCCTCACTAATTTGTGCAGGTTGGCCTTAAACTTGCAGTCCTCCTGCTTCAGCCTCCTGAGTCACTGGGATTATAGGTGTGGGCCACCATGCCTGGCAAGAAAATAATATTTTAGATGTGGTATTTGAAGAAGAAAAGGAACAGATAATGGGAAAGGCACAGGGAGAGTAAAGCAAGAAATAAGCCATCAAGATCTGGAATTCATATCGGGAAACACATAAACCTTGACTAAATAAGGATTACTTTGGATTCAAAACCGACATAAGTGAAAGTATAAAACCTTCTGACAAAAAGTGATTCTAAAGAGATTAAAATAACAGAACCACAAGGGAAGACCCCCAAATATATTGTCTTTAATGTGATACTATTCAGATGATTATTTTTCTGAAGGATTATTTTTCAAAGGCTATAAAGAAATATCTTCTGACACTTCCTCTGCTGAGATAATATTAAATCAGGTGTATTACAAAGCCTGTGTCACTTCCATCATCTGCTAAAGAAAATTGACCTCAAAAAAAAAAAAAAATCCCCAGGGAAAGGAATGCTTCCTTCCTCCCAGCTTCCCATTGCTGCCACGGACTGGAGAAGAGAAGGGCCTTCATGCAGAAGTGACCCAAGACAGGAGTGAGGAATGGACCTCTGCTTTCTGCTTATGGCACTTTCAGGTGGTAGGAAAATTAGACAGTTTGGTCTGATTTAACCCATATTTGTAGTGGGCAATGTGATGGAACATTTTTAGCTTCAGCAGAAGTAGAAACAAAAGATATTATGGGGAGAGGTTAAGACTGGCTCACAGATCACTTGGAAGGTCCTGGACAAGACAAAGTCAGGTATGTATAAGGAGTCAGTCAGATGGAAGAGGAGAGAGGACGCAGTTATGATTTCTAACAGAAGTAAAGTAAAACACAAGAGTGAAGACCTGTGATTCCTGGCCAGGCAGTGGAGATCTGGAGAGTCACTCTCAATCCCAGAATGACCTAGTTTCCACTCCTAGAAGGTAAATATATTCCTTACTGCTTCCTATAATTTCCTTTCTCCCATATGTTCTACTTGTGTTTTTATAGTATCCCCATTTTTTATAACTGGCTAGCATACATCTCTTTTTCTTACCTTTAAACAAGTTTTAATATACAGGCACATTTAATCAGACACGTGAACACATATTAAATGTCTTCAATATGCTATAAAGTTTGTTGTGAAAATGAGAGGAAAAAAAAGCTTTCCTTTTAAGAAAAATGAAAATGTGTCATTAGGAAACCCCAAATTTCAGTAAAATGTATTTTGCTAAAATTTTTGAATTCTGGGGAAAACTATATTTTTAGAATTGCTCTTTGTGTTTTATCCCATCTCTTGGGCCTCTTCTGGTCCTGTTCACTCTCACCTTTGCCATTATCTCAATTGAAACCTTCTGGATTTGATCACATATGATTTGGATCAAAAATAGTAATACTGTACTTATGACCCTAGATTTTATCCCCTGCACTGTTTAAAAAAATAATAACAATGCTGTCATAATATAACAAAAAAATGATGATTGACTTTGAAAAAACATGAAAATAGCTTTTGATGTCTTTTGAGCCAATTCTTTAGATGGTAATTAAAGCAGAGGACTTTATTGTATGCATACATTGTGACTGGTCATAATATAGTCCAAACCTACAATCACAATTTTGTGATCACAAAATCCTTTGTAAAAGGTAGCTATGCTCTCCACTGCACCATTACCACACACACAAAGAACACTGTGAATGGAAATCTCAGATATGATTAAAGAAGATAAACTTGGGGCCTAGAGATACAACAAGAGATATATGACTATGTTTATCATAGTGGCATAGGAATAAAAGTATCTGGCATATACCTGGCCTATTATCATTTAATTATATAAAACAGTTGATGTGATCATTATAACATTAAACTATTTAAAATTATTGTTAAATTCTAGCATTAAACAGAGACATGAGGCGGGAGGGAAAGGGAGGAAAAAAAAAAAAAAGGGAAATCACATGGAAATGGAGGGAGACCCTCATTGTAATACAAAATTATATAGAAGAGTTTACGAGGGGAATGGGATAACAAACATGGAGGTAAATGAATTTCAATAGATGGGGTAGAGAGAGAAGATGGGAGGGAAGGGGAGGGGGGATTTTAGAGGATAGTAAAGGTAGCAGAATACAACAGTCACTAATATGGCAGTATGTAAAAATGTGATGTGTAGCCGATGTGATTCTGCAATCTGTATTTGGGGTAAAAATGGGAGTTCATAACCCAATTGATTCTAATCTATGAAATATGATGTGTCATGAGTTTTGTAATGTTGTGAACATCCAATAAAAAAAAAACTAGAAAATACTTTAGACTGTTCAATTCTAGAGATTGATTTTTTTTATTTAGTTGTGTTCAATGTCACTACATCTATAGGAAGAAAATTATAAGAAGAAAATTAATAAGCCTTGGCTTAGAGTAGATAGATTCATTAGTGACTTAGGAGGATGGATGGATGTTGCACAGAAGGAATACCTTAAGATTTAAAAAATATAATATATTTCTCATTGCTTCTATGATTTATACATTCCTAACAAAAGTATTTAAGGGAAAAACAGGAATAATAAGGAAATTACTTCCAAAATTTATTTTTATGATCCTTATCATTTAAATTGATGTATATGTAAAAGCAGGATAAAAGAAAAAATTTCATGTCAAATTACATTTGAAATGCTCTAAAGAGAAGCTGTAAACATTCTGAAAATAAATTCCATGAAGTGAAGAATGAAAAAAAAAAAATTCATGGTGGATTTTGTGCCCTACTGTGTTTTATCAGAGAAAAATTATTGAAAGTCATAACTACTAATATATGTATATGATGAATGAATTAATGAAAGATCACTGTCTTAAGAAGAAATATTCAATATTTTAAAGAATTCCTGATCCTTCAAAAGGAGGTATCCTTGCTATATAATATGAAGAAAGAACTTGTTTTTAAATCCAAGAAGATTTTAAATTACAGAAATTTGAAGGTTGCATGTACTTATAAGCTGTGATAAATTTAGAGATTGCCTGTTGGTTCGATAAGAACCCTGGGGACCAATATTGCCAATAAAATGAACACAGATATTCCCTTATCAGATGATTCTAAAACCTAGCTTGTAGGTTCATGCCCTATCATTTAATTTGGTGTCTTTCAGTCATTGTGGGTTAATTGATAAGAGAAAAAGGGACTGAGTTATAGTCTCTGCAGTGAGAATTGGACATAACCCAGTGCTCTCTTATCTATGCAGAGCCCATTATGGATTGTGAGTAGGTAATTCACACAAACATAATTCACCATGCAAATTAGAATAAAGAAAAGACTGTGAAGTGTCTTTATTCCATAGCAAAGCCCAAAGCCTGTGAAAATTCAATAACTAAAGCAAAACAAATTCCAGCTGTGGGACTATTTATGTTAATATGATTTCTGATACAACTAATAGTATCAGTTTGATAAGAGGGAAGAGACCCAGTTATTTCATCCCATCTAAAATCAGAGTTATCAAATAGTTCAAGGTCGAATGAGAACATAGCATCCAGTTAGAGACCAAAGACTTCATTAGAAGGCAACCCTCTGGATAAAATATGGCAAGTAATTGATGTTTAGGAAGTCAAACTAAGCACTACAAAGTCTTTAAAAGACCAAAGTCACCTTGTCTAGTGAAAACAATGCCTAATATTAGACCCTAACCAACTTCTCAGATAAGAGAGTGCCATGGATAGATCAGCCAGGCCCATCCTTGCAGATTTCAAAAGTGCACAGTGAAGCTGGCTCCAAGTCTCACTAATTAATAGTCTTAGAACACAGCACAGACTGCTGGACACCAGGCTTCAGAGACAGATCTGAGCTGAGTTGTGGCTCTCACTGAGTTTAGTAACCTTGACTATTTGAATTTCTCCAAGCTTCAGTTTATTAAATTAAAAGTGGGTTTAGTAAGACCTATCACATTCAGTTGTTGTCAACATCAAATTAGAAACTATAGGTAAGTTCCTTAGTAACATCAACTGGCCTAAAATGTGTTCTTCATTTTTTCAATTTTGTTATGAAAATCTCCAGGGAGTCCTAGGAAAACACTCCTGAACGACAACCTTCTTACAATTTTCCTCAAAGTGAGAAATTCGTGGAATGATCCACTTCTCCATCTGCATCATCCAGAACACTGTATCTCTGATAGCTAGCTAATGGTTGGAATCTCTTTTGAAGTTAGAGAAATAAAGTTGAGATGTTGAAACAGTCATTTTATGATGCACACATCACTGAGAAAGCTGTTTGAGAAGAAGTGAATTGGGACAATTAGTCTGGTATCTTAAATAATATGTAAATTGACTTTTGCAAAATCAAAAACTTCAACAATGTAGAAAACTTGACTGATTGAGAAAGAGGAAGAATACAGTGAATCACAGACCAGTAAAAGCAGATTTTGATTAATTTTAATGCTAACTCATCTGAATGGCATATGTAGCAACAGGAAGTATCAGACAGAAAAGAAAGGTTTAGCTGAGAGACCCAGAGAAGCCCTCTTTGATCAAGCATCCAGCACTGTTCAAAGGGAAAAGACAGTACTGTGAGCACTCAATACCTCCAGTTCTCCATCGGAAAATGATCTCTCATGAAATATTACTTTCGATCCATTCTTATACTTTCTTTAGTACCATTAAAGAAAGTTATAGTGGTCAATTTACTTTGCTACATAAGTTTTCTCTGAGGAGAGAATAGTTTGCTCTTGGTGGAGTATATAAAAATTCTAATCATTACAAAGGATTCTCATTAGTATTTCTGATTTATACAGGGGCCTATTGAGAGTTTAATAAATCTGAGTTAATCAGTGAATGTACTGACAAGACACAACTTCTGGTTCAGGAAATTTGAAAAACACACTTCAGAATGTGGTGACTTAGCTGAGAGATACCACACCTCGATTTTCTTGGCCATTCCTTTGTTACCACTCCCCAAACTGAAAAAATAACAAGCAGTCATACCTTTGTCTCCAAGCAGCCACTGCTGCTGTTGCTACTGCTATGATACCTAGAACATTCAGTCTTTTAATCCAACTCAAAAAGTGATACGTAATCATCCCTCAGTATCACAGAGAGTTGGTTGGTTCCAGGACTCTTCCAAAATACCCAAATCAGTGAATGTTCAAGGATTTTATTTAAAATGGTGTAGCAAGTGGATATAACATATGTACATTTTCCTGTATACTTCACCTCTAGATTACTTATAATACCTAATGTAATGTAAATACTATGTAAAAAGTTGTTATACTCTGTTTTTTTATAGGGAACGATGACAAGATGAAAAGTCTGTTCATGCTCAATACAGATATTCCTAGATTACTTATAATACATAATATAATCTAAATATTATGTAAAGAGTTGTTACTCTTTTTTATAGGGAAAGATGACATTTAAAAGTCTGTTCATGCTTAATATGGATATCAATTTTTTCCCCCTGAGTATTTTCAATCTGTGGCCGTTTGAATTCACAGACACAGTACCTACCAATACAGAGGGCAACTATGTAGAGATATATTATGGTACTGTGTGGTTGCCCTGTAATCCATCACACTCAAAATATTAGTGGGTAGGCCCTAAGTACCTCTCACTTCCCATAACTTACTGTGGCTGCTATAACTCTTACGATAATAGTTTCCTCATGTTTACTCCCCACTGAGTAAAATAATATATCATTTTATTTACCTATAAGTGCCTTGTTTGAGCTTTAACAGATGCACTGACAGTTATACTATTCAGTGAGTTTTTGTGAGTGACTGACACAATCAGTATCAATGATTTGGAATTGTTTTCCCTCTCAGCATATGGCTTTATAAATAATGCTTTATAATGTACCTTATTTTCTACTAGCTCCCAATAGTAGAAAATGACATATTTTGTTTCTCAAACTATGGTTGTATATATATTTTTCTTTAAAATGTGGATTTTTATACCATTATTACAAAGGAAATTACACAGATGTACTAAAATCTCATCTTAGTTTCTCGGTAGGTTACATTTATGTAAAAGTTAGTTTGCCCTTCAGGAATTCATAAATAACTAGCCTTTCAAGACTGTGCTTGCTTCTCTTAACATCACAATAAACCAAACCTTCCACCTTCCACAGAGTTTGAGATTATAGTATACATTAACTTGATTTATTCTCCATTTAACTTTTATTATTTCTTCAGCCTGTGTCACCTTCTATTGACAATAACTCTCTATGAAGTTATTTCTTTTTCTTTCTTTTTACACTGTAGATAGCTTATGGTTAATTTACCCTAGAAGAATATTTAAATAAAGTGAGAGCAAGATGTAGATGCATGTATCCTAAACAGGGCTATATAATAGTGGAAATATGATGCGAAATACATTAGCACAAAACACAGTTAATAGCATCCTGGATCATTTGTAAAGCACTCAATGATGCCTACACAGTTCCACTGCAGGATAACAGTGACTTGCAATTTTCATATGTCAATATAGACAGACTAGTGTCTCTAAGAAGGCTAAGGCACTTTACAACAAATCAGTCCAGATTATGCTTTGCAAAAAAACATAGTATATAATCCAATTGGTTTAGAATTCTGCTTCTACAATTGCCCCAGTTATTTTATGAAAGAGCATAGACTCTTTCCAGGATGATTATTTTCACTAAATTTGCTTTAGTAAAACTTAAACCCTTACCCTATATATTGTCTACTTGTCTCATTTCTCCAAGAAAAGGCTAATGCATCTTTATAAGGTATGGATATTCATATAAGGAACACTTATTAAGCAGCTCATGTAAGGTAGTGAGCCCAGTGAACATCTGGAACATGCTCTTATTTGTGCATTAAGTACAATAATTATCACTTAATTGTTCTATTGGAGGCAACTAATAATTATCTAAAATGTGTTTGTTGTTTGGATTTTCATATCAAATCATTTCTTACAAATTAAAGGAAAGTAACTCCCTTCCTTCTTACAGTAGAGTATAAAGTTGAGATACTCTAAATCCTGGTGCCCTGAATCCAGAGCTACTCCTTCAATCATTCCTCAGTTAGAAAAAAGAAAATAATGAACATTCTTGAAGAAAGTGTGTGTGCATGTATATATGTGTGTTTATACATCCTAGTTATATATAAAGAATCTACTACAATTCATCTTCTGTTGGTGGAGTTCCATTAAATCAATGTCTCCTGACTTTCACATCATGCCATGTCCAGAAACTGGTCAGTAGAGAGAGAAAACTGCTTGCAACCAGAGGAAACTTTGGGGGCATTATCTACTCTAGGCTCTCTCTTTAGATACTCTTAAGACTTGAAGTAATCGATATCTTAGCTCAATTGTGTCCTACTTCACAAAACAGAAATCAAACAAACACACTCTTTGATGTAGTAAAGTTCATGGCTCTAAACTTTTTCAACTTAAATGTCAATGTTTTCAGTCAAAGCAAAGCACATATATTTTTGTAGTATGTTTAAGTGCCAGCAACCATAATTGTTATGCTAAAAGGCACACCCAAAGACAATGGGAATCCTTTAAGATGGAAGAGTGATAACAGCTTTCAAACATGATGGCAATAGTAGTAAAAGTGGCAACCATCCTAATGACTGGCATGTCTCAACAAAGTTGCTTCTACTTCAATATACTGCTTCACTAAATCTTCACAATGATCTCAGATGTGGATGCTAGTTTATATAGGAAGAAACTGAAGTTTTGTATGTTAACTAACTTTTCACAACTAACTTATTCTCTAATGTAGGTGCTGTCAATCTAAAGATTATAGTGTTATGCTTTCTCCTAAAATGTTGAAAATGTTTTTCTCAGAAAAAAAGAATGCATACATAGGTCAAAAAATCCTAAATCATATAGTATCCCTAAAATTATTAAAAAATAATTTAAAGTATTTTTTCTTTCATTCTCCCTCAATTTCTATAGAATATGAAGCTAGATTAAAAAAAAAAAAAACTCTGAAGGCTTAGGAGAGTTCTGGAGATTGGGAAAATAAAAAAGAAATTATAAAAGGTGTAAACTAACCACTGGATTGGAAATCAGAGAGAAGAGAAAATTGTGGGTAGGAGCAAAACAGATAAACCAAGACTGAGATGAAAGAGATAAATAAGTCTATAGCTCATCTGCCCTTTCCTAACTGAGAGGGCAGGGCATATTACTCTTTAGCCTGTCATTCAGAGGGCTCAGCCAACAATGTTTGTATATTAATGCCAGCATCTCCAAGTTCTTCCATGACATTGGGGCCTGACTACTTCCTGTTCTCATCCTCTAGGAATTGTGATTTCTCCAGGCAGAATGAAATACTTACTTCAGCTGAGGTTATCCTGTCCTTTGAGACTTATATTGGGTCTTTCATTAGCCATAGCCTTGTGAAGGGATCAATGATTTTTCCAAAATTTTTGCAACTTATTTGTGCTTCTGTTATAATTTTGCAGTCCTGTTTCCTGCTAAAATTCCTGTTTCATTGACATTTTCCCTCTACTAGCTATATTCTTCTCTCTACTTATGTCTATTCAATAAGCCTCTTCTGCATGTCCTCAAAAAAAGCAAAACACACAAACCAACTGGCATGTAAACATAGTTTGTAAAAGGCAGTTACATGTTTATTACCCATGGTGGTTACTGTCACTGAGTTCAAAGAAGGCGAATAACAGTTCCTCCACCTTTTTTTCACATATCAGTCCAATTTAAAGGCTCTAATAACAAGGGAAGTATTTGAAAATCATGGATTAGTACAGAAGAGGACCACTCTGACTTTAGTTTTATTACATAGAAATGACAGGAAGTCATAGTTTGGAACTAAGCCCCTGCTATAGGCTTCAGCAGACAAGAATAAATAAAAATGGGGTAATTCGGGTCAAAGCTATAGTTGCACAGCTGAAATAGGATATTTATCTGACCTGCAGAGAAATCAGGATTGGAGGGATAACAGCAACTTTCCCAAACAGGCCAGTTTCAGTTGGCATAATAATGAAGTTCCCTTTGCCTTAATATTTATGCAAGTTAATCAGTTATTTTGTTATTATTCTGTTTCCTTACCTTCACCTTACAAGGCACAAAACTTTGAAATAACCAATCTTTTTTTGTGGGTTTTCTTCTTTCTATTTTCTTCAGCTCTTTTCTGTCTATAAAAATATTCTCTTCTGTTTGACTCATCTAAACATTTATTCTGGTTCATGGAGAAAAGTGTTGCTCTAATCAAACACAAAGCCAATCAAGCTGGGTGTGGTGGTCCACACATTAATCCCAGCTATTCAAGAGGCTATGACAAGGGAATTGCAAATTTAAGAACAGCCTGGGCAATTTAGCAAGACTCTGTCTCAATTATAAAAGTAAAAAGGGGTGGGATGTAGCTCAATGGTAAAGTACCCAGGGTTCAATCCCCAGTACTTAAAAAAAATTAAGTAAGTAAATACGTAAATTTAATTAAAATGAAACCAATTAAATTCTTTAAAACTATTATAATTCTGTCCTTTGATAGTTTTTAACAGCTTTATCACAATGCCTTGATGGTCCAACTCACTCACTCAAGGTACATTGTCATAACATTTCCCGAACAGGACAGGGATTTTATAGGCATAGAAACTGATTTATCCAGGGTCACCTGATCAGTAGAGAAGGAAAAACTAGCCCTTGCTTGGTGCATGCCTGATTCTCTCTCTTACAGACTCTCTCTGACAACCTCTACTGATACTATCCTTTACCATCATCATGCTCACCATTAATAAAAGCAAAAAAAAGAAACCAGCAAATAAGTTCCATGAAACATAAACCATGATCATCAGAGCTCTCTGAGAGGTTGATCCAATTCAGCAATTTCCACTCAACACTTCCTGACTCAAAATTAAACCTGCAGAGAGATTTAATTCTAGTGCTAATTTCTATAATATTAGTGCATTATGTTTTTGTAAAATTTATTATTTTCAAAAATTTGAAAGTTTTCAGTATTATTTTATTTTTCTGTTATAAAATCTGAAATGGCCCCCCATTTCTATAGCTTTCAAAGCAAATTCATATATTACATACTCTGAAAAGATTTTAATTTCTATTTTTGGATTCATCCATTTCTACACAGACATATTCATTTAAATTTTCAGCCTCTCCAATCTCTAACAATTCCCCTTACCGTATCTAGTCATTTTTTCTTATAGTGTGGTTTGGGGTCATAATGTACTCTTTAACTTCTTTATTTATTTGTGTAAAAATTCAGTATCTAATCCATGCACAATTACCTGAATTTCAACTTAATTTTCTTTTTGGATAAACTTGTATATTTTTTGTCATAGAACTTTGTTCCTAAGATATCAGAGCTTTACTTACATGATAATAATATCTGCATATGTCCTTTTTCTCTACTAATATATAAGCAAAGGGACATGGTTTATCAGTGTATTTTAAGCTTTTCACCTCCCAGTCCCAACTAGGCAAATAGGCAAATATTATTTAAGACATGGGTATTTAATAATAATTGACTGGATTATGTGAATTAATGTATTTTTATATACCATATTTGTGACTTTCCCTTTATTTATAAAACACCAACTCTTGGAATTAAATTTTCTAAAAGTTTAGAAATGTGATCACAATGAAGC
The DNA here is from genome assembly GCF_964194105.1 of Spermophilus citellus. Taxonomy (NCBI): domain Eukaryota; kingdom Metazoa; phylum Chordata; class Mammalia; order Rodentia; family Sciuridae; genus Spermophilus; species Spermophilus citellus. The sequence continues at coordinate 37,882,090 of NC_138198.1, forward strand.
TTGATACTGCTTAAACCCAAACTAAAGTTTTGTTTGTTTGTTTGGTTTTTAATAGCTTCCACCAGTAAGGCTCTCACTGCTCCTTAGACTCATAAAATAACAGGCTACTACAGAGATAGAGCAGATCCCTGGATTTCTAGTTTATATAATTCCTTTCTATTTAATTGAACAATGGACAGTTATTCTCAACTGAAGAGAGGAGCATTCCTCCAAAATCATGTGTTGTTACTTCTTATAGAACTAACAGAATTATAGAACACAAATTGTATCTGATTCTTTAAGCAGTAAGTTTGGTATTATTTTATGATTTATCTAGTAAGACATGTTCCTGAAATAACAGAGAAAAAATACAAGGAAAGATATAGAGGCTCAAACAGATTAAAGATGTCAATTTATGGGAGAGTAGAAAGGAGAGGGAATGAAAGGTTGATTCATTGTTAATTTACTCACAAAATCCTTGTGAAATAATCATAGAACATCAGATTTATGGGGAAAAGTCTCACAGAGATATATCAAATCTGAAGCCTGGAGAATCAATGTTAGAATATACACTGTATCTAGGGAAAATATGATAATTAATTGATAAAAAGTATATAGCTAAAATAAGATAAAATTTATTAATGTATACAACTTTTAATTAACATCAGAATCACTTAATGTTAAGAAGGGGTTTAATTATTTGATTCAAATACGTTTATCAACCCCTGTGGGGTAATATGTATTGGGGTATTGTTAACAAAATTAAACAAACATACGCTCACACGCACACATCCCAAATTTCAATATCCTAACAAAGAGGAAGTATTTCACAGTAATACTGCATGTATCATGTGAAAATCCCATGTGAGATTCTTTCATGCATTACCAGGATTTCCAGGCAGATGAAGATTTCACAAGCTTGTGATGGTACCACCTAGAGAAGGGTTCTCTGCAGTCATCTTGGAAAGGAGAAACAACATTGGAGGACCTTGCAATCCACTCACTCAGCCACTTCTGCTTAGGTTCTAGTGGTCATAATAGCCACAAAGCCCAACCCAACAGTGAGTGGATGAACTATATCCCTCTAGTTGCTTGAAAGTAGTGGGAAATTGAATAGGTGACAGCACTAGATATTTCCATCACAGAATGCCAAAAATTCAGTCAATCCATAAACAACCACCATTGTCCTGACTTAATACTCAGTGTTCTAAGATTTATTTGCTCTTTGAATATGACTTTGCTCTTAGTAGGAGATGTGATGCTGAGGAGAAAAAATAAACATAGGAAATCAACATAAAAAAATAAGAGAGTCTAATCCAAGTGTATCTTTATCTTCACAGTTTCACAATGAATATTAGAGCTGAAATTTGACCAGTGATCAATGTCTGTTATTAATGTTTCTAACTTATTGCTTTTCTGGTGGATTCGTTCTCTCTTTTTATTCTTCAGAGCACAGGACCTACCCATTTAGTAATTCATCCACCAGGGTCACATGCTAAAGGGAAATAAATTAAATATTTGCTCTAAGGGAAATGTTTTTATTTATCCCACCTTTTATAAAAGAGGGAAAGAAGCTTAAGCTTATCCAAGGCAATCTAGGTAGACAAATAGCTGAGCCATGATTTGACTTTCTAACTTCACCATTCACCTTCTCTGATAGAGGTAGAATTGTAAATAGTACTGCAAAATACGTTAGTATGCAATAGCAATTTAAACAACAACGACAACAACACAAATCCAAAGAATGGTAGAGAATGAGTAATTCTAGCTAAGAAGTTGAATGTCCAAAAAAAAAAAAAAAAAAAAAAAGCCTGTGGAGGAGTGGAGGAGAGAAGGGATTGAGTTGACTCCTCCCAGAAGGGGCATTTGAAATAAGAGTAAAGGGGAGGGAAACAAATACAGAGATGGCATAACACAGGATAAGTCAGGATTGTAATGAGCCAGAATGAGGGGAATCAGAGAAGGGGGTAAGGAGAAATGTGGCAGAAGATGAAGTAAAAGCCTAACAGTGGAGTACAAGTTTTATTCTCCCAGTTATATGGAGGTGCAAGCAAGACATTATTCTATGATAACTCATGTAACTAGAAAAATCACTGGCATTAACACACTTAATGAGTCAAAAGGCTCCTTTTTTATAGATTTACATCATTTCTGGAATCCTATTTGGTGGTCTGCACGCTGTAGGCATTTAATAGATACTTCTCTTACATTGAACAATTTGTAGCACCAGTATACCTGAAGAGAATATACCCTGAGGACAATACACAAAAACTACCAGAAATCTAAGGATAAGAGAACTATGCAAAGAATATTCTAGACTCAATTTATCAATGAGAACACAGAACACTAACAACAACAAAAGATTTTGAACATTACTCTTTTCTAAACATCCCAGGGAATCTATTAAATATGGATATTCCTCAGGTAGTATTTTAAAACAATCTATGCATTATGGGACAATACTTAGTGATGATAATGACCATTAATCCGTAAACATCAAAGAGGCTATGACCTTGTACACTTCCAGTTATACTGGTAAGTTTATCTGTTTCTCATGCTAACACTAAACAAGAAAAAAATATGAGTGCTTTACTTAAGGAATATGTATATAATGGTCTGTCCTTTACTTGATAACAGGTTAGGAAAGACTTCTTTCAAAGTTTGTGCACAAATTGCCCTTACAAGGAAGGATTACTTTGAAATAAATGAGTAGAGAAAATATGTGTAATATATTGGCTTAGGACAAGAGAAAAAGTTTGAACTAACCAGATTATCTGTGCAAAAATGCATGGGTCATACAAATTAGTCCCCCCAAGCCCTTTTACGTTCAAAAATGGCAAGCAAAAGCAATCCGTGTTTAATTAATGTATGGCATACCTAGCATATTTTTAGAATCTGAGCTTAGAAACTGACAATGTAGAGTAATGTATTTTCCCTGGTGAAATAATTGAGTGCAGAGTATTTATTTTCATTTTATCAGGCAATTACAGTCTGATAGGATTGAAAATAAACTTGAGTGGCTGGGCATCAGGGGACCTAAATTTTGCTTCAACTTTATTCCTAAATTGGAAATAATCTGAGAAGTAAATGAATAATATGGATGTTCCCTCCTAACTCTAGCCTCCCATTCCTCAGTGATTTTACATTAATATAGAGGTTTCCAGTCACCTCACAGCTTTTCAGAGGCAATGCTCTTTGTAACAGTGAGGCACAATAGTTAAGTATACAAATTCTGGAGATAAGACAGTCAGATGTGGCAAACAGCTTTACCATTACTAGCTCTGTAGTCAATAAAATTGGAATAATATATCTAATCATAAAACACTTGGAAGATTAAATGAGTTCATACTTTGTAAATATATATATAGAATATCATATTTTAGCAACCATGGCAATTATTAGCCATGAAATCATTAGGTCTTTTTGTGTGTGTGTGTGTGTGTGTGTGTGTGTGTGTGTGTGAAAATGCCATCTCTCAAGGGTGTCCAACTTTCAGAGTTTTCATTAGAAGAAAGATTAACATTCACTATTAACTCTTATCATATGGTGCTTAAGATAATATGAGGAGCCAAAAAATATAAATAATTAGAGGTCAATATGCTCACATTTTAACAAGTAATTAGCAAACACAATTCCAGAGTTATGAGAGGCAGGAAAGTAATTTAATGAAGGCTATAAATATGGGTGTCAATGCAGGAATCATTGCTTTGGGTTCTGGACAGATATCCTACCTGACCCTCACAATGAAGACCATCTTAAGCATAGGTAAAATATTAAAATATAAAATGAAACATGCTTTTAAAATGTATTAATTATCTGGAAAGAAATTTTAAAATATTAATTCTAAAGCAAGTAGGTTAAATCTCAGTGAATAACAGAATATTCTCAGAGTTATATGTATCTTATTGGTTACAATTGATAAAAAGATAAGATTTCAAAAACATCATCTTAATTACAAAGAAAAAGATAGTAATTACCTGATAAAGAAACCAGAAGTCATCTACTTAACCAAATAACTACTACTAGTAAGAACAAAGTAGACACCATGGGCTTTCTAATATGATGAAATGAGAATATTACCTTTGAAATATTTCTAACAAAATGTAGAATTGAATCTGTTTTTGTCTTTTGTTTTTTGAGACAGAATCTCATTAAGTTATCAAGGCTGGCCTGGAACTTGTGATCCTCCTCCCTCAGCTTCCCAAATCGTTGAGTTTATGGGTATGCTGTACCAGGCCCGGCCCCAAACAAACCTACTTGTAAAGAAACATCAGACCTATCCAAACTGCAAGACAATCTTCATAAGAACTAGATGGCTTGAGTATGTCAATGACATGTATCAAAAAGGAATTCTGAGATTAAAGGAAACTAAAGATAACTGTGATCTTATAATTTATATTATTATTAAAGATATTACTGGCAAAGGGGCAAAATCTGAATGACATCAAATGTCAATGATAACAAATCATTGACATGCCTCTTCACCACAGGTAGAGCCTGATTCTCATTCTCTGAATGGGGGCTATACTTGGTAACTCACTTCAGCAAATAGAAGATGGTAGTAATAAAGTGATTTATTTATTCTTTTTCTTGCCTAATTACTGTGCTATGAATTGTTATAAATGTAAACAAATTAAACACTTCACAAAATTCAAAGCAGTGGCTGACTCTGGTAGATACAGTATGATTCCATTAGTGGATATTTAAAAAATATACAGTCTATATACACACTCTATAATAACTACACATAGATAAATTTGTGTCTTAAAACCATATGAAAGGCAAAAGAATAATAAAATACAGAAGACAGGTTATCTCTTGGAAAGCAGGAAAAGGAATTGGATCAGGGAGGAATATACAAGTTATCAGGCTATATATATATTTTTCCTTATACTATATTGACGACATAATTGTTCTACATTTTATACTTATTCACACACTGCACATTGGATTCTTTTCATATTTCTAATATTCAATAAGAACAATAAAAGGAAATATCAGAAAGAAAGTATTTTGAATGGATGGATTGTATCTCTGTACTGATGCCATGTTGTGCGACCATATTGAGGAGAGATGTTCCTGACTAGAACCAGTCCAAATGGAACAATGCCAGTACTAAACCTGGGTCAGGACTAGGTGACCACCCAGCTCCACCAAGCACTTAATTATGGTGGATTGCAAAAATGTCCTAATTTCTCACTCCCCACTTACCCAGTCTGATTTTAGCATTACTTTGTGGCTTTCCAAATGAAGTAGAGTCCATTTATTCACTCTCTGTTTCTGGGCTGACCTTGCAGCATGTTTCAGCCAACAGAATGCAACAAAGGCAACATTGGGTCAGTCCTAACACTGGCCTAACACTGCTTGCATTCTTTGTCTATAAATGTTGATACTGCCATTCACTATGTGAATATGCCCAAGGTAATTCACTGGGTGAGGAGAGTCATGTGGCTCAGTCATTCCTGTTGCTTCAGTGAGAAAATAACTGAAACTTTCCTAGACTAACCTGTCCTGGCCTACCAAAGCTGACCTCCATGCCTGAGAAAACTCAGCTAAAATCAGTGTAGCTTTTGCTCACCAAAACTACCTGCTCATTGACCACAGACCTAAAAGAAAAAGTCAAATGATTGTTGAATTAAACAAGTGGGTTTGGGTACTGTTTCTTAACCCCAAATTTTAATCGTACAATCATTACAGCAGATATCAATTCTAAAGAAACTGATTCTACAAGCACTATTTCTTGCTCTCCTATGCATACTTTTTCCTGAAAACACTCATTAAAACATGTTTACCTGATTTAATTTTTTAAATCTATGAAACACGTAGCAGCCAAGAAATTTTCTGTTGTGTGTAAAATGTCCCATTTTGGAAAATTGGAGATGCAAAAGTCTTCAAAATTATCAAATCTGAGAAGATAAATTTTAATTTTTTTCATAATCCAATTGGAATAAAATTTCTTAAGAATAAAATAGAAAAAGTCGATGAAAAATGCAAAAGGTATGAAACTGAGATATGCTGATTTCCCTTCTTTTAATTTGTGGTGTGGTAAAAGCCTTGCTGCACGAGAACAAGAGAGCAGGGGTGGCAGAAGGTATTTTTAACAAAGTCATCAAGGCAGTCATGAGGATGGCATATTTTCCATGAACAAGCAGCATAACTTAGTACTCTGCTCTAACACCACACGCAGCATAATGGAAATGACACTTGGAGAATACTGATTCTCCCACAGAGAACTCAACAGTGAACTAGGAAAAGATCACAGGCTCTGACAGCTGATTGGTGAATTAATTAGGTGTTGAACTCTGTTAATGCTGCTGTAAATTACATGTGGAGCATGCACTCAGAGTCATAAAGAGATCCCAAAGATGCTAGGTGTCACACAACAGTAGGGCAAAATGTAATCAGAATCCAGAGGGAGCCAGATGCAAATAGGTTTACCAGAGTCCTGCTGAGATTAATCTTACTTATACCCCTGTCTGAGGGGAAAATTTAGATGGGATGGCAAAATTATTTAGCCTGCAAGTAAAAAGAACTGATGCTTTTTTATTACTCCCTCTAAGGATTTCTTATGCAGGCTTAAAAAGTTCCTATTCATCAACTTTTTTCCCATCTCTAAAGTTACTCCTCACATAACTGCCAAGTGATGGGAGACTTTGAGGAGCACATAGAAAGGACCATTTTCAGTTCTGCTAAGACAACATCACTGTCATTGCTGCCTTTGTGTTCTCAAGAAACATTCTTATATTGTTGGCCTCTTTATGTAAATGCATTCTTATATGCAACATAATGCAAATAGGTTTCCCAGAGTCATGTAAATATTAACCACATTTAATCACTCATGTGATCTTGGTTGGGTAAATCACTAATCCTTCTTCCATATTTTTTTAATCTGCAGAAAGGAGCTATAATAGGGATTAATTTCATAAATATTGTTACATGCTTAAAACATTGTCACACAGCAAGAATTACACAGGTTACCAAATGAATATTAACACAATAATATGTCTTCCTATTTCCCCAGAGATCCATAACCATTTAAACTTCCAATCCCTCAGTAGACTAAGACTTTGATCTCCAGTATTCTAAATGACTAAAGTATGCCTTTTCTAGGGTCAACTCAACTTTTACAGAGCTATAGTACAAGAATATGAACAAAGTTTCACATATCAAGGATAAGAGTGCAAGGATTCATAAGAGATTTACTAGTTTTTTTTTCTTAATATTTTCTGCAACTGGGAAGATATAGATATAAATATAGGTCAGGAATTGTATCTGTCAGATCAAAAAAAAAGTCACCTAAATTCACTTCAAGCTTCTTTTCTGGTGGAAGAACATACTGCCAGCCTGTCAGGGTGCAGTTATGTTTTGATTACCTGTCCTGGATGCCCTGTAGGAATGACACAAACCTAAATCAATGCAATTCAAATCTGACTGTGAGCAGAATGCTGGGAGGGCCCTGGAAAGGATGCAAACAAAAATTGAGGAAAAAAAACCTTCTACCTCGTGTCTTTAAAATATCTATATACAATAATGTTGCCTTCTTTCAATAAATCATTGATCACTGAAAATACAAGTGGTATACAAAGAGTACATGAAATATTATAAAAAGTAATTTTAAATATTACCTCCTCTCTTGTCTCTGTTGTGCAGTGAAGATAATTGCTAAGTCATAAAAGAATCAAAAATCTAGTTTCATGCTCATGAAATGCATATGGAAACACAAAAGGTAGGCCCCCTTTGCTCTAATAATCAACTTCAAATCAGACCTGAATTGGTGAGTGTAAGGAGACCTGAGGAATTCAAGTCCCTTATTAAGACTGATGAGGCAGTAATGTGCATACAGACTGAAAATGCTATCAGTGGGTACTATGAGACAGTAAATAAATAGGAGCAAGAATTAAATGTTTATACTGAGAGAGCATATTGTGGTCTGCCTTACTGCTAAAAGGATTTACAAATGGCTTACTAAGTTGTTTTTGAAACAGGATACAAATAAGAAAATAATACAACAATGCTAGAGATTAAATGTGTACCTACTCAAAATCGTGTAAGATTGACCTCTAGGGGAATAGTGAATATTGGGACTCCTTCCTCAGACCACAGTACTGTATAACTTCTGAGGAAGCTATCTATAAGAGACAATGATAAAGGAGGGAAAAGTTCAATTTCTTAAACTCTCCCTTTTGGCCTAAATGTGAATACAGAGAGCTGTGATACATTGACTTGGAACCAGGGTCTGGATTAGAAGTCTGAAAGACCTCTACACCCACTCCTAGGTTAGGTACAAACTGTAAATTTTACTTTGATTAGGTTCAATGCCTTCAAGGAAAATAGAGAGAATAGCGTAGAGAGTAATTCCTTGGTTAGTTTTCCATCTAGACACCAAGGCTAAAAGGAGAAGAGTGTGTTTAAAGAAAGAAAGATCACTCAGCTCCTCCATGTGGGGGCACCTGCACTTCAAGTTTACAAGAAAGGAAGAATAAAGCCACATTCCTGTCCATGAAGTTTCACTGGATGGGAATAACACATCACCCTGGCATCTTGGCAATATGATTCTTGTCTCCTCTTCTTAGAGATTAGATTTTCCTTCTCCCTGAAAACTCTTCCTACAGATACTGCATAGTGTTATGGTTTATATATAAAATATCCCCCCAAAAAGGTCATGTGGTAAACTGGACACAGTGAAATATGCTTATAATCCCAGGGGCTCAGGAGGCTGAGGTAGGAGGATTGTGAGTTCAAAGCCAGCCTCAGGGGGAAAAATAGTGAGGTGCTAAGCTACTCAGTAGAACCTGTCTCTAAATAAAATACAAAAATAGGGCTGAGGATGTGGCTCTGTGGTCAAGTGCCCCTGAGTTCAATCCCAGGTACAACCCCCTCCCTGCAAAAAAAAAAAAAAAAAAAAAGTCATGTGGCAATGCAGGAATGGTCACAAATGAAATCATTAGATTATGAGAGATGTAACCTCATCAGTAGATTAAACAATCTCATGGATTAATAACTTGAGTGGACAACTAGGTGATGAATCCAGGCAGGTGGGGCATGGTTGGAGGAAGTGGGTCCCTGGGAGTATACTCTTGGGGATTATATTTTGACCCTGACTCCTTTTGTGCTCGCTCTCTCCCACTCATCCTCTGCTTCCCAGCTGCTGTGAACTGAGCATCTTTTCTCTGCCACCCACTCCCACCATGATATTTACTCCCACCTCAGGCCCAGAGCAATGGAAATGGCTAGTCATGGAATGAACCTCTGAAACTATGAGCCCCAAATAAAATTTCCTAATCTAAGTGTTGTTCTTGCCTAGTATTTTTGGTTATAGTGATGAAAAAATGACTTAGCACACACAAATATTGCAGATATTGACTCTTTTTTTGGTACTGGGAATTTAACCCAGGGTGTTTTACCACTGAGTCATATCCCAGCCTTTTTTGTTTTTTATTTTTAGATAGGGTCTCACTAAGTTTCTTAGGGCCTCACTAAATTGTAGATGCTAGTCTTGAACAAGTGATCCTTTTGCCTCAGTCACCAAAGTAGCTGGGATTACAGGAATAATCCACCATAGTCAGTTATGTTGACCTTCTTATCATTCATGTTTCAACTTAAAATGTCATATCTATAGTGGGTCCTTCCTTGACAATTCAAAGTAGTGCCTCAGGCTCTCAAATTGTTTTACTTCCAGTTTATTCTTACCATAGTTGAAGATTTTCTTTCACATAGTTTTATTATTAATAAGCTTCCCTTAGAGCATAAACCCTATAACAATGATCTCCTCTATATTGTTCACTCACATACAGATGGTGATAATTGAACATAAGAGTTGCTCAATAAAGAGTTATTGAATGAATACAAGTATGCATATTTATTTTGGTAGGCCAAGACCAGTGATGGAAAATTTGGGATCTTTGTAACATTTAACAGATATGTATGCCAATATACTATAATTATCTTGTTTAATCTTTACAACACCATAACATAAGCACTAAAGAAAAATATGTGGTGACAACATGATCAAATATGCCCTCCATCCAAGGCAAAGAAATGAAACACACTCCTAGACTGATTCCAAAGCAGTTATGCTTCACTACCATGAATGTCATTAGATACTATTTACTTGTCAATCATGTACATCAGATTTGGTTCTGAGTTTCCTAGTACTCTCCACACACATGCAAGTAAAGTTATTACATAATCCAATAGAATCATAAGTTAAAATTAATTTATTTTCAGAAAAAGCCCTGCCATTTCAGTGTTGAGATTTGAGGAAATATATCCCATAGTCTCTTTAAAGGAGAAATTTTATGAAGGATGAAGAAAGCCATGACATGAATAGCATTACTAGAGCAAATGCAGCATGGGTTTCTAGCATCTATAACACAAATCAATGTAAGCTGATGGCATCGATTCAAGCTGTGCTTCAGTGCAAACACTTCTACAAAGTAAATACAAAGATTTTAACAGTCTTGCTTAAACCATTGATAAAATTTAAGCTATGGATGAATGAAAAGGATTCATGTCATTTGGACAATCTTCCCTCACAACTGTATTTTGAAACTACATTGCTGATCCACACTGGCTTGCCGAGATTTTGAGGTATATATTCTAGAATGAGTACCAGACCACAAATGCTTGTTGTTCCTCTTAAGGCCATATCCATTGTTTAAAAAAATAAATACATTTGGAAACTCTCAGAAGCTTAGATGCCTCACCAGAACAAGTTCCTGAACAGGCTACTATTGTTCTTACACAGAGGAACACAAAAGGGGATCTATAAAATAATGCCAAGGACTTCCTCAGGGGGAAAAAAAAAACTATGCTTTTATAGATAACTTACACAGAAGTCTGACGAGAAGCCAACATCTGATCCTAGTCACAACGCTAAATCACTAAAAAAAAAAAAAAAAAAAAAATAGAGTGCCCTTAAAATATTTAATTTCAATCTACACTGTAAAAATGTATTCCTAGTTAACTCAATAATCATTGGGCTCTAATTCAAAGTGATTGCAAGAGCCAAGCATATAGTTTTTGAGGATTTATTTTAAATCATTCTCTCTTAAAATCATTGGTTTGACATCAACCTCAAAAAACCTCTGTGATGTGAGCATTAACTTTAATTTTCTCTGGTCACATACTTGTAAACTAAGCCCAGACACTTCATAAAAACTGCCAAAGAGACCTATCTATTGAGTAAGGATGGAGGACTACTAACTCTGGGCCTGGGAGTGTAACCAATGAAGAAGTCTGTCTTTCTTTCAACAGCTTTTGCCAGACAGATAAAACTAATAGACTTTAGAAGCTGGAAAGAATCTTGGATTTATTTTACTTTGCCCTGTTATTTTGCAGATGAACTAAAGGACAGTGAATTGTTGTCTTCAAGTTCATATCCTAGTTAGTGATAGAATGATCCCCTTAAATTAAAAAAAACAAGGAGCATAAAACAAAGTCAATGTCAAATAGAATTGAGTTACATAAATAGTGTTGAGTATTAAATAAAATTATCTAATTGAAATAGGAGAGAAAAACATAAGGAGAGACAGAAAAGAGACTAACAGAGTAGGAAAAAGAAACTATAACTTTAAGAAGCTCTATGAATACCCTCATCTTTGCTCCCCGAGTCTATTTTCTTCCAAGCCTAAAATCCTACCAAAAATAAATAAATAAAAACCAACATACACTGCTAACTTACACTATGTATTTTCTTTAGACTAAATAAAGCCAAGGGAAATACTATTGGAGATTTATGGGTATATTTTAAACATTATCTGTTGGCTGGATGAGATTAATTTAGGAACCCTGAAAGAACTAGTTCACCTTGACCTGCCCTGTGCTTCACGATGAAGACAATTGAGCCCACTCAGTGGACATCACCCACTTCTACTTCCCATGTTCACTATTTAGAGTTTTCTTAAAATGAAGAGCCCAAGGTATGTCTCCCTGCACTCCTTCTTCTTTGCTCTTTGAGTTTGTTGCCCACTCTATTGTTTGCTTTTCTGAATAAATCTACTCACTTCCCTGAATAAATCTTGGTTTGAAATTCTTTTAAGACATCCTGAAATCCTTTCCTTGGTATAAGTCAAGAACTTATCAGTGATGGGCATGGCACTACACCCCTGTAAGCCCAGCAGCTCCAGAGACCGAGACAGGAGGAATGCAAGTCTGAGGCCATCCTCAACAATTTAGGGAGGTCCCAAGCAACTTAGTGAGACCCTGCCTCAAAATAAAATAAATTTATTAATAAATAGGGCTGGGGATAGAGCTTGGTGGTAAATTGCTCTTGGGTAAAATCCCCAGTACCACTTCCCACCACACACACACACACACACACACACACACAGAGAGAGAACTGTTAGTACGAAACTGAAATCCCATTTCTGAAGGACCTCCTTGGCTTCCTATCTGATGACATAATAATGTGTATAAAGGCTATTTCTCTGTATAAAAAAAGGAATAATAGAGTAATGACAGACAAGAACTGTCATCTTTTCCAACACTGGTCTGCAAGCAGTTGCCATGCTAAAACACCAACTGACATCTCTAGAGTCAGGATTCTCAAACTATTTAGGGAAAATTTTTAGTTTTAATGGGATTTTTCATTTTCTGCATTATTTTAATTTTTAATTAAATTAAACCCATAAGGAAGGATGTTAAAATTACTGCATTAGGTCCCATCATATCCCAATGTTCTGGGGTCTCCCTTAGAGACACAACTATAAAAAAAAGTCTAACCTCTTTTTCACCTGATATTGATAAAAATATTTATAGGGAATAATCATTATCTCAAATGCTTTAAAATCTTGTCTTCTCTAAATAAGCCATACCCAGTCTTTTGAAATCCTCAAATTCACTACTATGTTCTTCTTCAGTTTGTACTGAGCTTTTGGGCATGTTCTATTCAGAATACTGATTTATTTTACCACCCCTTCTCTGAAGCGCATGTTAATGCTGTCTGCATTCTCATTGCACGTTAGCTGTCACATTGGCAGTAATTACCTTCTAAATTTGAATCATGTAATATATCTGCAATATTCACAATACTTTTATTTCTTAACTAGTATTATGGGAAAGCATTCTTGGGTACCTTTATAAACTCTTCCAAAAAGATTTTGAGGAAATAAAGATATATTCTCTCTCTCTCTCTCTCTCTCTCTCTCTCTCTCTCTCTCTCTGTTGAAGGCTACTAATTAACTCAGTACCTGGGAGTAGGGGAAAAGTTATCATCTCCCTTATCATTTCATATAAAGACTTGACTGTGTAGACAAAGGAAAGAGGACCAGTGTTTCAGGAAGAAGGGACTGAAAATGAATGTGCAAGTGAGCTTAAACATCATTACCGGGGATTCATGTATGACAGCACATACGGTTCAACTCTGCATCCTGTATAACCAGAAGAATGAAAAGTTGTGCTCCATTTGTGTACCATAAATCAAAATGCATTCTGTTTTCATGTATAACTAATTAAAAAAAGAAAAAAGAAAAATATACTTTCTTGTGCTCCACCAAACCTTCCAAAAATAAATAGTAAAGTTGGCAAAAAAAAAAAAGACCCTAGAGGATAGGGGACTAATCTTTTCATTTCATTTACACTTTTGTTAAAAATGGAAGTTCTCCGTGTAGAAAAACTTGCATATGGATTTGATAATACTTAAGAATCCCTTCTAAATCACATGAAATATTAATTTTCTAACTAACCTCTAATAATTTCATAAACTAATAATGTGTGTTTCACTTTTAGCTGATAAAGAAAAAACATGCCTTCCTATATTCTGTCAAGGTACATCAGAAAATGGCCAGTGTTCTTGGTTTCACAATAGGAGACAGACTGTAGAACTTCACATACATTTTACAGCAGAAAAAAAGAGGTTAACTTACCAGGATTACTTACACTGACTAAAGGAACTATGAAAGAGTATTCAAAGAAATATTCAAAGAAGCAATTATATTTCACAGTGCCTTCAAATCATTTCACATTTATCATATTTTAAGTGCCATTAAATATTCTTTTTGATTGGAAGAGCCCTGCAAATGACAGACAGTTTTGTGCTGTGCAAATTAGCAGTTTTCCCTAATTTTCTTCACATGACAGTCAATTCTTTCCCTATTATCTCATCCAAGTTAACATAATAGAGACCTGTAAAATGGAAGCCATATGCCTCATTGTGCAGTTCAAGATTTAAATTTTATCAATGATGCTTTTATTTTAAATGTGACCAATTCGATGCATTTTGCATCTAAATTCTCCCCATTACTTCTGGAAATCAATTTCTTTTTTCTTTTTTTCACTCAAGATATATTTCTATGCATGGAGAGTGTCAGTTTCCTTTGGACCCTGATATGCTCCTATAGACTAGTGTGTGTGTGTGTGTGTGTGTGTGTGTGTGTGTACATTTTTGTGTGTGCACTCACATTTGAATCTGGGTAGACCACTTATGCACGTGTCATTCCTTCTTTGCTGCTAATATTTGAGACACATGAAACCAGCTACAAATAGGCATGTTCTCTTTCAAGGAAAATGTATTTTTTCAGAAGAAAATTTTATGTGACTACTTCAGTTTTTAGTGATGCAGTTCCATGTGTCTCCCTTTGAATTAAGTTGAATTAAGTGAGACATTTCTTAAGTTACTAGGTATGCCTTACCTTTCTAGGCAACACTGGATTCAATTCCTTTCTCTATAATTTTAGGTTGTAAGAAGAAAAAAAGTGATTGGAAATGCTTCGATACATAATCCAACAACTGAAACCACACACACACACACACACACACACACATACACACACTACACATACTCATATCTGTAATGCATAGTAAAAGACCACAAGCCAAGAAAGGGAGAAAAACAATAAGAAAGTCACCCACGTACACATACACATCATACTGATGGCTACTAGTCCCATTAAGACTAATAGGGAGAAAGACATCCAGAGGTAACTCAGTTTGAACTTTAAATTTATAATATTTTTATCTCCTATATCTGTACTATATCACATACATATGCCATAGTATTAATAAAGAAATATATTCAGCAATCACACATTCTGTGCAACATTTGAATATGTTAAAATAGTGTCTTAAAGGACAGAAGTAACACTTACCAAATATAAACAGTATACAGACTGTATGAAATATATCACATAGACAGATACAATACAAGCCCAGCAGTGTATTCCCAATATGCCAACAACTTCCTCCAGTCCCTTTGGGGCTCATAAACTAAAGGGATTGCTTAATGAAAAATATGATGAAATAAAATTACCTACCTTCTATTTATAAAGAGAGTAAGTTTTAAGACACAAAATAATATTTCATTTTGTCCCCAAAATACAATTAAAATAAAAATGACACATACGTCTTATGAGTAAAAATCCACTGGACACTTCAGAAGCACAAGCAGCTCATGATACAGCTTTCTGGCAGCACTCTTCAATTCCTATAAATAAAAAGAAGGTGAAAGATAATATTCAGAGCAATCTATGTCTTTGTAAAATGATGGTGATTAACTATGAATTTTTTATTATCACTCCACACTGCCATTTAAAAAGCACTCCCTGTGTATTGCTGTTATCATAGTTCTTGTCAAATGTACAACACAGCAATGAAAATTATGTCTGTTTGGGACTTCCAAAACACTAAAATAGACTCTAGATTATGAAGCACTGCAAAAAAAATAAATAAATAAAACCACTCAATTTCATGTTATTTTACAGAGAAAGGTTGTTGTACTATGAAAACAAAAGCATTTGTAATTGAAATGCTTTCTTATTATATATGCATCCCCACTTAAACATTTTTCTAGTCATAACAGTGAGTTATAAAAAGTAGAGAATTTGGGCTTCTTACCCAGTTTTTACCATTGATTTCTTTATCAAGATGCTAGGCAGAATTCTTACTTTATATCCCATAATCTTCCTGTAGCAGGTTCATAAAATGTAGGAAATGATAGTCATCTGTTTTATAAGTTGATATGAGCTTATCAAACGGGTGATTTACCTAATGGATGACTTATCATATTTCACATTTTGTGAGTCTTCTCCAGGAAAACTAAGGGATATAAATTAAGAAGAATTTCCAAAATAATAAAGTAATATCCAGGACATACAGTAAAAATTCCATAATAACTCAACTTTTGTAATTTATTTAAATTATCTGTGGAAGTAACTCTTTATAAAAATATCATCTACTTCCAGAAGAGCAATAAAATGATACATAACATAAACATGTATTTCTCTCCTCTCCATTTTCTCTTCTGAATGTACACCATAAATAGACTGTTAGGGCAGATTGGGAAATGTGTTGCATTCCTCTTCTGCATCCTGATCCCCTCCAAGTCTCACATACTCGCTTGTACCTTCAGGCACAAATGCCAGTCAATCAGAACCATGGACATCTTTCTACTCCCCCTGACCACATCCCATCCATTTCTATAATTCTGTAAGCTATTGGTACCAAAGAACATCAAGAGGGTCAGGGAAATGATTGAGGAAAAATTTTAGTCCTAAATAAGAAAGTATAGCTTTGTCAAGGCACATGTAGCATGGTAGAACAAATATAAATGAGCATCTTCTTATTCCATTATAAGAAGCCATAATAAGAAGTCAAGCTTTCAGGGATGGGTGCCTGCAAAATATATTAATCAATCCAATGTTTTTAAAAGCTACTTATGGGAAATAAATAAGTAAATAAATATATAAATAAATACATAAATATATATGCCTACATCTCCTATGTGTTTTTTCTCTTCCTTTTGTTAAACCTTCAATGTTAATGAAAGCTCACAGTAACAAGCGCTGTATTAGGTGCTTTCATCTACCCATATTTAATAATCAGGACATGCACAATGTCATACTTTGGAGATAATTACCATTGTCTCATAGATAGATGAATAGATAGATAGATCGGCATACAAATCATTCCTAAGCTGAAAGTTGCATGTTCTAGAAGATAAAGTATTTCCATCTGAATTTTAAGATGTACAATTTTAATTTGCTTAGATATTATTAAATGTATAAATTATGTATGGAAAATTAATGTGTCATGTATTTTATATATATATATATGTATGTATATAGAACTTATTAAACAAAATATGTATGTGTGTGTGTGTGTGTGTGTGTGTGTGTGTGTATATATATATATATATATATATATATAGCCTTTTTAAACAAAATCTATTTTCTAGTTTTCTTGAAACTTCCATTCTAGCATTTTTTGGGTGGGGGGGACAGAATTAATCTTGGAATCTAACAAGACCTTTTGTTTATAATTACATTTAAAGTTTACATAAATGTCATCACTAAGGTAGAGGGATTGTACATTGTATCTCTAACCCCCAAACTGGAATTTTCTAATTTCTTAGAAGAGATAATTTTAAATAAGAACCCATGCTGGGGGCTGGGGTTGTGGCTTAGCAGTAGAGCACTTGTCTAGCATGTGCGAGGCCCTGAGTTCATCCTCAGCACCACATAAAAATAAATAAACACAATAAAGGTATTGTGTCCAACTACAACTAAAAAATAAATTTAAAAAAGAACTGATTTTGTTTAACAGGTATGGAAAATAAATATTCTAATAAAACGTAGAGTATAGGTACAAAAGAAGCAACTAAATAAAAGGAACTAAAATAAGACTGTTTTGCTAAAAAGAAAAATAATAATTTGGCAACAGATATAATTTAGTGGAGAAAGAAGTAAGTGGGAAAAATATGTTGATAAAACCTAACAAAGCAAGTCTTTTTTTGTTTTTTAAACAGGAATAAAAGGAATGCACTTGTCCACATAAATTCCTTTAAGTTTGCTAATCTAATAATAGAATATGGAAGGAACAAAGTGCAAAACTATTATTCCTAAAATGTGAATCAAAGTTTACAATGCTGCTGTATCACATTTTGTACTAAATGGTAACATGTAAGAGGAGAAGTCAGTCCAGGTGTACTCCTAGTTCGTGTGACACACTAGATCTTTCTCACAAAAATGATCAGAAGAAGCAAAAATATATTAGTAGTCAAATGAATTTTGTTCAGAGGCAAGAAGAGTAAAAATCAGAAGAATCCATTTTATAAGAAAGAACTGTGTCTTCCCTGAGCCAGGATAAGATTCAGAATAAGGAACATGAGGGACTACATCCTGAGCATTTTGATGGAAGCATACAGTTTGAGGTTAAGGCATGAATTTAGAATCTGAAACTAAAATAAATAAATACATGAAAACAAATGGGGATATCATAATGTCTTGCAAGCCTTCACTAGACAGAACATACTCCAAGCCAGGTATAAAATAAACATTTGTCCCAATGCTTGGGATGATCCATAAAATCACACCTAAAGTAGTCTGAGTATCTAATAAAATACTGAGAGTCAATTACGTAGTCATGATCAGGATGTGGTGATGAAGAAAAAAAATAGTTTCAAAGAAGGTTGGTAAACTTGTTCTACCAGTAACTTTAGAGGGACTGGTATTTTTGAAACTATGACCAGACCTTATTTAGTCCCCATTCTAAAACAAGTGAAAGTCAATTCAAGGCTAGAAAATTGTGAATGAAGTCGATATAATTATAACTGTCATTTTGTTTGATTCTTTAGACAATGAATATAATGATCTACAAGTAAAGCAATGTTTTAGTTATCTAATCAGGATACACATATCTTTTAGGTTTATATTGGTATATTAGAGAGTTTTTTAAAACAGAGGAAAAAAATAACTCTCTCTCTAACCTTCAGCAGTACTTGAGTTTTAAAGAGAAATACACATGCCTACACTGTTAATGTTTCTAGGTAAATAATATATAGTTGCAGATTTATATCTCTGCCTTTACAATTGATTCAGACGAAAAATTTGAAAATATCTGCTTCTCAGTCTTTTTCCATAAAATGATCTGGCAATTCTCATGCTTTATTTCAAAGTAAGATAAAAGAAGACTTTTCAGGGAAAATATGTGGTATATGACATCTTCTCTCAAAAGCAAAGTAATTCACTTAATGAAGTTTTATTTGCTATTGTTAATAACTTGTATATTGTAGGGTAGGGCATAAACACAGAAAATGAAGTTGCAGAGTTCATCACTCTGAAAAATTCTATGCAAGTCTAAGAACACAGCAGCACCTGAGGATCATATTTCATCTGCAGCCTCACACTTTTAATGTAGGGTTTTCTCTAGGATAAAAAACAATTTTATCCTAGAGAAATGCTCAGTCCCACTTTGGGAATTTGAGGGTCTCTCATACACTGAGACCAAATATTCTGAATTGTTATGGCATCTGAATCTTCTTTCATATTTTTATTTTTCTATTCAATCACAGATTTAAGAAACCACTAGATGCCTGGATATGATGGTTATTGTTTTAAAAATGTTATTTAATTTATTCATCAGGAATTAAGTCATATGAGATAGGTAGTGCTGTCCTACTCAACAAATACCAAACATAAGCTTAGAAAGTAATGCAATTATTTTCTCAAGATTACACATCTTTCTGTTATTTAACACTACTTTTGAAATGTGAGGTCTGAATTGGTTTGGTTATGAAACCATTGAGAATAAATATTAAATTGAATATAATGATACTAAACAAAACTTGAAACCTATAATCAGTGCAGACGACAAGAACTGGATGATTTAAATGTTTTGTTATCAACATTTTGTGGTTGTTAAATAAAAGTGAAGTTCTAAATAAAAGATTTCCTTTTTTTATTTGTTATTTTGGCCCTTTATTTAAAGGATGCTATTAAGATACAACACAGCATGTTTTTCCATTAATTCTAAAGTTTAGATTTATACTAGAAGGTTCAAGAAAATATGATATTTTATATTTTAAACAAGGTAATTTTGCACAAATCTAATTGAATTAATAATTTTTATCAAATTGATATAATAGAAATGACATTTCCTGGACACATATTAATTCAACATTACTTTTTCATTAGGATAAATAAAATGGAATATACCATTCATCCAATCTTAATTCTAACATAACAACATACCTATATAATTCTTAATTTTAATGGCACAAAATAACAAAACTTCTACTAAGAATTGAGCTACATATTTATAAGTTTAATATAATATATTAGTTATACAGTATACTAGAGCAATAAGGGAAGATAGAGAAGATAGAAAAATGTATTCACTGAGTAATTTTGATTATTATTAATAAAAAATTTTTAATATTAAAACATATTTTCCAAGTTAAAACAAATAAAATATAATGACAGCATTGTTTAATTCTCTGTATATATTCCACTTATAGAATCCTTCAAACCATACCAAAAGAGAATCTTGCACTTTAAGTGTACTGTATCCTATTTTAGCATGGAGTACACATTGCTGGCTTTTCAACAGAGAAAAAACAGTAATAAAATAAGACTTTTTTGATTCTACTTTAAGTTGCCTGGTTTTAAACTGCTCAGGTTTATGGCTCCCAACAGAATGATGAGGATTTTGCTCTGGATTGCTTTGGTGGCACACATTTCCCTTTGTTCTTGGCTTTCTTAGAGATGTACATGATAAGGATTATCAGCATTTTTATTTGCTTTAATCTTGCAAAACCCAAGTGTGATAGCAATAAACTGTTCACTTTTTATTAGATCAATCAAGTTAAAACTTTTCATTCTGACTGAACTTTTAAAAAGTTGAAACTTTACTACAATTGCATATTTTGCTAGTAGACCACATACTTTCTCTGGTCTTAAAAGATAGTTCTATGAACTGTATCTCTTTAAATTGCACATGTAACATACACAACAATTTTTGTACCTTATAGCCATTTAAATAATAATATTTACTGAATGAATAATCATATTCATAAGACTGTTATAAGTACTCTGTATATATTTCCTCACTTAATTCTCAAACCAATCCCAACATATTATTTTTATCCCCAGTGAAAGCACAGCGAGACAGAGCACAATCCCAAAGCAGTTTCAGAGAGATTAAGAAAATGACAGAGCTGGGATTTAAACAAAATATTTGTATACTCCAGAGCTTGAGCTATAGCAATTGCTATAGGACAGCTGATTAAAGATATCGATAGTGAAATTCTAATAACAATTCCACATAAGTTATCCTTAACCATATTAACCACACTTAAACACAACATATCAAACAATAGACATATATGTGAGATAGTAGAAACAGTTTAGTGAAAAATAACAGAGACCCATCTCTGAAGGCATGAGCTGTGCCTATTTGGTTTACCACGTCTTCACAACATCTGGTAGAGTACCAAATATGTAATAAACCAGTACTACAAAAATATCTGTCATATGAGGGAATTAGTAAATAAGGAAAATTTGCCGGGGATCCCAAAAGCCAACGGTGTGACCCCGGAGATCCAGGCTGTCTGATACGCGCGGCCTGCCCCGAGGCTACAGAAGGCGTGGTGCCGCAGAGAAGGGGTTAACCAGTCAGCAGGGAATTAAGTGGCTGCGACACGGTGGTATCCCACCAGCCAAGCCCAAGCCCGCACTGACCCCCGGGCTGAGTTCGGGATTGCAGTCGGGGAAGGAAGCCGGTAAGGCCCCGCCCCCCACAAGGGACACTCCGCTAAGGCAAACAGCGGCCACCATCTTAGAGGGCTGAAGTACCCACCGCCACTCTCCGACAGATTGCAGCAACAAAACAGATTGCAACAAAACAGGCCCAGAGTATAGCTTGAACTGCCGAGAACCATCACTGAGGGGAAATCTGGTCTAGCAGGAGAACCCAAGCCTAGCAGGAGAGAACAGGAGACTAGAGGCAAGGCTCTCGTGACTGGGCAGCTGTAAACTGCAGGCCCGCCGGCGACAGTTCATCCACTGCCAGGGTAACTGGGCGGTAGGAGAACGCCCTCCCGCTGGCGATGGATCACCTGCCCACGGCCTGAGATACTGGGCGGCGGGAGTCTGCCTGCCTGCCACGACCGGGTGCTGAAACCAAACAGAGACAGTCCACTCACACTCCCCCATTAGGGCACCCCGGCAAGGAGACTGGGGCACGGCATAGCAGAGTAGTGTCGTCACTGGAGCTCGGACGTCGGAATTCCTTCCCAGCAGAACCCACGTTAGCAGGCATAGTTCAACAACACAAAGGAGAGACATCAGAGTAATACAGAAACAAAACAAATCTATAGAAGAGAGCAGAAACACGACAATCAAAAAGAACTGGAAAGTAACGTGGACAACATGAGAAAACAAGGGAAAAAAGGATTTCAAACAATGCAAGACAACTCAATTCTACAAGAGGACATAGAAACTTCAGAAACAGGGATATGGAAAGAACTCAGGGGATACCTAACTCGAATGGAAAGGAATATTAGAGAAGACATGAGACAGCAAGTCCAAGAAATAAAAGTATATTTTGAAAATGAATTAAACAAACAAATTCAAATGGCAAAGAACGAGATCTACCAGGAGATAGAGATCTTAAAAAAAAATCAAACAATAATCCTAGAATTGCAGGAAACTATAAGCCAAATTAAAAACTCAAACGAGAATATTACAAATAGACTTGATCAAGTAGAAGTCAGAACATCAGATAATGAAGACAAGGTTTATCAACTTGAAAAGAATATAGTCAACACAGAAAAGATGCTTAAATCCCACGAACAATCTATTCAAGAGTTATGGGATGTCATAAAAAAACCAAATCTGAGAGTCATAGGGATAGAAGAAGGCACAGAGTTTCAAACCAAAGGAATGGACAACATATTAAATGAAATAATTCTAGAAAACTTCCCAGAGATGAAAGATGGAATGGATTGCCAAATCCTGGAAGCCTACAGGACCCCAAACATTCAAAACCATAATAGACCAACCCCAAGACATATAATTATGAAGATAGCCAACATACAGAACAAGGAGAGAATATTAAAAGCTACGAGAGAAAAGAGGCAGATTACTTTCAGGGGTAAACCAATTAGGTTAACGACCGATTTCTCATCACAAACTTTGAAAGCGAGAAGATCCTGGAATAATGTATTTCAAACGCTGAAAAATAATGGATTCCAACCAAGAATACTATATCCAGCAAAATTGAGCTTCAAATTTGACAATGAAATTAAAATCTTTCATAATAAACAAAAGCTAAAAGAATTTGCAGCAAGAAAACCAGCTCTGCAAAGCATTTTGAACAAAACACTACAAGAAGAGGATGTGAAAAATAGTGCCCAAAACTAACAGCAGGAGGTATCTCAGTAAAGGGGGAGGAAAACAACCAAAAAGCAAAACTAGCCAAACTAAAATAAATAAATAAAGAAGCATGACTGGAAATACAAATCATATCTCAATTGTAACCTTAAATGTTAATGGCCTAAATTCACCAATCAAGAGACATAGGCTAGTAACCTGGATCAAAAAAACAAATCCAACAATATGCTGCCTTCAGGAGACTCATATGATAGGAAAAGATATACACAGGCTGAAGGTAAAAGGTTGGGAAAAATCATACCACTCATATGGCCCTCGGAAGCAAGCAGGAGTGGCCATACTCATATCGAATAAAATCAACTTCAAACCTAAGTTAATCAAGAAGGATAAAGAAGGTCACTATATACTGTTAAAAGGAACCATCCACCAACAAGACATAACAATCATCAATTTGTATGCACCAAACAATGGAGCTGCAACGTTCATAAAACAAACTCTCCTCAAGTTCAAGAGTCAAATAGACCACAACACAATAATTATGGGTGACTTCAACACACCGCTCTCGCCATTAGACAGATCCTCTAGACAAAAGCTGAATAAAGAAACTATAGAACTCAACAGCACAATCAATAACCTAGACTTAACCGACATATATAGAATATATCAACCATCATCAAGTGGATACACGTTCTTCTCAGCAGCACATGGATCCTACTCAAAGATAGACCATATATTATGCCATAAGGCAACTCTTAGTAATTATAAGGGTGTGGAGATAATACCATGCACCATATCTGACCATAATGGAATGAAATTGGAAATCAATGATAAAAGAAGGAAGGAAAAATCATACATCACATGGAAAATGAACAATATATTATTGAATGATCAATGGGTTGTAGAAGACATAAAGGAGGAGATGAAAAAATTCTTAGAGTCAAATGACAACACAGACACAATATACCAGAATCTATGGGACACAATGAAAGCAGTTTTAAGAGGGAAATTCATTTCTTGGAGTTCTTACCTCAAAAAAAGAAAAAACCAACAGATAAATGAACTCACACAACACCTCAAAAACCTAGAAAAGGAAGAGCAAAACAACAGCAAATATAGTAGAAGACAAGAAATAATTAAAATTAGAGCAGAAATCAACGAAATTGAAACAAAAGAAACCATTGAAAAGATAGATAAAACTAAAAGTTGGTTCTTTGAAAAAATAAATAAGATAGACAAGCCCTTAGCCATGCTAACGAAAAGAAGAAGAGAGAGAACTCAAATTACTAACATACGGGATGAAAAAGGCAATATCACAACAGACACTACAGAAATACAGAAGATAATTAGAAAGTATTTTGAAACCCTATATTCCAATAAAATAGAAGATAATGAAGATATCGATAAATTTCTTAAGGCATATGATTTGCCCAGATTGAGACAGGAAGACACACACAATTTAAACAGACCAATAACAAAAGAAAAAATAGAAGAAGCCATCAAAAGACTACCAACTAAGAAAAGCCCTGGACCAGATGGCTATACAGCGGAGTTCTACAAAACCTTCAAAGAAGAATTAATACCAATACTTTTCAAGCTATTTCAAGAAATAGAAAAAGAAGGAGCTCTTCCAAATTCATTCTATGAGGCCAACATCACTTTGATCCCAAAACCAGACAAAGATACTTCAAAGAAAGAAAACTACAGACCAATATCTCTAATGAACTTGGATGCAAAAATTCTCAATAAAATTCTGGCGAATCGAATACAAAAACATATCAGAAAACTTGTGCACCATGATCAAGTAGGATTCATTCCTGGGATGCAAGGATGGTTCAATATACGGAAATCAATAAATGCTATTCACCACATCAATAGACTTAAAGACAAGAACCACATGATCATCTCGATGGATGCAGAAAAAGCATTTGACAAAGTACAGCATCCCTTTATGTTCAAAACACTAGAAAAACTAGGGATAACAGGAACTTACCTCAACATTGTAAAAGCTGTATATGCTAAACCTCAGGCTAGCATCATCCTAAACGGAGAAAAACTGAAGGCATTTCCTCTAAAATCTGGAACAAGACAGGGATGCCCTCTATCACCACTTCTATTCAATTTAGTTCTCGAAGTACTAGCCAGAGCAATTAGACAGACAAAAGAAATTAAAGGCATAAAAATAGGAAAAGAAGAAATTAAACTATCGCTATTTGCGGATGACATGATAATATACTTAACAGACCCAAAAGAGTCTACAAAGAAGCTGCTAGAGTTAATAAATGAATTCAGCAAAGTGGCAGGGTATAAAATCAACACGCATAAATCAAAGGCATTCCTGTATATCAGCAACAAAACCTCGGAAATGGAAATAAGGAAAACCACTCCATTCACAATATCCTCAAAGAAAATAAGATACTTGGGAATCAACCTAACAAAAGAGGTGAAAGATTTATACAATGAAAACTACAGAACCATAAAGAGAGAGATAGAAGAAGATCTCAGAAGATGGAAAAATGTACCCTGTTCATGGATAGGCAGAACTAACATCGTCAAAATGGCGATATTACCCAAACTTCTCTACAGGTTTAATGCGATGCCAATCAAAATCCCAATGGCATTTCTTGTAGAAATAGACAAAGCAATCATGAAATTCATATGGAAAAACAAAAGACCCAGAATAGCAAAAGCAATTCTAAGCAGGAAGTGTGAATCTGGAGGCATAGCGATACCAGAGGTCAAACTGTACTACAAAGCAATAGTAACAAAAACAGCATGGTACTGGTACCAAAACAGGTGGGTAGACCAATGGTACAGAATAGAAGACACAGAGACTAATCCACAAAGTTACAACTATCTTATATTTGATAAAGGGGCTAAAAGCATGCAATGGAGGAAGGATAGCATTTTCAACAAATGGTGCTGGGAAAATTGGAAATCCATATGCAACAAAATGAAATTGAATCCCTTTCTCTCGCCATCCACAAAAATTAACTCAAAATGGATCAGGGAGCTAGGTATCAAATCAGAGACACTGCGTCTGATAGAAGAAAAAGTTGGCTACGATCTACAAATTGTGGGGTCAGGCTCCAAATTCCTCAATAGGACACCCATAGCCCAAGAGTTAACAACAAGAATAAACAAATGGGACTTAATTAAACTAAAAGTTTTTTCTCAGCAAGAGAAACAATAAAAGAGGTAAATAGAGAGCCTACATCCTGGGAACAAATCTTTACCCCCCACACCTCCGATAGAGCCCTAATATCCAGAATGTACAAAGAACTCAAAAAATTAAACAATAAGATAACAAATAACCCAATTAACAAATGGGCCAAGGACCTCAACAGACACTTCTCAGAGGAGGACATACAATCAATCAACAAGTACATGAAAAAATGCTCACCATCTCTAGCAATCAGAGAAATGCAAATCAAAACCACCCTAAGATACCATCTCACTCCAGTAAGATTGGCAGCCACTATGAAGTCAAACAACAACAAGTGTTGGCGGGGATGTGGGGAAAAGGGTACACTTGTACACTGCTGGTGGGACTGCAAAATGGTGAGGCCAATTTGGAAAGCAGTATGGAGATTCCTGGGAAAGCTGGGAATGGAACCACCATTTGACCCAGCTATCGCACTTCTCGGACTATTCCCTGAGGACCTTAAAAGAGCGCACTATAGGGATACGGCCACATCAATGATTATAGCGGCACAATTCACAATAGCTAGACTGTGGAACCAACCTAGATGCCCTTCAATTGATGAATGGATAAAAAAAATGTGGCATCTATACACAATGGAGTATTATGCAGCACTAAGAAATGACAAAATCATAGAATTTGCAGGGAAATGGATGGCATTAGAGCAGATTATGCTAAGCGAAGCTAGCCAAGCCCTAAAAAACAAATGCCAAATGTCTGCTTTGATATAAAGAGAAAAACTAAGAACAGAACATGAAGAAAGAGCATGAGGAAAAGACTACAGTAAACAAAGACGAATCGGGGGAGAGAAACGGAGAGAGAAGGGAAAGCATATGGAAATGGTAGGAGACCTTCAAGGATACATAAAATTATAAGAGGTTATGAGGGGCAAGGGGGAGGGAAAAAAAAAGGGAGAGAATTGAACAACAGCAGGGGAGGTAGAGAGGGAAGATGGGAGGGGAGGGGAGGGGAGGGGGGATAGTAGGGGATAGGAAAGGTAGCAGAATACAACAGTCACTAATATGGCATTATGTAAAAATGCGAATATGTAACAGATGTGATTCTGCAATCTGTATTTGGGGTGAAAATGGGAGTTCAAAGCACAATTTGAGTCTAATGTATGAAAGATGATATATCATGAACTATGTAATGCGATAAATAATCAATAAAAAAAAAAGAGTGCTGAAATTAAAAAAAAAAACAAAGAAAATAAATGGGAAAAAGGTGGATTAAAACAAAAAAATTTTGAATAAATGCAAATTGTATGAATAAAAAAAAAAAAATAAGGAAAATTGCATGCACTTAGTGGTTCTGCACATCTCAGCTGGAAAGTACAAGTAGCATGCACACTAAGCAGGGAAGCTAGCTAGATGTGGTATATATTTTCACTGGATTCACACCTTCTTTCCTAACCATCAACTACATCATCCAGTACTCTCTCCATTCAGCCCAAGTCACCTGAGTTCTAGCTAAAACTGCCTATGTGCATATTCATTCAAGTCTTATTCTATGCAAGAGTCATTTAATAAATTATAACAGTAAAGAAAAAATCCATTGTAATTACATTTACTATAGGTCCATTTTGACAGAGGATTTTGAGAGAAACTGTTGATATTAATTCTAATGCTGGGAACATTAGGCAATAAGACCAAAATCCAGAAACCAATATCCTGAGCTGTTCTGTGTCCCTCCTCCTCTCTCATCTTCCCAGATGCATCCTGAATCCATCTGTTAACTGTTTCCCTGTTGGCTGCAGTACAATCTATTCTCTTTCTCTTGGATTACTCCAAAGTCTCCTAGATAGTCTTTCTGCTTGTCATATTGTCTTTCCAATCCATTCTCTACATTCCAGTCAGAATTATCTTAAAACCATCAGTTGAAACATAAATCTGCATGAATTTTTCCCATTATATATGGATATATATATATATATATATATATATATATATATATATATATATATATATTCATATACCAAATTCTCTTTTATCAGATGCAGATATAAAGGCTTTATGTATTTTTTTATTCTTTCTATTTTTTCCCTGACCTAAAAGGCCCTGCCTGGTGTGTTCACAGTCAATCTTTCAGCACCATGCTCTTCTTCACCAGTGCCCATCTCTGCTGACAGCTTTCCCTATTTCAAGGCCCTTACTTGTCGGCTGTCTTTTTTAGAACAATCCTCTCCCCACTTCTACCTTGTCATTTCCACCCTTCTTTAGGTTTCAGCCTCATACCTCATTCTAGTTGGAAGGCCCTTTCTATATTCTACTATGGCTTCCTGGAATTTTCCTCCATGTTGTTTATCAGAATAACATCATGGTTTTGAGTCTAAGACTTCTACCCAGACCTATACTATATTTGAATCCTGAAGGAAACACCTGCCAGACTGAAGCTGCTTATCCTTGCTGTGCTCCCATTCCCTTATGTATAAAAAAGATAGAAAATGATATACCTTAAGAGATGGTTATGAGGACTATACAAATTAACATGGCTAAGCACTCGGAACAAATCAAGTGTTCAAGAAATGTGGCAGCTATAATTCAGAAAAATTATATTTACCTGAATAATTATTTGATTATGTTTATGCCTTTCTCATAAATATGCAGCCTCAAGGTGAACAGGAACCACAGCCATATTGTTACTATGAAAAACTTTGTGCCTCTAACAGTACTATGCTTAAAAAAAAACTAGGAAAATATTTATTTAGGGATCTGGTTGATTAAATGCAGATTTCCTAATTGTTAAAAGAAAGAACTCTTTAAAAGAGTATATACTATAGATCATCCATTGGGGGAAGGTAGGTTTTTGATGTCCATAAAATTATATAATATGTGGTAGTTTGCTATACTTGTAGGGAAGATTCACCAGATATAACAGAAATCTTCATATTGTATCCATTCAGCTGTTTCTCCATTCAAAGCTATTTGAGAAATTACTGTGAAACTTTATTAAAAAATGGTAGGCTGTCTTATCTCTTTTCATGATTAGCATATTTGGTAATTCATGAATACAAAAACTTCGATAACTCTTAGGAAAAGTTTCTGATATAATCTTTCTGAGTTTAAAAAAAAACTCTTCACCATTATCAAAGCTACAACATGGTTCCTTGGGGCTAGACTTTTCTCCAAGAAACTCTTAAAACTCAGATTCCAACATAATTCATCTTGTAACTTTAGTTCTGATTTCCTTGAAATGCTGTTTTAAAGATGTGATCTTCTAATGCATAATTAATAAGCATGTCCTGCTGATGCTTCTCAGGAACTTATTGCTGCCTAATCTAATCTTTAGAATAAAAAAAAGCCTAGAAAGGCATATAATCTTGTAGCCAAGAATAACTTTAGATACCTAGGGTTCATATCTTACTTTTTAAATGCTTTTTTGAAACATGGTTGACATAAAAAAGCTGTATACATTTGTGTATATAATAATGTTTGGAACTATTACTCCCTACACACAATAGTAATAATAAGGATGATTTGTAACTACCTGAAAACTCCACTTTAGCACATATTTGGGAATAAAAATATTAAAAAATGTCTGCATAGTAAAGTCTAGTGATTGAGTTGCTTTGTTCTACTTCCTTATAAATATTTATTTGATCCTTTATTATATTTTAACATTTTTACTTATATAAATATTTATTTTAATATACAAAATTGCATAGTTTTATCATGTATGGCATGCTTTTAAATGTATTGTGAAATGGCTAAATTGAGTTAATTAACATTTGTATTCACATACATATCATTTTTTATGGTGAGAACACTTAAAATATGCTCCATTCACAATGTGCCAGAATATAATACAGTGTTATTAAGTATAGTCCCAGTATTGTACTTTAGATCTCCTGAATTTATTCTTCCTATTTAACTGAAATTTTGTATCCTTTTACCAACCCCCATGCACATATAAAAGCCGCTGATAACTGCCATTCTACTCTTACTACTATGAGTTCAACTTTTAAAGATTTCAATTGTGAGAGAGAGATCCTATGGTATTTGTATTTCTTTGCCTGCCTTATTTCCTTAGTGTAACGTTCTCCAGGTTCATCTATGTTGTT
The DNA here is from genome assembly GCF_964194105.1 of Spermophilus citellus. Classification (NCBI taxonomy): domain Eukaryota; kingdom Metazoa; phylum Chordata; class Mammalia; order Rodentia; family Sciuridae; genus Spermophilus; species Spermophilus citellus. Next base: position 37,912,433 of record NC_138198.1, read on the forward strand.
GCAAATGACAGCCTTTCCTTCCTTTTGAAAACTAAATAGTATTCCATTGTATTAGTCCTTTCATATGTTGTTATCTTGATAATTCCATCTTAGCTATTGTGAGGGGTATTGGAAGGAATTCAGGAGTGCAGTTGTCTCTGACATGTTGATTTCAGATCTTTTGATTATATACACAATAGTAGGTATGCTGGATCATATGGTAATTCTATTTTTATTCTTGAGGCATCTCCTTAGTATTTTCCATAAAGGCTGTATCAATTTACATTTATTCTACTAGTGGGCAAGTATTTACTTTTCTTCCCATCATTGCACCACATGTTATCTTCTTTTTGATAACAGTCATTTAAAAAATATTTTTAGTCATAGATGGACTAAAAATAGTTTATTTTATTTATTTATTTTTATGTGGTGCTGAGGATCTAACCCAGTGCTTCATACTTGTGAGGCAAGCTCTCTGCCACTGAGCCACAACCATAGTCCCTGGTAATAGTCATTCTTACTAGAGTGACATCACATTGAGGTTTTATTTTGCATTTGTCTGATAACTACTAAGGTGGAGTCTTTTTCATATAATGGTTGATCATTTATCTTCTTTTGAGAAATATTTATGCAGATGTTTTGCTCAATTTTAATAGGTTTATGTTCTTATTATTGAGTTGTTTTAGTTCTTTATATAATTTGAACATTAACCTCTTATCAGATATACAGTTTGCAAATATTTTCTTCCATTTGACAGTGTGACTCTTCACTCTGTTGATTATTTTCTTTGACTATTTTTGATGTAATCCACTTGCATATTTTCCCATTGCTTGCACATGCTAAGGGTCACATATAAAAACTTTTGCCCAGGCCAGTCTCATGATGATTTTCCTACTATTTTTTTCCTAAATGTTTTACAGTATCAGATCTTACACCTTTTTTCCTACGTTTTAGGGCTGTGGATTATACCCAGAGCCTCATACCTGCTAAGTGTAAGCTGTACCATTCAGCTCTACCCTCAGCTCCTTATCTTTATGTTTTCAATCTATTTCAAGTTGATTTTTGTAGGTGGTGTGAATAAATGGTCCATTTTCTCTCTTCTGCATGTGGACACCCAGTTGTGCCAACTTCATGAAGAGACTCTGTTCTTTTCATCACATGTTCTTGGTACATTTATTGGAAATCAGTTGGTTTTTAAATGCAATGATTTATTTCTGGGCCTTCTACTCTGTTCCATTGGTCTACATGTCAGTTTCTCATGCCAGCACCATGCTGTTTTGGTTACTATAGCTTTGTAAGATATTTTGAAGTCAGATATTATGATGCCTCCAGCTTTGTTCTTTTGTACAATATTGCTTTGGTTGTTCAGAGTCTTTTGTGATTTCACTTGAATTTTAGGATTTAGTTCTTTAATATCTCAGAGCTAATCTCTAGTCAACATACACAACCTTTTGACAATAGATGTATTTAATTTTCTATTTCTTTTTTGAATTTCAAAAAAGAGATATTGTTATGTATTATTTAGGAACTTGACTTATGGCATCAACTTAAATCATGGACCGATCCTAGTTTCTTCTGACAGAAGTGTTCTTTATATAAGATATTTAAAAATATATTGAATAATATTTCTCAAGGATCAGTTCATTCATCATATATTTATCACAGAAATACTTTGGGAAGGACTGAGACTACAGAGATGAACAGGGAGAGCTGGTACTCTGGAAAAATTCATATACCAAATTCTCTTTTATCAGATGCAGTGGAAAGTTGTCTCCTTACAAAGTTGTTGGAAGGCTGTTAACCAAAAGACTGTAAGGAACACCCCATTTAATCTTCTTCCTCTGGAAAAGGATAAAGAAATTATATATTGATGTCCTAAAATAGGAATTCCACTAGTCTCTTATCAAAGTGTCTTATCAAACCTCCACTACCACAGGTAGTCCTATTACAGGATGCAGGTAGAGAAGAAGGGAAAATGGGAAATGGGAACAGTAGAAAGTAGGAAGGGAATACAGATATGGAAAGGGATAGAAAGTCTTCAATAGGGAAAGGAATATCTGGCTGCTGGAGCTGATGACTCATATTTAGAGGGTAAAACCTATGTTAACTGAATCAATTCCTGAGTCAGAGTCGTATTTCTTCCCCAAATGCATTCTTTTAACTATACTAATTTAGCCTAAATAGTGTTTAAAGCATTTTGAAAGAGAAATCAACAGTGATGAATAGAAAGTAGAATGCAGAATACAGATAAACAGGCTCTCCAAAGAGGAAATTTGACTTGTCACTCAAAAAACAATTTTAGTCTAGCTGATGTCCCAGAAAACAGAGGTGCAATGCTTTATAAGAAACAAGTCTGCAGTGGAGATGCCTGTAATCTCACTGGCTTGGGAGGCTGAGGCAGGAGGATTACAAGTTAAAAGCCAGCATTAGCAACTTAGGGGGGCCATAAATAATATAGCAATACCCTGTCTCTAAATTAAAAAAGAATAAAAGAAAAGAAAAAGAAAAAAAAATGGGCTGGGGATGTGGCCCAGTGATTAAGTACCCCTGAGTACAATTCTTGGTACCAAAAAAAAAAAAAAAAGAATGAAAAATTCTGGGGACTAACACTGTAGCTCAGCAGTATAGCATTTGCCTACCATGTGCAAGGCACTGGGTTTGATCCTTAGCACCACATAAAAATAAATATATAACATAAAAAACTTTTCTTTAAAAAAAAAGAGTTTGAAGACTGATGGCAGTCTTTGTCAATAATGCTGCTCATTCACTTGAACACTAGGATCTCACTGAAGTCCAATCTGATTTGGGGGAAGTTGGAAAGGGCTCATACAACCCAACTAGAATAGATTTTTCTGAACTGTTCCAAATTTGCTGGACAGTATCTGATTTCCATGACTATGGCCTTGTCAGATCTTTGCTTTAAATTTCAGTTTTGGAGAGTATTCTATTAATGAAAGAGTCACAAGCAAAGTAGGGATTCATTTTTGTAGGTCCTCTTTTAGACTTTTTACATAGTTCTTATTAATATGGACTATTACTTAGGGATCTTGAGGAGGTTTTAATTTACTTTCCTATCACTTTCCTTTATATCATTATTTATTTTTTCCAGACACTTTTATAAGATGATTTCATATTATTTATGTTTCGTGTTACCAAGTTTTAGAAAAGTTTCCAAGACTCAGTTATTATCCATTAAATGGAGATGCAACTCCATATTGACTGCATAATGCTGCTATGATAAAATAAATGCTAACCCTATCATCTTATCTGGTTTCCAAAGCAAATTTACCTGCCTTTCCCCAGAGTCATGAGAAGTAGGATATTATGTCCACATTAGAAAATATAACCATGGTCATTTTCTCTGCAAGTCTCATTAGAAGCCAAGGTGACAGGAATAATCCATAATAAGTTAATATCAGTATTATTCTTTTTTCATACTCCTCAAACTAATTTAATTTTTATACATTACACTGGATCAGCAGGACTCAATATTTCTCCACCACATTTGCCTAGCCTCTTGTAAAACCATTTTCCCTCAGGTACTTGATATTATCATTTCACTGTAAGGTTTTATAGAGAGCCATTCCAAGAAATAATCATAATAGGATTGTTTCTACATTTAGGTATAGAAGAATAATATGAGTCTCTGACTTAACATTTTTTGTATGAGGTCTCATGTGAAAAACTGCTTTTAAAATTACAGCTAGAAAAAGTCTATCACACCCAAAGAACTAGTCTGCTTCAGTCTCTCTGATAAGAATTTATGTAACTGAATAAGCTTTATTTTTCCTTTACTTTCATATTTCCAAAACTATGCTCATCCATTGCACCTCAATTATACCTCATAAAAGCATTTTGTCTTGTTTGGCTAAGACAGTTTATAACTTTGAAACAGGCATCTAGGCTAACTGTACAATATGTACAATTAAACTAAATAGCATGTATTTGAAATAGAAGTGTTAATTAACCTAAATATATTGTAAATGACAAAAATAAATAGTTGAGAATCTTTACCCTATTTAGGCTTTTAGAGGAAATAACTGGAATAACTGGAAATAGTGTTTAAGATGTTTGTTTTGTTATTATAACAATTGTATAAAATGAAAGATTTTGTATAATCATAGCATTCATGATTATGAATTTATTGATTTATTTCCCCCATTATAGTACATATAATGGAATAGTATTCATTGTGATAATCCTAAGGCTTGGACAGTGCCTGACACATGTTAAGATGTCAGTAATTGCTGAGTGAATGGAAAAAAAGAATAAGAACAAGACAATGAAGAAATCTACCAATACAATGGTCTTACTGACCTCATTATTCATAATAAAAGCATGATCCATTTCATAGCTTTCAGCAATACCAATGATCAGAATCATCATAATGACCAAAAAAGCAGTGGTAGTGAAAACACCTCATTTTTTATCACATTTGTAATTTTGAATCAATTCCAGTTTTTTCTTTCAATGCAGTTTCAGCAATGCTTTAAGTATTCTGCAAAACCAAAAGCTTTTACAGCTAAATGCATCAATTACACATAATCTTGTAATGTGATTCTGCCATGAATCCTTAGTCATTCATCCTCAGCCCACAGAATGCCATCTGCTTATTTTGGGTGTACTTTGTTACAAAGAGAAAGAGGGAAAGAAGTCTTAAACTGTTTTTGTTCCCCTAAACTATGCTACTTTAAAGCATATTTTAATTTCAATAATATTATTGTTCTTATGTTTTCAATGGCATTATTAACTCTAAATGCTAAAGTTTCTATAAAAGTATGGTATAAACATTCTGACCCGTTTGGTGTGTTCTCGTGTGAATTCTCCTCTGCTGATTCAGAAATTGAAACAAAGAATTTTCTCAAAAAAGTTCTAAGTTTCTCCATTGACCATACTCCTGATTTTATTCCTTACTTAAGTGACTCCTATAAGATCCTAGCATGGAAAGGGTGAGGTTTGGTCCATTCATTCCTTGTCACAAGCTCTCTGGGATAAGACAAAAGCTATGGATTTAATAGTAGAACAAGCAGTAAAAAAAAAGGCATTCCAACTATTCAGCAATAGTGACCAAATTTAGACAACTACTCAAAAAAGAAATGGAATTAGGATCCTACTGGGTTCTCTTTATTCAATTGATACATTAGAATGGTATTTTTGTGATAAATACATAAGGATGATTTAAAAACAAATAAATATTTCCATAATAATTTTATCCTTTGATTTTTATAACATCTGTGTGAAGAATATAAATGCATCTAGAAGTTAAATTTTCATGGGTAATAAAAATAATTAAAATAAAAATAGGCTGAAACTCTCATTCTCCATTGCTCAGAGTAGAGTTGGCTATAACCCCACATCTGTATTTTATGAATTCAAGTATTTTTATTATTGTATTATGCACATTTATGGACATAAATATAGATACTGTTTGACCTATGATATGAAAATCTTGCAATTATGCATTTTACTTAAAATTATAAATCCTTAATAAGGGGATTCAAAGATTCCATCCCTGGAACATCACATAAAATTTGTTTGGAGAGTAGGAATGGCAGAAATGTTTAAATTTTCTATGTATCAAGCTTTTCATAGGAATAAACATGCATGTGCTATGCTTTGGCAGTGGCTTAGCTCCTAAGATTAAGCATGATCCTCAAGGTGGCAGAATTTTTAAGAGGTGGGATTTAGTCCAGGCGTAAAGATATTAGGTCATGGGGAACTTGCCTTCAAAAAGATCCATATTGGTTTTGTAAAGTGAATTAGTTGTTCTTACAAGAATAAATGGTTATAAAAGAGCAAGTCTAACCCTGAATGCTCCTTGGCATCCTATCCTATCATGAGATCCCTCCCTCATCATGTCCTGCCATGCTGTTGCTATGTTGTGACGCAGTCAAGGGGACCCGTACTGGAGAAGAGCAGAAGCTAGTACCATGCTCTTGAACCTCTAAAACTGGGAGGCAAATAAACCTATTTCCATTTGAAACTATTCAGCTTCAGGTGTTTGTTACAATAATAGAAAAGAGACTAATAAATCAAGCCACTGATAGAACAAATGGTCTATTACAAAGACTGATGTAATCTTGGCATCTTCCCGAAGTTCTAGCTCCATTAACTACTTCTTGCCAAGGTATCATCACCCTTTTCCAGACTACCATATGGATCCCAACGTTCCCAACATTCATTATTCCTTCCAATCTATTCTCCATAATATAGTCACAGTGGGAATTTAAAAATGCTAGTAGCAGGGGTGGGGTGGTGGCTCAGAGGTAGAGCGCTCATCTAGCACTTGAGAGGCCCTGGGTTCGAACTTCAGCACCACATAAAAACAAATAAATAAAATAAAGGCATTATGTCCAAACACAACTAAAAAATTTTAAAATAAATAAATAAAATATAAAAATAAAGGGATTTTGTCCAATTACAACAAAAAAACAAATGCTAGTAGAAAGATGTCACATTTTAACTTCAGGTCTTCCAACTGAACATTGGCTGATCTTCTTTATGGTTTACCATACTCCAACTCCTTGGGTCTTCTTTGACCTCCTAAAGTCTACAAGCTCTTCATCTCAGAGGTTTCACAACACCATTCCTTCTATGTGGAATTTGTTTCTTCTACCCTTCACTTGCCATGTACAATTGTCTGTTCTTCTTACTTATCATCTTCCTAAAATCTTTGCTTAGGGCTCCAACTCCAACAATGAAACCTAGGCCCCCTCCCATTATAATATCGTACTATTCCTATTTGCTTTATCTGCCATATATAGGTGAAGGTTCATCATTACTGAAAAGAAATTTAAGAAGTGAAAACTTAAGGCTTATTCCGATATCTCCACAAAATACCAATTAATTTCTGTTTCATTTATATGGTAAATTTACAAATCCCCAGATAATAAAATATAAAGTCAGAGGAGAATTCCTAAGATCATACCACAATGCACAGAAATTAAAACTGAAACTCGACTGTTACTCATGTTGATTTCTAAAAAGATAAATTATTATATATTAACTCGTTTCAACTATAAAGCAATTAAGTTGTAAGTGATCCAAAAAACACTTATAGCAGGGATATAAAGAGATGTAATGTCATGTACCAACTTTGTCAGGTCAGTCAGGTGGTGACTACTGTATTGAAAGGGAGTTTGTGCAGAGTTTAGATTCATCAAGAAAGAATATGATGGTTCCTTGGGGAGGAAATCAAGGAAAGAGTGGTTCACTTCACTATGAAGAAAAAGAGGTAAGAGGGATGGAGACTTACTTCAGAAGGAAATGAGAAAGCCCCATCCACAACTGATGACAACTGGAATTCTTCTTAAGGCATTGGTCACTATGTGATCAATATTTACCAGTTGTATATAAAATAGTTGGAACTTGTTTTCCTTCTGACTTCCAGAGTTTCTTTCTGTTCTCTAGTGTTTTCCTGTTTACTGGCTATGCTTAAGTTTCCCTTGGGTGTGTCATCTCCTCTGCTTAACCTCTAAGGGTTTCTCCAAGGCTCAGTCTTCATTCTTCTGTCTTTTTAAGTGACTTTATTCTATCTCATGACCTTAAATATTATAATACTGAAAACTTAAGGCTTATTCATATGTTTCCACAAAAATACCAATTAATTTCTGTTTCATTTATTTCCAAATGACTACTTCATGTCATCTGGACAGTCTGTATTCCAAACTTAATTTTGATAGAAACAACACAACTTTTGAATTCATATTATTGAATCAGTATTCCCCATTCATGTAAATGGGACTACAATGTACTATTATATCAATCCAATAATCTAGCATTTTTCTTGGTTCTTCTCGTTCTTTAATCTCTCAAATTCAGTCAACAAGCTCTATCCACTACAAGTTATACCTTGAACCCATGCATTCTTTTCTACTCCATGACTACCACCTGGGTCCCAGTCACAGTTACCTTTGGATGACTTCACTGGACTCCTTCCTGATTTGTTTTTGACCCGGATACCCCTTCCCTCTATAGCACCCAGAATAATTTTTTTATACAGAAATAAAATTTCATCATATCCTTACTTAAAATTCTCTAACGGTTCATTATTAAGCTAGGAAATGAACTCAAAGTCCTAACCTTGGTTTCTAAAACCTACACATAATAATGATCTGTTCCCATCCCTTATGAATCTTCATTTTATAACACTTTACCCTGTCATTCACTCTATTTAAGACAAACTAGCTGCCTTTAGTTCCTCAACCATGCTATACTCATTTTTTCCTTCATGTCATAGCATTATTTGAATTTTTTTCAATAAATGGACTGAACCTGTCATTCTGAATTTAGCTTAAATTTGAATTCTCTAACCATCAGTCAGCAGTAAATAATCATAGACCTTTCTTCACTTCTTTTATCACCCTCTTTTATTCAGTCTACAGCACTTATTATGTCCTGGTTATATAAATTTATAAATAAATTTTGTAGTTTATTTATTCATCATTCATTCATTCATTCATTCATTCTTCTCTGTCTATCTTTACTTGAAAATAGAACCCATAAAAAGCAAGGAACTTGTCTTGCTTTTTTTACTTCTAGAACAAATGGGATATAGTAGTATTCAGAAATAGGCATATAGTAGTATTCATTAATTATTAAACTACATTTTCAAATTAGTTTTCTACATTTAATATAAATTCAATCCCTTCTCATGTCATTGCAACAGATTTTTAACCTTTGGTTGTATTCTTGTGGCAATCCATAATCTTTTGCAGCAATCTTTCTGCCATCAATTGGCACATATTTAAACAATTATGTAAATATATCTTTGCTAGTAAAATGAAATTGAGGCAGGACTTAGAGGAAGTAGAGGAACTATATGACAAATTAAAATACATATTTATTATTTTTAATGTGTGATTATTTGACTTTCAATAAATAAATATTTTCATTGGAAATTACATAGAAGTTGGGATTTTTTTCCATTAATGAATGCATCCAAATTTATAAAAATGAGATGTAAATATATTTCTTTAAAAACCTCCCTTTCTTGATGTGCAATCATTTGCTATTGTTCTGGGCACATCATATTTAAGCTATGCCCTATTCACCTCAGAAAATCAGATTTACCACAGAATGAAGGATGTCTGAGAAAATTTCTATGCTTAAAGGTCCAGTTAGATAACCAGAAATATCCATTATGTGCCACCAAATGCCCCAGCACATGTCCCAGGAGAAAGTACATACTTGCTTCTTTCTCTTACCAATTTTAACTTGAGATTCTAACCCACTAATTCAAACAGTAAAGTCCACAGTGGAGGATCGATTTTCTCAATGAATGGCATTTTTTCATTATTCTCAGAATTCCAATGACCGGGGGGAATAGTAACTTTTCTTTACTCTGTTGAGATAAAGACAAGAGAGCAAGATGCTTTTATGAGCTGAGATCACAACTAATTTCAAGCCTGGGAGGAAGTATCCTAAATAACAACTGAAAGGACGCACCCACAGGACACATGTGTACTGCCAACCTTGACTCCTGTGTTAACTTGTTTATGAATGACATTTCTAACAGCTCCAGGTATTAGACAATGCAAAAATATAATATAATATCAACAGGGATATGGATAATTATACTGAGGTAGGTTTGGAATCCTGTAGCCAGCTACATTGAAATAATAGAGAAGACATTATCTCTTACAGTGTATCTAAAGAGTAGCACTGATATTGAGTGTATCTTCACATGCAATAGTGAGCAACATTATGTATGAGGGACTTGACGTGTAAGGTTCAATTAACCCTTTCCTCCTTCCTTTCCTTCTACCATTGATAAATATTTAATGAGCATGTATTATGTTTTCAGACAGAGGAAATACAGCATCGAACAAGGTAGAATGGGGCCCTCATTTACAGTGATTATGGGAACACAATAAATGAATAAATACACTAATAAATAATTTTAATTTGTACCAAATGTTATAAATACAAGAAGCAAGGTAAAATATGGTATTAACAATTGGAAGATATAGTAAAATAATCTACTGCAGTTTAGAAAGTCAAGGAAACCTTCGAGAATAAAATATAAAAACCAAATGGATGTAGCCAGGCAAAAGTTTAGTAAGAAATATTCTTATCAAGGGGAACAAAAAGACCAAGAATCAGAAAAACGGCAATGTGTTTGAGAACTTAGAAGGCAGTATGACTATAGAATAGTTGTCCAAGTAGCCTGATATTACACAAAGATGTAAAGAGGAGCTAAATTTAGAGGTTAGGAAGCATACACGAAGTATCTGCTGATAACAAGCCTAGCATTATTATGAAGAATATTTATCCCCAGAAGTCTATGTGACACATGAGGCCATACATGACCAGAACTAGGTCACACATGTAGTAAATCTTAGAAGACAGGAAAACAGCAGGAGTTTTGGGATGCCACCTCTAGTGATATAATCTGCCACAGTGGTTTGGTAACTCTGTCACAAAAGCCCAAACAAAATCATTGAAAGGGACTATGAACATGGATGTAGGCACTTATGAGTTAATAAATATATTATAAAGAGAGTTTTATAAAGATGAAAGAAAACCACAAGATCTAGAATTCAAAGATGTTTTTAAATCAAAATATAATTTCAGGAAAAAATGCTTAAACAATCCAACAATAGTTGTGTCAACTATAAAATAGAAGGTTGGAATTAATTAGTAGCTTTCAAAATTTGCGTTCATTTTTCATAAGGCAGTAATATAAATTGTATTTATTTTAGACAAAATAGGACAAAGGATAATAGCACAACACAACAGAAAAAGGAGTATGTGCTTTCTTTAAAATGAGATAGAGGGTTACAAGCTTCACCGGCAAATCCTTCTACACTGCCACAGACTGACTATGACCAGGGTCCACGATGACCCCAAATGTTCCTCTTCCTCCAAGACTCTATGCTTACAATACCCTCCCTCATAGTCCAAAGATAGATTTTTAGGGGGGAGACAAACATGCAATATAAAAATAAAGCCTTCTTTTTTATTTTTTTGAGATACTAGTAAATCAATGCAGGAGCAAGGAAACATTTTTAACCACATTCAACACATTCAAGATTTTTCTTAGTATCATCACACTTGGCCAACATCATGTACCACAACTGTCCAGTATGCATAAAATCAAGAAACTAGATTGACATTATAGCAGCAATCTAAAACCAAAATTGGAGCTATTTTTCCCTTTAATAAGAATTATATACAAAAAGAATAAAAAGAAGCCCCCCAAAACAAAACAAAAGAACAACAACAACAATCAAAGTAAGTAACAGTAAGCAATATTTTAAGCAAACCATGAGGAAGACACAAAGAGTTCAAGAAAAGGTTTTTGTGGCTGTGACCAATGACTTGGACATCATTAGGGTTGCTGACACCAACCAGGAAGTGGCTGCCCTGAAGTCATAGGATATCCTCCAGTTAGTCTACAGGCCCTGTAGGAAGCTAATCTGAGGCAGCAGATTACTCTCATTTTTAAGGGATCATTCCTGTCTGTCAACAGTACTCAGTTGTCATGGTGTCCACTGAGTTCCTTCAACTTGTATTTGCTCCTTTCTCTTCTATTTTCCAAGTCTTCTCTGGAAATTCATATGCTAACCATAAGACTCTAACAAAGACAGTAACATTAACCAGCCAGACAGATGTTTTCTATGGAATACGCTCAATGGACAAGCCATGGTATGGTGGAAGAAGCGTATGACTGGGATTCTACAAAATACACCTAATAATGAGTCAGCTATTAATTATGAAAATTTAGTCTTTTAATTATTATATATTAGTGAGGTCACATAAGATAATAAGAATGAAAATAAGTGCAAACTACAGTTTCCCCAATAAATCTGTATATTCTCGAGCCTCAAACTCAGTTAACCTGAAGTTGAAAATACTTCAAAAAAATTATGTGTGTATTAAACATTTTTTGTCATAATTCTTTAAACAATACAGTGTAGCAATTATTTTCATATCATTTTCTTTGTATTAGGTATTACAAGTAACCTGGAAATTATTTAAAGTACATGAAAGAATTTGTGAAGGTATAATGCAAACACTATACTATTCTAGGTAAATGATTTGTGCATCTGTGGATTTGTGACCTGTTGTAATGATCAGGAGGAACACTGAAACCAATACCCTGTGGATACTGAAGGATCACTATATAATATGTTACAAAGATATAAGAATGTGTTATCTAGAATATAGAAGAACTTCAGAAACTGAATAGCAAAGAATAAAAATAAAAACAAACCGATTAATAGATTGTCTATTTTTTTTCCCTTTTTGTTGTACTGGCCTTTGGGTCCAGGGGCATTCTACAGTTGAGCTCAATCCCTAGCCCACCCTCCCCACCAACTTTTTAAATTTTCATACAAAGTCTTATTAAGTTGCTCAGGCAGGCCTCACTGAAACCCATGATCCTCCTGTCTCAGACTTCCAAGTAGCTGGGATTACAGACATGCACCACTGCATACAACCAAGGGGGGGGGGGGAGAAATTGATCTAAATAGACATTTCTTAAAAAAAAGCACATAAATGACAAAAATGTTCATGAAAAAATGTTCAACATGACTAATCATCAGGGAAATGCAAATCAAAACCATAATGATATTTCACTTTGCCCCAGAAAGAGTGGGTATTATTTAAAAAAATCTGAAAATAACAGCTACTGGCAGGAAAACCCATATGTTCAAGAAATAATCTGCACTCCCCTGTTCACTGCAGCATTATTCACAATTGCCAAGAAATGGAAACAACATAGTGCCCATCAGCCAATGAAAGGAAAGGAAAACCTGGCACAGATATACACAAAGGAATACTATTCAGCCATAAAAATATAATCAAGCTCTATAATTTGTGACAGAATGGATGGAAATGGAGGTTATACGTGAAGTGAAATAAGCCAGTACAGAAAGACGAGTATCACACCATTTCACTCATCTGTGGAATCTAGAGTAAATCTCACAGAAAGAGTCCAGTGGTGCTTATTTCCAGAGGCTGCGGAGAGTTGGATGGGGTAGGGAAAGTTTGATCAATTGGTGCTAAGTTACAGTAAGATAGGAGTAAATACTTCTGATATGTTTTACACAATAGGGTGACTATTAATAACAGTAATGAGATACATTTTTCAAAAGCTACAAGAAAGGATTTTGAATGTTTTTATCATAAAGAAATGAAAAGTAGATGATCATGGTGGCACACACTTGTCATCCCAGTTATTCTGGTGGCTAGGCAATAGGATCCCAAGTTCAAGACCAACTTCAGCAACTCAGCAAAGCCCTGTTACCCATCTCAAAAAAAAAAAAAAATATATATATATATATACACACATATATATATATATTTTGTGGGGTCTGTGAAAACTTAGTGGAAGAGTATCCCTAGGTTAAATAATCAGTACTGCAGAAACAAAGAATTAGAGAGAGGGAGGGAGGGAGGGAGGGAGGAAGGAAGGAACGAACAAACAAATGATCGAACGAACTTGAGAAGATTGCTATTGCTATTGCTATATGCTTGACCTTTTTTAAGCATTACACAATGAATACACAGATGGAAACATTGCCCGGTACTCCTTAATAAGTACAATTTTATGACTCTATGCATCAGTTAAAAAATGAACTAAAGGTATATTATAGGTTAATTGAAAACATTAAATGAAAAATCTTCAATATTCCGAGTCTCCCTGGCTTGGGATACAGAAAAATATTGCCCGGCATGGAAATAGCCAGGAAGGGACACTGGACACAATCATGTTTCCTTGATTTTTTGCTCTCCTCATGTCAAGTTCTGTATCTGTATCCTGGGTTCAGATACTGAAGATGATGCATATGAACTATGGACATGAGCTTCGCCTTTAGGAAATGATAATCTAGTGAACATGTTCAAGGAATCAAAGCATATCTCTCATCTCGGGGGGGATATCTGAATCCTCAAAATTCCTCCTTTTTTGGGATATAGCACGGTTGAGGTGCTTTACATATGTATTATGCAGTAGTTCTCAGGTAGGGAGATCCTTGGCATGGATATATTAGAATTGCACACACACACACACACACACACACACACACACAGAGTCACACACATAAGTGAAGAGAGAATGAAAAGAGAGGGTGTGTGAGAAAAAATAGAGGAACAAAGTAACTCTTTCAGTAATGAAGACTTTATTACCTGGTCCTGAGAAGGTATTCTCAATTTTTGTGTAAGATTCTATTCTTTTTTTAACCAATCCACTTTTTTTAGCTACTTAGTAACTTTAAACATGTTTTATTGCCAAATTTCTTAAGCCTGCTCTAACAGTGTCTACCTTTTTTCTCCTCTATTAACTCTTTTTTTTTTTTTGTATTCTGTTTTCAGTTTCACTAACATTTTTCCGTAGGGTTTAATTCTATAGTGAATAAACTTCTGACTTTTCCTCTTCCTAGTCTCCTCTTATTTTAGTTTCTTCTCTTCTCCTTTTAATATATCCAAGGAAACATAAAGCATGTCTTTATCTCTCATATTCAGGCCTGACATTTTTTTCTAGTATTTGCCTGCCCCCTTTTTAAATCCAGTTATCATGACAGTAATTGTCTATGTACATACACATACATATTGCTAATACAAAAATCACTACTGAATATGGTTAATCAATAAATTCAAAATCCTGGGTGAGAAGAATTATATTAATTAGAAGCAAAATATAGTATCTTAAATGTTTTGAATTCACTGCAACATTTTTGCAATTCTGTGATGCCAAGTGTAATTATGATGCTGAAGTCTGTCATGTCAGGGAGAAAATGAGGTCAAGCTTCAGCTTTGTCTTCCCAAACCAGGCACTAAGATGCTTAAACATCATTAATACTTAATTCTGGCAGGAGAAAGAAATGAAGAACCATTCAAAAAAGCACAGATGGAAGTTCATTTCACTGCTGTAAACTAGAACAGTTAGATGATCATATTCAAAAGTCAAGACTTTTTTTGAGTTAGTAGTTTTAAATACCTTGGTTTAGGTGAATATATGAACCATGTCTATGTTCAGAAGATCCAGATGGACATAAAAAATACCTTCTCACACCAATACAAGTCAAATGAAATGTTTTTCAGTAGTCATGCTCAAATATATCCACTTGCTGATATTTCACTAGGGAAATCACAGGTATTTCCCCGGTAACTCCCAAATATTTGTTTTCAGATAATATGATTTCTTAAAAATAGCTGCATGCTATTATGAAAAATAGAAAGTGCACAATTTTCCCTTTAATATTAATCTGTCATTATTAAATAAGTATAAGCCATATGAGTTTTGATAGCATATAGTTAGTCTTTGAAGACATGTGATTATGCTCTCAGGAAAGAGATGACACAAGTATAATGGTAGAGACAGCAATGTTGGAAAGGAGGAGACAGAATGGAGTTTTAGGGATGGAAAAGAGAGGGGTCAAGAATGAGGTGAAGATATAATATTGGGATATTACATAGATACATGCTATTCTATGAAAAGGAGAATAAGGAGAATGTGGGAATGTATTGAGGGGAATGAATTCATTGGGAATGTGTTATATTTTAGGTGTTTTTAGGTAACCCGCTCTGATAAGTTCAAAGAAATTTGGCTGAATAGCTCTGGAGCTAAGAAAGACATAGAGTCTCTCTCTCTCTCTCTCTCTCTCTCTCTCTCTCTCTCTCTCTCTCTCTCTCAAACACACACACACACACACACACACACACACACACACACCCCACATACACTTTTAGGGTCATGAACAAATTGTCATAGAAACTCAAGAATGACCAAATCACTGGAGGAGAACAGAATTAGATGGTTGAGGGTTTAGATTGGATTCATGAACAATGCTGGTATTTTAAAAGTAACTTAGGAAGTACCCCTCAGAACTTTAAAAAAATGCTGGAGAAAAAGCAGGATCAAATTATAAAGCAAAAAACTAAAGAAGAAATTTGATTCCTAATGGCCAGTAGTTTCAAATTCTGTACAGAGGCAAAATTAACTGAATTAACAACTTTAGTTTGTACAGAAAGTTGTCTTAGAGGGGAGGAGAAACCAAATAATAATAGGTTGAGGCCTAAGTGGTGGCACACTGTACTGCCACAAAACTCCATTTTAAAAGGAAGGTAAGTCTTCAAAAAGTCCCCAACAAGGGCCAAAGATAAAATAATTATTCACTTACACTTTTATTTTTAATATTGAATATATTTGGACAGCTTTATATAACCATGGAAAAGTTCTGGTTGATAGGTAGGGATTTAATATACAGTAAAAGGAGAGACCCCAAGCATAGCTCAAAATTCAAGCAGAGGGAATGGGATTTAGAGGAGGGGGGTAGTGGTTCACCATGATTAACAGAACAGAATTATTTTCCTTGATTCATTTGGTTTCTAACTGAGGATATTTATTAACTCAAAGTTTAACTCATATTCCCCAATCCACATACATTTTGCAGTCATCAAGCCTAACAAACTACTCTAGAATAAAATGTCAGCAGATAGAAGTCATTTTCAGAAATAGTTTATGCTGAATTTCTTCTTAACTTTATAAAGTAACAATCACTACCATCATTAAAACCAATGTAACAAAATTCTAAACCTGAAAAGTGTCCCAAGTACTTCCATGTAGCTTATCTCATTTGGCTCTGTGATAAATATTCCCAGGATTCTTCCACAAGACTTCAGGGTTCAATGGTGTATTAATTAAGTTACTAGGATGTATCTCATAGAGGGTTGCCTTTAGCTAGAAGAAAACTCAGTGAACTGAATTTCCACCTTGGTCTTGCCAATTCTTTCTCAGTAGGAAATCTTAAACAAAAAAGATTGCTTTTCCCTGAACCCTTTTGCAAGGTGCAGTGGACTGAATCAGTGAGAAAAATGCTTGGGCAGATTCATTTATCATCACTCACCTTTTTAAGCTCAATAAAAGAGTCATTGTCATTTTTTATCATTCTCATTTTCTTTTTAAATCAGGAATTAAGATATTCTTTGCAATTTAGGCAAATTGTAGGTGGGAGACCCAGCTTACAATGGGACAGAAAGTCCCATTTAGTATAACATTAAATAATAACCCTCATTCTTAGTGGCTAATTTTACATCTGAACAACTGTAATATCCATCATTACAAGGGGTCTGTGCCTCTACTAATTTTATTCTAAAAAAAAAATCTCAGAATATTTTTGCCAAGTATCATAGGAGTTGCCTGGCAACTGCTAAGAACAAATGCAAAGAAAGAGAGGTGATTTAATAAAGAGCTCAGACACAATCAAAACCTTGTAAAATGAACTAGATATCTGCTTTATTCAGAAGAAGTAAATACTATCCCTTGTGCTGATCTTAAATGCAAAAAAATTAATCTTATTGTGAATCATCAATAATATATTTAATAAAAGAGAGCAAGACATGGGAACTAATGAAAAGTAACCAATGAAGCATTTAAATATTTTTTTTCTTTATCACAATGTAGTATGTTCAGCTACTAGATCCCAAGGCTCATTAATTTATTATACTCCCTAGAAACACTCTTTAGAAATGTGTCTGTGGATATGTGAAGCAAATAAGAAAATTATATTTTACCTAGTATGGTAACATGGGAATTTTATAGGTTTGGGATTTCAACAGATTCATAAGTTTTTCCTAGGCATTAAAGAACTCATACACATTAAAGAGATTTAAAGTTATCATCAGTACATAGCCCTAGAAAATAAAGAAGGAAAACTTGAATGTAGACTCAGTTACTGTCAAGTTATATAGGAGTTTGATTTAAGATAAAGAAGGTCAGTTACCCACTGTTTTGTATTAGTATAGAATGTTTTGGTTGCAAGTAATGGAAAACTATGTTAACTAGTTCGGCAGAAAACAAAATTGATTTGTGGAAACTGAGCTACTTCACAAAATCTTAGTGGCACACAGAGTTAGCATGTCAGAAACAATGACACAGATATTTGAATGTCTTCAGGACTTTCTCTTCTTATTCCCCATCTAAGCTTTTCTGTACATGGTGTCTGTCTTCTCCTAGTGCTGCCATCTCTACCAAAGAAAGATGAGTATTAGCTGAGTCCAAGTCTAGTTTTCAGAGTTTCAATAGAAAACAACTGTTGTTCTTCTCATCTTAAATATAGTTTTAAAAATCTCAAAGAAGTACTTGGATTGCCCAGGCTTGGGCAAAGAACCTGTTACAAAATCAGCTTTGGCTTAGGAGTAGAGCCAATGGATTGGCTGCTCCAAATAAAATAGAACAATTGGAAAGGAGGGGGAAAAATATCTTCAAAAAGGAAAAGTGTATATTTGGGAGAAGATGAGAAAGCTTCAGTTCAGACATAATGAATAAGGAAATTAATGTGCTTTGCTTCTTGATTTCTGTTTCTTGGTTTGCCATTGCATGCAATATATTCACAAACTGACAATCCATCACTTTATTTAGATACCTAGTTCTATGACTCTTTTAACATATTTCACTCTTCTATTTATCCTTTTTGTACAGGGATTAGAAAACTACAGTAGAATGTCTTACACGTAAATGTTCAAAGCCAAGCCAAGTCTGAGATGTATGACGTTGAGCTCATAGATGAACTTTCTAGGAGGTAATCCTGTATTTTAAAGTTTAGACATTGAACCACATCTGTTCTCAGATTGGGACTGAGCTCTAGTGTGTGTGAGTCATATATTTTCATTCTGTCCCTCATAGAAGCAATCCATTAGTAGGGTTTAGATCAATACTCAGAGTATTTTAGGGGCTGGTTTGAAAGCAGAGGTGATGCCTCTAATGCACAGGGCTTAAAGTAGCTGATAACAAGCAAAGGACTCTCCCTGGAGCAAAAGGAATTTAATTCATTTACAACATTAACTTTTTCCTTAAAAGGCATCAATTAATTCTTACATTAGTTTATAGGAAGTTAACCATTGCTCCTGAGAATCAAGCTCAAACATTAAAGAAATGATTTTTCTAATTTATACTTTGGCAATGTAGAAAAGCTGAGATCCTGCATTATTCCAGGGTGGAGACTATTGAACTAAAGAGTATCAAAGGTGAAAAATAGCCTCGTCTGTGCCAAAGTATTTTTGTTTCTTTCTTTCTTTCTTTCTTTTTTTTTTTTTTTTTAGGGAAGAGAGGTAGGAGGGAAAGGAAGGGGAGGGGGCAGGGGATTAGCTAGGATGATGGAATGTGATACACATCGTTATCCAAAGTACATGCATGAGGACCCAACATGGCGGCAGGCGAGGAGGCAGCACTTTCAATGCCTCCGCGGTAACGGGATCAGAGAGACTCATTAATACACCTACATGCGTCCTGCTGAGAAACTTCTAGCAAAATTCCGCTGAAAGGAGACCTGCCAGGAACTAGTAAGTTTAATTGGAGGTGTCAGCTTGTCCCAGACGACTGAATCTCGGCAACGCAGAGCAGGGGCACATTCCCGCCAGACGCCGCCAAATGGCTGCAGCCCACATGTTGCAGTGAACATAGGAGCGGGCGCTGACCGTCTGGGCCCCCGCCAGCCCGGCTCTGAGAACCGCCGCTGGCCGCTGGCCGCTGCCCACACGTTGCAGTGAACTTAGGAACGGGCGCCGCCTGCCTGGGCCCACGCCGGCCCGGCTCTGTGAACCGCAGCCGGCAGCCGCCGGACAGCCACTGCCCACACGTTGCAGCGAACATGGGAGCAGGCGCTGCCTGCCTGGGCCCCCGCCGGCCCGGCGCTGTGAACCGCAGCCGGCAGCCGCCGGACAGCCACTGCCCACACGTTGCAGCGAACGTGGGAGCAGGCGCTGCCTGCCTGGGCCCCTGCCAGTCTGGCGCTGTAAGCCGCCACCGGCCGCGGCCCACACGTTGCAGCAAGCTTGGGAACGGGCGCTGCCTGCCTGGGCCCACGCCGGCCCGGTTCTGTGAACCACCGCCGGCCGCTGCCCACACGTAGCAGCAAACTTAGGAACGGGCGCTGCCAGCCTGGGCCCACACCGGCCCGGCTCTGTGAACCGTCACAGGCCGCCACCAGACGGCCGCTGCCCACACGTTGCAATGAGCTCAGGAGCGGGCACTGCCTGCCTGGGCCCACGCCGGCTAGGCTCTGTGAACCGCCGCTGGCTGCCGCCCACATGTTGCAGCGAACTTAGGAACGGGCACTGCCTCCCTGGGCCCACGCCAGCCCAGCTCTGTGAACCACCGCCAGCTGCCATCGGACGGCCGCGGCCCACACGTTGCAGCGAGCTTAGGAGCGGGCGCTGCCTGCCTGGGCCCACACCGGCCCGGCGCTATGAACCGCCGCTGGCCGCTGCCCACACATTGCAGCAAGTTTAGAAGCAGGAGCTGCCTGCCTGGGCCCCCGCCGGCCCAGCTCTGTGAACCGCCGCCGGCCGCTGCCCACAAGTTGCAGCGAGCTTAGGAGCGGGCGCTGCCTGCCTGGGCCCCCGCTGGCCCGGCTTTGTGAGCGGCCATCAGCTGCCGCCAAACACCCGCTGCCCACAAGTTGCAGCGATATTGGGGACGGGCGCTGCCTGCCTGGGCCCCCGCCCGTTCAGCTCTGTGAACCACCACCGGCCGCCACCAAGCGGCCACTGCCCACACGTTGCAGTGAGTGTGGGAGCAGGCGCTACCGGCCCAGCCCCCACGGGCCCGGCTCTGTGAACCGCCTCTGGCAGTTCGGAGCTGCAAACGACCACCCCCCACCTGCCAGCCCAGCGCTGCAAACGACCCCCAACTGGCTCTGCAAAAGGCCCCGCCCACACGGCAAACAGCAGGAGTGGAGACCCGCCCAGTCCGGGAGGAAGAACTGCTGCACAGGGATTGACTCCCACCTACTGAGAGGAGAAACTTGGCCCGGTGGGCATAGCTCCATCTACTGGAAGAACAGT
Source organism: Spermophilus citellus (assembly GCF_964194105.1). Lineage (NCBI taxonomy): Eukaryota > Metazoa > Chordata > Mammalia > Rodentia > Sciuridae > Spermophilus > Spermophilus citellus. The sequence continues at coordinate 37,933,202 of NC_138198.1, forward strand.
TAATCGAACTCTAGGACTGCATTTATAATTTTTTTCTATTTTCTTTTTTTTTCTTTTTTTCTGTCTTTTTAAATGTTTTTTCTTAATCCATTTTATTTTATTTTATTTTATTCTAGTTTTTAATTTCATTTTTCATTTCTATTATTATTATTTTTCTTTAAATTCTTTTTAAATTTCTATTTTTTTCTCTTTCCTTCTTTTCTTCTGTCTTTACATTTCTTTTCAATTTTCTAATTCCCCCTTCCTTGAATTCTACCTGCTTACTCTCATTCTCTTTAGTGACTTCCTCCCTTCCCTTCTAATACCTTTCCTCCCAAGCATCGAATAAATTTATAGGAGTAAACAGTAACTCAGCAGTCAAACAGAACAAGAAGCAACATGAGCAGCATGAAAAAGCAAGGAAGAAAATGAGTGCAAACAATGCAGGGCAGCCTAAATATTCAGGAGGATATAGAGTCATCAGAAAAATGGTCATATAAAGAACTCAAGGAACACCTTAGACAGATGGAACGGAACCTTAAAGAGGATACAAGACAGCAAATTCAAGCAGCGAAAGAACACATTGAAAATTAATTACACAAACAGATAAAAGAAGAAGTTAAGCATCTTTATCAGGAGATAGAGATTATAAAAAATAATCAAACAATAATCTTAGAAATGAAAGAAATTATAAACCAAATTAAAAACTCAATTGAGAGTATCACTAATAGAGTGGAGCAAGTAGAAGCCAGAACGTCAGATAATGAAGACAAAATATATCATCTTGAAAAGAGTCTAGCCAACTCAGATAGGCTGGTTAAAAATCACGAGAGAAACATCCAAGAGATATGTGATAACATAAAAAAACCAAATTTAAGAGTCATCAGGATAGAGGAAGGGATAGAGATTCAAACCATGGGAATGAGTAACCTGCAGAATGAAATAATTACAGAAAACTTCCCAGAAATAAAAAAGGAAACAGATATACAAATTGTAGATGCATACAGGACACCGAGCATACAAAATCACAGTAGACCATGCCAAGACACATTGTTATGAAGATATCCAATATACAGAACAAAGAGAAAATACTAAAAGCTACAAGAGAAAAGAGGCAGATTACATTCAGGGGTAAACCAATAAAGTTAACAACGGATTTTTCATCATAGATGCTGAAAGCGAGAAGATCCTGGAACAACGTATTTCAAACACTGAAAGACAATGGATGCCAACCAAGAATTCTGTATCCAGCAAAATTAAGCTTCAGGTACGACAACGAAATAAAAATCTTTCATGATAAACAAAAGCTAAAAGAATTTGCAGCCAGAAAACCAGCATTGCAAAGCATCTTGAGAAAAACACTACATGAGGAAGAAATGAATAACAATAACCAAAGCCAACAGTGGGAAGTACCTCAGTAAGGACAGACGGTAGGGGGAAAGCTAACCATGGAGAAACAAACTAAATTTAAAAAAAAGAGATAAATTATCAAACATGGCTGGAAGTACAAAACATACATCAATAGTAACTCTAAACGTTAATGGTTTGAACTCTCCAATAAAGCGACATAGGCTGGTAACATGGATTAAAAAAACAAATCCAAAGATATGCTGCCTCCAGGAGACACATCTGACTGGAAAAGACATACACAGGCTGAAGGTGAAAGGTTGGGAAAAAATATACCACGCACACGGTCCTCGCAAGCAAGCAGGGGTGGCCATCCTCATATCAAATAAAATTGACTTCAAGACTAAATTAATCCAAAGGGATAAGGAAGGACATTATATACTGTTAAAAGGAACCATTCACCAACAAGACATAATAATTATCAATATTTATGCACCAAATAATGGTGCTGCGACATTCATAAAACAAATTCTCCTCAAGTTCAAGAATCAAATAGACCACAACACAATAATTATGGGTGACTTCAACACACCTCTCTCACCATTGGACAGATCCTCCAAACAAAAGTTGAATACAGAAACTATAGAACTCAATATCACAATTAATAACCTAGACTTAACTGACATATATAGAATATATCAACCATCTTCAAGTGGATATACGTTTTTCTCAGCAGCACATGGATCCTTCTCAAAAATAGACCATATATTATGCCATAGGGCAACCTTTAGTAAATATAAAGGGGTGGAGATAATACCATGCACTTTATCCGATCATAGTGGAATGAAACTCGAAATCAATGATAAAAGAAGGAAGGGAAAATCCTATATCACATGGAAAATGAACAATATGTTACTGAATGATCAGAGGGTTACAGAAGACATAAAGGAGGAAATCAAAAAATTCTTAGAGATAAATGAAAATACAGACACAACATATCGGAATCTATGGGACACAATGAAAGCAGTTTTAAGAGGGAAATTCATTGCCTGGAGGTCACTCATAAAAAAAAAAAGAAAAACCAACAAATAAATGAGCTCACACTTCATCTCAAAGCCCTAGAAAAGGAAGAACAAAACAACAACAAATACAGCAGAAGGCAAGAAATAATTAAAATCAGAGCAGAAATCAACGAAATTGAAACAAAAGAAACTATTGAAAAAATTAACAAAACTAAAAGTTGGTTCTTCGAAAAAATAAATAAGATTGACAGACCCTTAGCCATGCTAACGAAGAGAAGAAGAGAGAGAACTCAAATCACTAACATGCGGGATGAAAAAGGCAACATAACAACAGATGCTACAGAAATACAGAAGACAATTAGAAATTATTTTGAAAACCTATATTCCTATAAAATAGAGGATAGTGAAGACATCGATAAATTTCTTAAGACATATGATTTTCCCAGACTGAGTCAGGAGGATACACACAATTTGAACAGACCAATATCAATGGATGAAATTGAAGAAGCCATCAAAAGACTACCAACCAAGAAAAGCCCAGGACCGGATGGGTATACAGCAGAGTTTTACAAAACCTTTAAAGAAGAATTAATACCAATACTTTTCAAGTTACTTCAGGAAATAGAAAAAGAGGGAGCCCTTCCAAACTCATTCTATGAGGCCAACATAACCCTGATTCCGAAACCAGACAAAGACACCTCAAAGAAAGAAAACTACAGACCAATATCTCTGATGAACCTAGATGCAAAAATCCTCAATAAAATACTGGCGAATCGGATACAAAGGCACATTAAAAAAATTGTGCACCATGATCAAGTAGGATTCATCCCTGGGATGCAAGGATGGTTCAATATATGGAAATCAATAAATGTTATCCACCACATCAATAGACTTAAAGATAAGAACCATATGATCATCTCAATAGACGCAGAAAAAGCATTTGACAAAGTACAGCATCCCTTTATGTTCAAAACATTAGAAAAACTAGGGATAACAGGAACTTACCTCAACATTGTAAAAGCTATCTATGCTAAGCCTCAGGCTAGCTCATTCTGAATGGAGAAAAATTGAAGGCATTCCCTCTAAAATCTGGAACAAGACAGGGATGCAATCTATCACCACTGCTATTCAATATAGTTCTCGAAACACTGGCCAGAGCAATTAGACAGACGAAAGAAATTAAAGGCATTAAAATTGGAAAAGAAGAACTTAAATTATCACTATTTGTGTATTACATGATTCTATACCTAGAACACCCAAAAGGGTCTATAAAAAAACTACTAGAACTAATAAATGAATTCAGCAAAGTGGCAGGATATAAAATCAACACGCATAAATTAAAGGCATTTCTGTATATCAGCGACAAACTTCTGAAATGGAAATGAGGAAAAACACTCCATTCACAATATCCTCAAAAAAAAATAAAATACTTGGGAATCAACCTAACAAAAGAGGTGAAAGATTTATACAATGAAAACTACAGAATCCTAAAGAGAGACATAGAAGAAGATCTTAGAAGATGGAAAAATATACCCTGTTCATCGATAGGCAGAACTAACATCATCAAAATGGCGATATTACCAAAAGTTCTCTATAGGTTTAATGCAATGCCAATCAAAATCCCAACGGCATTTCTTGTAGAAATAGATAAAGCAATCGTGAAATTCATATGGAAAAATAAAAAACCCAGAATAGCAAAAGCAATACTAAGCAGGAAGTGTGAATCAGGCGGTATTGCGATACCAGACTTCAAACTATATTACAGAGCAATAGTAACAAAAACAGCATGGTACTGGTACCAAAACAGGCGGGTGGACCAATGGTACAGAATAGAGGACACAGAGACTAATCCACAAAGTTACAACTATCTTATATTTGATAAAGGGGCTAAAAGCATGCAATGGAGGAAGGATAGCATCTTCAACAAATGGTGTTGGGAAAACTGGAAATCCATATGCAACAAAATGAAACTAAATCCTCTCCTCTCACCATGCACAAAAGTTAACTCAAAATGGATCAAAGAGCTTGATATCAAATCAGATACTCTGCATCTGATAGAAGAAAAAGTTGGCCCCGATCTACATATTGTAGGGTCGGGCTCCAAATTCCTTAATAGGACACCCATAGCACAAGAGTTAATAACAAGAATCAACAAATGGGACTTACTTAAACTAAAAAGTTTTTTCACAGCAAGAGAAACAATAAGAGAGGTAAATAGGGAGCCTACATCCTGGGAACAAATTTTTACTCCTCACACTTCAGATAGAGCCCTAATATCCAGAGTATACAAAGAACTCAAAAAATTAGACAACAAGATAACAAATAACCCAATCAACAAATGGGCCAAGGACCTAAACAGACACTTCTCAGAGGAGGACATACAATCAATCAACAAGTACATGAACAAATGCTCACCATCTCTAGCCGTCAGAGAAATGCAAATCAAAACCACCCTAAGATACCATCTCACTCCAGTAAGATTGGCAGCCATTAGGAAGTCAAACAACAACAAATGCTGGAGAGGATGTGGGGAAAAGGGTACTCTTGTACATTGCTGGTGGGACTGCAAATTGGTTTGGCCACTTTGGAAAGCAGTATGGAGATTCCTGGGAAAGCTGGGAATGAAACCACCATTTGACCCAGCTATTGCCCTTCTCGGACTATTCCCTGAAGACCTTAAAAGAGCGTACTACAGGGATACTGCCACTTCAATGTTCATAGCAGCACAATTCACAATAGCTAGACTGTGGAAACAACCCAGATGCCCTTCAATGGATGAATGGATTAAAAAAATGTGGCATCAATACACCATGGAGTATTACGCAGCACTAAAAAATGACAAAATCATGGAATTCGCAGGGAAATGGATGGCACTAGAGCAGATTATGCTTAGTGAAGCTAGCCAATCCCTAAAAAACAAATACCAAATGTCTTCTTTGATATAATGAGAGCAACTAAGAATAGAGCAGGGAGGAAGAGCAGGAAGAAAAGATTAACATTAAACAGAGACATGAAGGGGGAGGGAAAGGGAGAGAAAAGGGGAATTGCATGGAAATGGAGGGAGACCCTCATTGTTATACAACATTACATATAAGAGACTGTGAGGGGAATGGGAAAATAAACAAGGAGAGAAATGAATTACAGTAGATGGGGTAGATAGAGAAGATGGGAGGGGAAGGGAGGGGGGATAGTATAGGATAGGAAAGGTAGCAGAATACAACAGTTACTAGTATGGCATTATGTAAAAATGTGGATGTATAACTGATATGATTTTGCAATCTGTGTTTGGGGTAAAAATGGGAGTTCATAACTCACTTGAAGCTTAAGTATGAAATATGATATGTCAAGAGCTTTGTAATGTTTTGAGCAACCAATAAAAAAAAAAGTACATTCATGAAGACACGAATTGGGTATCAAAATACTATACATACAGAGATATGAAAAATTGTGATATATATGTGTAATAAAAATTATAATGCATTCTGCTGCCAATTATTTACTTATTTAAGATAAATTTAAAATGGGGGTGGGTTGGGGATTTAGCTCAGTGGCAGAGCGCTTGCCTAGCATGCACAAGGCCCTGGGTTTAGTCCTCAGCCCTGAGGTTGGGGTGTGGAAAGGACATTTAATCTTTATATACAATGAGAAAACTAAAACAATCTATTTACAAACAAACAAATACTTTTTTAAAAAAAAATTTTGATCTTTATGTTACTGGCAAATACATCATCCCTCAGCATGACCAATCTGAGGTCATCAGCAAACTGTCCTCTGCCTCATCTATCAGCACTATAAGTAGGCTATCATCACAGCAGCCTCACTGCAGTTCTGAGAATAGGTCTTGCACTCTGAACCTCTTTGCAAGATCTTGATCCTGCTGAGCCTATGTCCGGTATATCCTTTCATTCAATTCTTTTCAATTTTGGAGGCTAGCTCAAATCTCACCAGCTTTTTAAAACTATTCTTTATACTCACCCCTTATGAATCTCCTCCTTTCCCAGTTTGGGAACTAGGTCTCTTCTTCTGTGTATCCAGAACATTTTTTAAAAATGTTTCATTATATAATATTTGATATGGTGCACTGACATATTCTACCACTATTACACACTCTGAATGCTAAAATGGCTATATTTATTTGTATGATATTCTTTTTTCTCATGGTTGTCAGATTTTCTTGAGACATTATTTGCTTATTCCATATCCTGGAGTATAAACCAAGTGCAGTGCATAAACACACACTGTACTGTGTTTTCTGTTCTTCACTGGATGGCAAGCTCTCAGAGAGCAGGAGGTGCTCTTTATCTGTGTATCTCTATCACTTAGCCACAGGCCTGTGGCAGAATAGGGCATGGCCTGGCTGAAGAAGGGAACGAATACTAGCATGGAGGTGCTCAATTACATCACTAGACCATTAAATCATCAAGAACCATTTTCTTCCAGACCAATACAGGTCTGGGAGCAGCAGGTTAATAATCTGATGTCCCTTCAAAGTCAAAATCTTAAATTTTTGTTCAGGATGAATTTTGTGAGGTTTTGGGCTTGCATCATTGTGAATTTTTGTTTTGTTTTGCTTTGTTTCTTGGAGTGTCTACTAATTGGACATTATACAAGGAGTCATGATTGGGTGAAAATAAACAAATATCAAATGGTTGGATCTCTCTAGATAGATTATATTTACTTATAAATCAGTTTTCCACATAGCCTTTGGTCTACCTCTAAAGGTGAGATTCCATTGCATTAGCTATAATATATTAATGACTAAATTCATCATCCAATGACTCATTGAAAGCTGAGTAGAGCTTTTAAAAGACAGTCCTTAAATCCTTTATGCCTCATCTTTCTCTTTTGTAAAACCAGGATATTGATTCCTATTGTCATAGAAATGCGGACTAGACTGTTAAAGTACATGCATAACAATTGCTCAGTAGCTTACCACAATATGTGCTCAATAAAAAACAACAGGTACTTTTTTTCTTTCAGAGTCTAACTGCACTGCCCAATGGGTCTTTATCTTATTTTGGCAATGGTTTATTGCTATATTGTCAATTGTCAATATATCGTCAATATTGCTATATGCTAAACATAAGCCACATGTCGGTAAGGATTTTTCAACTGAAAATGATTCATATGCCAGATGTGGTACTGCATGCTTATAATCCCAGTGACTCAGGAGGCCGAGGTATATTGACTATAAGTTTGAAGCCAGCCGTGGCACTTAATGAGACCTATCTTAATGAAAAAATAAACAAACAAAAAAACAGGATGGGGATATAGTGCAGTGGTAAAGCACTTCTGGGTTCAATCCCCATTATCATACACACAAAAGTAGATCAGGTGATATGAAACTCAGTTGTTTTCTTATTTCCAATTTTAACAATCACATGCACATTGGCTATCCTACTGGACAGACAGTGACTGTAAATTGCATAGTTAATGTAAATTATTCTATATATATTTTTTTCACATCTCATCAGTAGAAATTAGCATGATTCCATATAGCAAGGGTTCAGAAATGTTCCATGAATAAATGAAGTAAATTTTTAATAAGCCAGGGAAATTATGAGGGAGATTTCAAAGTAAATACAAGAGATACAAAGTGTGATTTCTGACACTCACGTTGTAGAGAATAGAAAAACTAAGGAAATAGAGTTGATGCATTTTGTGATGACCATAGCTGTGATAGACCTGCCTAGTTCTGTCCAGAGTAAAATCCTCAAGTCAAAGACATACTCATACCTTTCTTCCAACTGGAACCAAAGTCAACTGAGCTGCTTCTCCCATCAATGTATTCACTGTCCAGTATGAAGGTCAGAGCAAATATCACTGAGGAAGGTTGAGAAAAGACATAGGAGAGAAGAGTAGGCAGGAGAAAGGGAAGTACATTGCTTTAGTGGTAACCCCAAAGAAATAAGTATCTAAAATCACCATAACAATCTTCCAGCACTGCAGATACCACATATTCTATTTACTTTTCACTTTGCTCTTGGTAAAAGAAAGGGAATAATGTACCTGTATAATATGTGTGTCCATGCCTACCACTACTCCTCACTAAAATCCATTGCCCTCTACATAAAATGATCATCACCTTATTTCAATAAATTAATTCTAATGTGATGAACATTTTTAAACTTAAAAATGTCCAGCAGCATATATGTAGACTATGTCAAATTTGATTTATCACTATTTTAACTAGAGATACCCAATGGGAAGTGAGACTAAAACTCATGAAATATTCAGAAGACTCAAGACAATAATTAACATAGTAACAAAATGAGTATTGCCTGAATAATCTAGAATATTAGAATGAGATGGTCCTGGTTTTGGAAAAGATATGTGCTTGACAGTAGAGAGAAAAAAGAATTAGGAACAAAACTATTGAAGGACATGTGCTACACTAAGCAGGGCAATTAGGGACCCTTCAGAGGCATTTTAGTCAGCTTTGTTGTGGCTGTGACTAAAAGACCCAAGCTGAACAACTGTAGGAAAGAAAAGTTTAATTGGGGGCTCACGGTTTCAGTGGTCTCAATCCACAGACAGCAGGCTCCAGTCCTTGGGGCTCAAGGTGAGGTAGAACATCATGGCAGAAGAGTATAGTGGAGGGAAACAGCTCACATGATGATCAGGAAACAGAGAGAAAGGTCTCCACTTGGCAGATACAAATATATACCCCAGAGACACATCCCCAATTCCCACCCCCTCCAGCCACATCTAACACTTACTTCAGTTACCACTCAGTTAATCCCTATCAGGGGATTAATTCCCTGATTGGGTCAAGACTCCTACAACCCAATCATTTCTTTTCTGAACCTTCTTGCATTGTCTCACCTGTGAGCTGTTGGGGGAAACCTCACATCTAAACCATAACAAGAGAGTTTTCAAAAAGGAAAGCAAAGATGATTAAAAGGATTTTAGAAACCTTAGTCCAATGGAAAATAACACTCTTTGTTTTCTATTGAGATACTGAAAAAGATGCATCCTGTAGAAGAGCTTAAGAAAACACTAGGTCATCCAGTTTTATGCACTGACGTATATCAAGTATCAGTCAAGGCTAGAATGAGAAATAGGTTTCATCTTGGAGCCCATTATCGATATCCACAGTACTGTTGCTTTAAAAATCAAGGGCAGGCCACTTTAAAAGTAATTTGAAAAAAAATAAAATAAAATAAACTTGGCAGATATAGTTGGCAAAATATCTACAGAAATATAATAGACTTCTCATTCTAGATACAGTTGAAAAATAGCATTCCTGGGGCCATTGTTCAGGCACAGAGTGGGCAGAGAAACTTGGAAGTCTACCCAGTTTTTGCTCCCTGAGAAACAGTGGGGGTCTTGGCAAATAGAGCTGAGAATATTCAGTGAAAGCCAGTAATCAGTTTACCACAAAAATAGCAGCAGTCACAACAACAATGGCTCTATGGGCTTGCCAGAAGGGTACCCCATACCCACACACATACTTGGGAAGGAGTGGAGGAAACACCATCCTTGTAAAACAGACTTCAGGGCTTTCTTTTTGAGGGTTCTGTCATAAGGAGGATTACAATGTGCAGCTTTCTTCACTGCTGCTTTCACAGTTAGTATTTTATTATGCCCAGAAACACCAAGGAAGCTGTTAGCATCTAACTTAAATAGGAGCAGGCAACGCTTTGCCTTTATCGTTGGCTAAAATAAATAAATCCTTGACACATCATGCTGGTTACACAGAGACAGGTAGCCCCTTTGCTCTGAATGAGCATCAACAGGGATCACTGACTAGAAGCACACCTTGGAGAGGCCTTCAATTATATTTAATTCCAGTTAGACTCAGACAAAATGTTCTCACTGCCTATTAAAGTCTGCTGATACTGTGCTTCTTTGTTTTTTGGGACATTCTACCTATGAAGGAATAAAAGACTGCATAGAAGCTGAGCTGAAAGATTATAAACACAAATAAGGAGGGAGAGTGGCAATAATGATCTTCCTGGTGTGATTCCCACCCCAAAAAGGCAAGTCATGAAGAAAATCCTTAGGGTTTATTCACACAGGTCTGGAAGGTTTACAAAAAGAAGCACTTGAAAACCTCAACCTTTAGACCTGGATGCCTCTAGCTATAACTGCAACAAACTTACCTCAGTGTACCTTTATGCCCTCCAATCCCACTGAAGCCAGACTCAGAAAAGGGGAAAGGAGAAGGATCTCTCAATAAACCACACTCAAACTCAATACTCCCCTGTCTCTATTTTAAGATGGAACATAGAAGACTGAGTAGAGGAGCAGACTGTACCCTGTCCCCATGGCAAGCCACTCCTAATAAAAAACATGACCTGTGCTATGGAGAGGAAGACATGCTAAATCAGACACAAAATAGAAATTTTGACTGTCATGAAAAGTTAATGACTTGAAGTAACCAGAAGTGTTAGAAATGGGAAAGATTAACCAATGATGATGACATCAGGTATAGAAAAGGAACCAGTAAAGACAGAGCATAATTCAAGGTAGTACTTGAATTAATAAATAAATTTTTATGTTAATACCCCATGTGTTTCAGACTATTCAATAAACCTGTAACTGTACAAACATATGTAATTCTCACAAGTGATGAGATTAACACTGTATTATACTAACAAGAAAGAAAAGTAAATTGACACTCAGAGAAGTTACCCAGAGTTCAGTTATTAAAATGGTATTTGAAAAGAGATCCACTTGGCTCTAAAAAATAAAAAAATTAAAAAAAAAATATTCTTTTTTTTTTTTCTCAATCATCTTATCTTCCTAAACTTTTTTGAGAGGAGGATAGCAGGAACTCAAGTACAGAAAGACATTGTGGGTGTGTGCCAAATGTTAGCAGCAGGAGGAATTACAAGTAAAAGGACATATTATGATAACAACATTAGAAACTATGATAGGATGGCTAAATGGGGACCCAGGCAGATGGGCCTGGGAGATCCAGCAACAGGCAGGATGTCATTACCTTAAAAGGTGGAAGACGCATTTTGGTAATGACTAAGCAGGCAAAGACAATAGAATCTTGTGGGGGGCTGTGACAGGCTGCATTTTCAAAAGATTACCACAATAGTAGCTCCTTTAAAACTCCGTTGCTTCCTTGTGAGAGATAGAATATATGACCTCACCTGAGTGGGCCTTTGTGAGGACTTTGATCCACCAACTAGGGCAGAAGTGGCTCTGAGATTAGATCACAGGATGCCATGCACTTGGAATGCTTGCTCTTGGAACCCACTGTCAGACCTGAGAGTAAGCCTAAGGAGCCATGGAGAGGCCCATGTAGAGAGGAACTGAAGCCCCTGGCCCATCTCCCTGAATTAGCTCCCAAAGACAGCACCAAATTACCATTTGAATGACGTCTGGAACCTTGATTCTCACTGTGTGAGATGAAAGGTAATAATTGTAAATACTTTGTTGTCTTTTTTTTAAGACCCTCTAGCATTGTCAATACTTTCAGCTGTGCACATGTGGAAGAGATTAGACCAAAATGCTAATTATATGTATTGCCTTTAGAGTATGGCCCTTAACAGTTAAGCTATAAAATTAAAAAAAAAACAAAACAACAACAACAACAAAAAAAAAAACTCTGCACTTAACTGGTAATCAGGATAAAGAAAAAGAAAAAAAAAATATCAGGAAAAAAAAATCCAAGCCAACAAAACCAAAAAACCAAACCAAAACAAAACAACAACAACAACAAAAACCCAGCTACCTGACTGCACTTGAATCACAGAGGACCAATTTCTGAAAAGACATGTTGATGTTGGAAGTTACTGAAAAAAGTTAACACTTGTTAATCTCTCAAGGCTGTGAACTTTGGGGGTGGTTTGTTATACAGGAATAGAAAACTGATATTATAACTAGTTTGTAATGTATAACTGGTCTAGTCAAAGAATATAGACAATTGGACCTGGACTCTAGTCTCTGGGAATATAGAGGAGAACTCATGATAAGATTCCAGCTTGGAGAAAATGAGTTATAGAATACAACTTCAAATATGAGGAACAAGAAAGAACATCTGTTTCTAGACCCTGGATGAAATATAGGGTCCTAGGAATGAAGGTATAAGCTCAGTTAGTAGGCATATGGTCAGGGCAGGTTTAACAAGTGTGACCTAATGTTTGAGGAGTTAATTGGTCTCACATTTGGAGCTAGGAAGGGCTATCCTGTGGGACAGGAAATTAAGTATGTCATTTGAGTTTTGTACTACAGCATATGTGTCACTTCAAGTTTCCAGTGTCAGAATGGCAAATGACTTTCAACATTCAGAAGACTCTGATTTATTAGTAGTTATTGCCTGGAGTAATATATTGAGAAATACTAAGAGGAAGCATCCAGGCTCATCAGGAAAAGCTTGGGCATCTGATTAATGATGGCTTTCACCAGAAGAGGAAAAAAAAACCCATTCAATATTCATACCATGCATTTCCTAGTCCTCTGTTAAATGTGACTAATTGCAACATTGCAATGCGGCTCTCATCACAAGGCCCAGCATGAAAGCAAGTGCAAAATGCCTCGTCTGCTTTGAACAGTACACTATCAGTTATTTGCCACAAATTGAAGAAAGTACCTAGAGTCTAAAAATTAGTGTTAAATTGGTTGTTGGGACTAACTTGTAGTACGATCTTACACAAACTACTTCATCTCTTTTCCTCTTCTTATGTAATCAAGGAAAACAAAATCTCTTCATAGGGTTAGTATGAGGGCAGATGCAAGGACTCATACGAATATGTTTTGTAGATGAGAAAGCCACATGGAGGTTCTTATTAATTAAAATTTATTTTATGAAGGCACATCCTCATTGGCCTAAAACTATGAGTCTAAATTGTTCCAGTCCCTTCACTGTTTGAAATAAACCATCACAAATACTATTTTATCTTCCATTATAAAGAATGGGTCCTTCCTTTTTTTTCCCATGAATGTCTCCCCAGTTCCTTTCCTACTACCTAATACATTTATTATGACACTGTCATCAGGATGTGTATGTTTTCTTGGTCAAAAGGGATAGCAGAATTGGGTGAAGTGACAGCTAGAAGAAACAGCAGGAATAGATGGTGGAGAACAATTGGTCAGACAAAAATAGAGAACAGAAACTTACCAGAAAAGAACGAAATCTAGGATCCACGTGGAAAGCTGAAATCTAAATTACATGGTAATTGCAAGTCTGAGAGTTGAGAATTCAGGTAGGAGTCAAAGGCGGTGAGTTAAATGAGCAAGAGATACTGGGCACAAATATCTTGCCATTCTACATTTCTTTATTTCAGTCAGGGAAGCTCATCATTATCTCTTTATTTTTAATATTTAATTTTTATGCTTGCATTCTTTTAAGAATTTACAGTTTTTTTTTAATTAAAAACTTTAAAATCTACCATCCTACATTAATCATCCTATGTGGTAAAATAGATCTACTTGCTATTTCCCAAATTTTCAATACACTTTTTCAACTCTACTTACAACATGTTTTCTATGACAGCCTCAGATCCATTGTCCTACCTCTCTTCCTGTGACCCTTATTGAAATATTGTTCATGTTTTGAGATCCATAGCCTCAATTCTGAGAAAGGAACACCTTGAAAAAGGAACTTCTCTCTTTTACCTTGCAATGTTTTTAGCATGATGCATTTGGCAATTATCACACATCATATTGCCAGGTGTCTCAGACAAATGCAGATGCCTGATTTCTTCACACAGGTTCACAAATTCACTCCCACAAGGCTATCATAAGTAAGAGTTTGCACACTTCTTTCTTTTTTTTTCATCTTTATTTCTGACACCACAGTTTATCTCTAATAGGAGTCTTTTTTTAAAGAGAGAGAGAGAGAGAGAGAGAGAGAGAGAGAGAGAGAGAGAGAGAAAGAGAGAGGAGAGAGATAATTTTTTAATATTTATTTTTCAGTTTTTGGCAGACACAACATCTTTGTATGTGGTGCTGAGGATCAAACCTGGGCTGCACGCATGCCAGGCGAGCGCGCTACTGCTTGAGCCACATCCCCAGCCCTCTAATAGGAGTTTAAATTTGTTAAGCAAATATAACTTGATTATTGACATAATTAGCTTATCAGACCTTTTTTGATATAAGTGAATTCTGTGCATTTTAGGGAAAAAAAAGGAATCAATAGTCAAGGGGAAAAAAAGCACTTTATTTTCACTGTGCACAAAAACATCCAAATGTAGTCTTTCTTTAATCATAAAGCATCAGAACTCAATGAGTATTTTCTATAAGGCTGTGGGTTTGGTTTTAAAATATCTCCCCTTACATGAATGATTTCAAACTACAATTTTAAAAGCAGCAATTTTCCCAGGCACAGAAATTTCTATTACCTATTCCATCTCTTAGACAGTTAATCCTTTTTGGTTTCACAATGCCAAAAGATTTTCAAAGAATGTTTATCCTTTTCAAATTTCAACTGAAAAGATATTGTTTCATCCTAACTGTGTGAAAGTTTTAATTAATGTAATATCAAAATTCATATTAATAAAAGAGAATACATAGAAACAAATTCCACACAAGAGGTTTATTTAAATGTGTATTGTGTTAAAGCTGAGCTCCTAAATGGGTAAAAGAGAATAAAAAAATATATAGTTCTCTGGGGAAGAGAGATGAAAAATAAAACCATCTAGTGGTGAATAACTCATTTAGCTGAAATGGAATTGATGAAGTATTTCTGTCTCTCCGTTTCCGTATGATGGTCTAGAATCATGGTTGGTCTAGAATTAGGTTCTAACTTCTCTAGCCTCTATTTCTTGTTCTACTTGTGATAATTTCTTGACTACTCCTGTTTGACAAGGCAATATATCCATTCTATGCAATCTTGATTTTTTGCCTTTCAATGTGCTGATGATGAGTGAATATTTTAGCTTTTCCATTTGCAGTGACCAAAAATACATGATGAGAACTATTAGGGGAGAAAAAGTTTATTTGGGGGCTCATGGTTTCAGAGGTCTCAATCTGTAGGCAATTGACTCTGCTCCTCAAGGCCAGTGGTGAGGTGCCATGGCAGAACAATGCGGTAGAGGAAAATGTCTCAGAACATGGCACCAGGAAGCAGAGAGAGACAGTTGCTCTCTACAAAGGCAAAGCATATGCTCCAAAGGGACTACACTCTACCTTCCACACCCTGCTTGCCTACAGTTAACACCCAGGTAGTTAATCTCTGTCAGGGGATTAATATATTGAGTAGGTTAACATTCTCACAACCCAACAATTTCACTTCTAATATTTCTTGCATAATCTCACACAAGAGCTTTTAGGGGACACCTCATATCCAAACCATAACAATGAATATAAGCAATAAGATGTCTACTATAATGTGGGTAGATGAATATTTAAGAAAGTATGAAAATAACAGAAAGTCAGAAGTACAAAATAAGAAGGCAAGAAAAAAATCTATCAGACTATAAGTGAAAAACTGTGGTCACATGATTATTCCAACATTGTTGAGCTGAGTGGGAGAAGACCTGGGAGGGACTTGAGAAAGTGATATTATACCCAAAGAGATAACTGTAAATTGCTTTTTGTCAGTAAAACTTGTAACATGTAACTGACTGACTTTTATAGAATGGGTTTCCTGTATGTTAATGACATTCCTGATGATCCCTCTAGCATAAGTGTCTCAGTGTTATTTTGCATTATGCTCAGGAACAGAAGCTAAATGGGGATTTTGTTACTTTAACAGAACAATATCTGGGAGGTAGAATTTGAAGGTACAACCCTTACAAGGTTAAAGGTAAATTATGCCCTGAAGTATAGAAAGAGATACTGACTAATCAGCACAGATACCTTATGTGAAGAACTTGCATGGTTAGACCAGTGCACATTAGTCAACTGGTACCTTAGGAGTGATTTATTTTCATATCTTCCAGTGACAGCAACATCACCAACATATTGTCTGTTACAATGAGCTCTTGTGTATAATAATCAAAAGCCTTTAGAAAAATTAGAAAAGCATTATATCTCCTGCTCTATAGAAATTAAAGATCTAGTGATAATTAAAAAGCTATAGGATGGATTCTCTTTCATAGGTACCATCAGTATACTACACTAAACAAGCTTTTTCTTCCTTTCTTTTTTCCTGGTGCCCTATTAGGAGATGAATACAGGTATATGCAGAGCTCAGGGGAGGAGCATTGCATAAAAAGCATCTCAGGCCTGTCAAAAGCCTAAGTCTTGTTGGATGTGCTCCAGTGCATGCGTGTGAGCACAAACACACACACACACACACACACACACACACACATTGGTTTACGTTATTGCTGGCTGTGTTAGTGACAATAAAATTGGCCAGGTGATCAATTTGATGCTGATAATAAACAATGGCTTTCATAGCTGGGGACATGGACAAAATGTGGCAGCCTAAATGATTATCAGGAAGTCAGCATTAATACAGCACCACAAAGTGTGTTGCCTTGCCTGATGCTTCCTTCCAATGTCTTATTTGTATTAAGATGGTTGAGGGAAAGGTCCAGGATTAGGTCTCAAGGACACAGGTACCTCATATATAATCAACAAAGTGTACATTTTGGGGGGTAAACTACAATAAGGGACAATCACCAGGGAAGTTGAGTAGGGGGCAATGTCATTTTGATAGCTCCAATTTCCACTACAGCTTTTCTGAAATCCAATTTGAAAGTGTTAAGGATTCCACGGTGCCTTGTATGAGGAAATTTATTTAAAATAATGTCTCAATGCTTGTTCATTATTAAAATGGCATTAATACTGTGAATAGCCAATTTTAGTGACAATACATTAACAGCTTTTAAAAACAACTTGTTAAAACAATAATAATTATTGGCACAGATACAGAAATACTTTCACAAGAAATATGTCACTAACTATCTGAATAAATCCCACAAAATGCTAGAATATAAAAGAGACTTAAGGGCCATCTATGACAGACAGTCATCTGGGGCTTTCTTAACTCCAATGAGGAATAATGAAGTTGTTGATTTATAAGACAGGCCTATCTAATAACTCCTCCTAAATACTGAAATTGAATTGGCTCCTTGACTTCCATCCACTATTTCTGATTGTACACAATAATGTTATTTGCTCTTTGAGGTGTTCATTTATGTTCACAACTCACAATTTACTAGTATAAACCTGGGGAAAATTACTTAAACTCTCTCTGGCTCAGTTTCTTTAAAGTAGATATAATAATTTCATCCATTTCACAAGGTTGATAAGGTTCTTAGACTAAATGAGTAAATATATGTAATTTGTTTACAATACTACCTAAGAAATTATGGGAAATTGGTACATGTCAGAAGATTTGAGGAAAATTTGATGATAACACAAACATGAGGGTGATAATTCAAATGCTGGAAAACATTTGGAATTCTACATGACTTGAATAGGTTCTAACAAAGAAAACCCACAATATTAAAATTGGTGAAAATTTTAAAAAGTTATATGCCAAAATAATACTTGAAAGATCATGTTAATTTATAAAGGAAAATTAAGTAAGGCTTAAAGGTAATGAAAATTAAGACTAGGAAGATTTCTTAACCACAAAATCAGTCAAAAGCATGACTTGGCCAGTTAAAAGTCAATGAAGAACAGGACTATGAGCAGTGTATATATGGTAAGTTAGATTGTGTAGGTCAGTATACTAAACATGTTTGTAGAGTTTATATGTATGTGTGTTCATGTGCATGTATGTAGATATTAGCTAGAAAAATATAACTATAATAGTTATCCTTGAAAAGTGGGGTTAGAAGTCCTGAATGTTGAATTTTGTAAACTCCTCTGTCAAATAAAATTATGATTTTATATAAAATACACATATACATTTTATATGTAATATACTTTTGTAGGTGTATACACATACACAAATAATATTTAAAACATAAAGGATGGTCAGTGGTAGAGCACTTGTCTACTATGTGCAGGGCCCTGGTCCTCAGCACAGCAAATTTTTTAAAAAAAGTAAAATGTAATCTAAGTGTCATAGTCAGCTTTTTTACTCCTGTGATCAAAAGACTTGACAAAAATAATTAAAGGAAAAAAAGTTTATTTGGGGGCTCACATTTTCAGAGGTCTCAGTCCATTGACAACTAACTCCAATCCTTGGATGCTTAGGTGAGACAGAAGATCATGGCAGGAGTGTGTGGCAGAGCAAAGCAGCTGCGGACATGGCACCCAGGAAGCACAGAAAGACTCTGTCACCACGGACAAAATGTATATCCCAAAGGCATGCCCAGAATGATCCGCACCTCTAGCCATACCCTACCAGCCTACAGTAACCACCCAGTTAATCCCTACCAAGGGATTAATGCACTAATTAGGTTAAGACTCTCAAAGCCCAATCATTTCACCACTAAACTTTCCTGCATTGACTCACACATGAGCTTTTGGGGGATTATTAATATCTAAACTACAGCACTAAGTATGCATTAATTAAAGTAAGTATTATATTCTCAACCATGTGCTCTAAAACCAACAAAACCAGATGACTAGTTTGTTTCATTCTATTTTGCAGTCTGGTTAAATGTTCATCTCAGAATAATGATATTAAAATCATAAAATAAAATATGAAGGATTACCATGGGAATTATATTTAAAAATTCATTTTCAAAATGTTAAAAATATTGCAGTGTATTCATATATCATCTAGCATTATAAAAATCCCCAGAATTTATTTTCAAACAGTGATTGGCTTATAAACATTTCAAATACAGCAACTATAAAGTGCTATGAAAATATCTCGTTTCTGTTAGTTACAACTTCATAAATCCTACTATGTTTTGTTGTCTTCATTTGTAATTGAAGAACATGCTAAATTTTAGTTATAGATTAGTTTCTGGTAGAGCCAGACAGTATCTTTATTTTTCTATCCACATTCCCACCAGACTCTGGGTTGATTAAATACACTTACCAAAAAATACTATGAGTAAGGTCATTCAATTCTTAGGAGAGCTTAAAAATAATTGAGAGGAATACATGGAGCATCACAAGTTCAGAAATAACACCAAATGTGTATGATTAACCTACAGAGAAACAATGTCCGATAAATGCCTTTGAGTAATAGTGCAGAAGTTTTTCCATGGCTGGGTTCTCAGCACTTGAATATTTACTTGTATTGCACAGACAAGGACTTTTCCCTCACCTTCTTATCCCTCATCCAGCTTCTTCACAGAAGGAAGAGCCTCCAGGAGATCATCACTGAGGTACTTAGGCAGTTGGGTTTTTTCTCTTATTTTATCGGTTCTTTTCAACCAGTAATTATTGAGTTGATATTCTGTATGTGAACAGAACTGGGGCTACCAAGAACTAAACTGAGAGAAAAGAAAGGACACTCAGAAGGAATGATATTTGTTTATAGTTCAGCGGGTAATTACATCTGGGGCATGAGAACGGAAAGGCAAAGTATTTGATTTATCATATGATGATTTATTTGTACACTGTTTATTTATCAGATAGATATAATAAAGGAGGCAGAAAATCAGTTGTGTATATACTTTAGAATATCAAGCAGAACACAAATTACACAAACATTAGCAATACACATTCAGAACCAATTCTACTGAAATATTGACAACAAGGTAGATTCCTGGAAATCAAGACTATTTTGTAAAATTGAAAATAAAAATCCCTAGTACTATAATAGGGATAAAAACAGAGTAATACAAATCTATGAATGAGGGAATGACAAATTTGGTCTGAAATAGATGACAGATGGGAACATTTTCCTAGGCCTTGAGGGAAAGGTAACATTTCAACAAATGAACAGGAAGGAAAATGCTTGCTTTGGGGGCTGATGAAAGGCTGGGCAGGGAGTCAGGAAAGTTCTCTCCGACAATAAGGACAGCTGAGTATAACAGTAGCACTAGATAAGTGGGGTACGGGCAAAGCAGTGGAGTATAATACAGGATACAGACGTGAAAAACAAGTGGCAGAGATTGTGGATAACTTGGAAACAACTAACAAGACGCGTGGGTTTTATCTTAGAGCAAATGGGAATCACAGAAGACTTTGAAGACAGAATTGAAATGAACAGAACTGTTTTACGAAGAGAACTCTGGCCACTCCATAAAGTACAGGGTACACTGACATAAAGATTATAGCAGGAAGATCTGTAAGCTAATGTGACAGTCCAGGTATGAGAACTTAGGTCCCCCAAAGGGAGGAATGAAATACATATTTTAGTAATAGCTCTGGTTAGATTTATAATAGGTTATTAGAGTTTATAATTTTATATGCTCTTGAGGCTACAAATCTTCCCTTCTCCTTCTGCACTACAAAACCTCTGCTATCATAGACACTTCTTGTTCACACACACACACACACACACACACACTAAAGAGGACAAGGAATGACAGCACTGAACTAGCACGAGAAGAGCCAAAGTCTACACCACAATGCGGCTTTCAGCAGTGAAGTCCCTTCTCTGGAGAAAGGGGACCTGGTGGATTTCCTTTAGCATACAAAGGATTCTGCAAAAGACAAAAAAGTCAAAGGCTTCCTATAACTCCATAGAAAAGGAATAAGCATAGGACTGGCTAAGCTTAGTGGTTTAACCTGACACAAACATAGAAATATGAGTTTAATGTGTTCCCCTACTTCTATAAATGACTAATGTCCCACTGAATGCATATGAGATAACCCTATAGGAATTTTACACTTTTTTCAGAAAATAAGTCAGTGTGCAAAGATTGTTGCTGTCTAAATAACAAACTTAACATAAAAATTCTGACAGAAGGCAGCACAGTGCTAAATATACTCACTAAAGGATATCAGTTATCAAATGCTCCCAACAAACACATTTTTGTTATCAAATGTTCCCCAAATCCATTTTTTGGGGGATACTGATGATTGAATTCAGGTGCACTCAACCACTGAGCTACATCCCCAGCCCTATTTCATATTTTATTTAGAGTCAGAGTCTCATTGAGTTGCTCAACACCTCACTTTTGCTGAGACTGACTTTGAACTCGCAATCCTCCTGCCTCAGCCTCCCAAGCTGCTGGATTACAGGTATACACCACTAGGCCTGGCTATAATCTCAATTTTTCTCTATCAATTTGTTAATTTTTTAGAACAAAAACAGTAATTCAGAGCTGGTGAATGACTTTCGTGGTTAGTAAGAAGTAGACATCGGCACATAAGTCAGAAATTTTCTTCCAGAGACAAAATGTAAAATTAGTAGCAAACAATAAATGTGGAGTTACTGTAAAGAGGGTGGGAAATGACTAGAATAAGAGAAACTATTGAATCAGTAAAGCAGTAAGAGTTGATAGGTCCAGATGAATGTAAGAAAATGCATGGATGGCTGAACAAAGAGAAGTGAACAAAGAAAATACAATATTAATGGGCTGGGATTGTGGCTCAGCAGTAGAGCACCACCCCCAACATGAGCCGTTCCCGGGTTCGATCCTCAGCACCACATAAAAATAAAGGCATTGTGTTGTGTCCATCTATACCTAATAAATATTTTTTCTAAAAAAAGAAAATACAATATTAACAATTTTAAAAATGAGTCCTAGTTCTCTTTGACCCAGTAACTACTCAGTACAGAGTCGGGACAAAATCATAGGGACATTTGTCCTTCTGTAAAACTAAATGGTGAGGGCTGAGGATGTGGCTCAAGCGGTAGCGTGCTCACCTGGCATGCGTGTGGCCCAGGTTCCATCCTCAACACCACATACAAACAAAGATGTTGTGTCCGCCGAAAACTAAAAAATAAATATTGAAAATTCTCTCTCTCTCTCTCTCTCTCTCTCTCTCTCTCTCTCTCTCTCTCTTAAAAAAAAAAAACTAAATGGTGAGAGCGACTTCCAGCCTTAGTGTGAACCTAAATGCTACATTTACCCCTTCACATCCTATTCTTCATGGATACTTACAGAACATTTAAGCAAATTTTAAGCAAATTTTGGAAGACCTGATTTGAAAAGACCATGTAGAGGTAAAGGGAGGCGGCCTCTTATAGCATTCTGTTTTCCAATTTGCTTCATTCTGTGTAAAAGTGGTTTATTATTTTTCTGAAGCTTAATTTTAGAACTTTCTGACTTGCTCATGTTAAGTGAAAACCTTTTAGTCAATTTAAATTTGATTTTTAGCAAATTATTTTCCATTTAGTAGTAAATTAATATCAATAAAGAAAAGCAGTTGGAGTTGTCAAAGTGTTAAAAGGAAACCCATTCTTATTAGCATTTCCTTTCATATTTATCTGACATAATGAAAACAAATGCATCGGTTCCTGCACTTAATACTCCATTGCTGATGACATTTTCCTGTACCTGCACATGCTTTTATAACTTGTTATAAATATCTCATACCACTTGTTCAACTTAGACTTCTTACTGAAACTTAAGGACACAGGAAATGTCATATGGAATTAGACCGATGGACCTACTCAATTCATTAACTATGACACAAATTGAAAAACTATGATCTTTATGAAACATACATTGTGCCTTCTCTGCTCTACAGAACTACAGAACAGTTCGATCTGCCTTAGAAGGGTGCCTTTGGATAATATGAACGTTCCCTGGGAATTTTTCAGAAAATAAACCAAGGACTGAAGTTGTTCAACAAAACAAATAGTTTTAGTCATAACCTACATGATCATTAATATGGAAAAGAAATCATATTTTCCATGTAAGAATACTGACCCAGCCTTGTCCTTCTCTCCACATTTCCCTTCCCATCTACCAGAGAATTTTAAATAATCTAAAATGCATTGCCTGATTCAAGCTTTTGCTGAACCTTATTCAAGAAGAATTATTTTTTTTCCTAAGTATTTGTGTTTTTATTTGAGTGTTGATACATTTTATATTATTACCTATTTATAGGGCTGCTCAGTCCATCTTTTACAGTACTGGCTCACTGAAGTGGCACATCTTTTATGTCATGGAGAAAGACTAAGCAGTGAATAGAATGGTCTTCAAACATAAAGTTTCTCATATCCATAAGAATAGACAACTTAGTAATTTTGTGTTTATGAATAAAGTCACAGGAAACCTAGACATCTTCCTCTAAAGCAGAGATGGAATACTACAGCTCAGCTCTACTCTGGATTTTAGGTAGCATGTTCCACTCAACCCTGGAGCTAACGTTAAAGAGTGCCATGGTATCCTTCAATACAATGAGCACATTGTCTACTGCCATCCATCACCCATCTTTACACCTGCATGAGACTGACCATGATTCCCCAAGTTCCCTTCACAGTTTCTTTATGAAACCCTTTTGTAAATAGTACCTCAGAGATCTACTGTACATCCCAGCTTCCCATGAACAGTCTGCAGACTCCTTCACATTGACCTCAGGCTGTGATCCCATTTCCTACCCATTTGAGGTTGTCTTCCAACCTTGCCAAGCAAATGTCATAGTAAAACAACAAGAAAAAAAAGAAAGAAAGAAGGAAGAAAAGAAAGAAAGAAAGAAAGAAAGAAAGAAAGAAAGAAAGAAAGAAAGAAAGAAAGAAAGAAACTTTAATATTTAAAGAAACCTAAAAGCATATAACTGATATATCAAACTAATATTTTTAAGAAAATACTTCTGAATTCTATACTTTCAGAAAAACCTTCATATTCATTGCCACAATGTAAATGTGTAACTTTCTAAAATATCTGGAAGGTACTCAGAATTCACAGCCTGTATAAAATTTACAAGATTTGGTAGAGTTTGGAAAATTATTAAAATATGAACTTCAGGAAATGATACAATCAAGACTCAGAAATAGGATATAAGAAAGGATAGATAAAAAACGCTTTTTCCACTTAAGACAAAATAACTGGTAAAAATAATACTGATAAGGTACCACATGTCATCATCCTGAAACATTTTTCTGTCCTCCCAATCCCACCTCAAGGTCTGCCTTATTCAACTTTCACTGGTCTCTCTGCTTTTTATTGCACTCATACATGGAATTTCATACTTTATAGTTCATTTAATACTGAATTATCCTGAATAAGTATAAGATTCTTATGTAGAACATTTCTTCCCCTTATTTTTTCTGCATCCTACTCCATTACTGAGTGTGCAGTAACTGAATGAATAAATGATTAAAATAAATATTCCAAAACTAGCAAGATTTAGCTCTTATCAGACATACTTTTAAATTCAAAAGGTAATTGGAAAAACGGCTGAACTTAAGGCTACACCACAAAGCTGTTTTTAATAAATGACTGATGCCATTTACAACAAATAACAGACACACTGAGCTGAGAAACAAGAAATCTTTCAAAGCCCATCATATCATATCGGATTCATAATTCTCAAGACATTTAAGTGCCTACATTTTGTGAAAGTTTAGAGAATCTGTTACTATGGTAATTGTTAATGTGAATTTCCACAGGGAGGTGCCAGGAAGGTTTAAATGTTGCTATGCATCTATTTTAGAATTATATACTGAATTTTTTATATCAAACTTCTATTGTATTTCCAAGCTCAAGTATGTGAAAGTGATTTCATGTTTGTAATCTTAACCCTAATAAAAATTATTCTAATCAAAAATTAAGTTAACTAACAACCATAATAATAATAAACAGCACCTGCACTAATGAAAATACTTAGTTTAAGTGGATTAGAGTGCTTCTAAAAAGATCGACGGATAATTTCTAGTATTCCCCTGTCTGTCCCATTGACTTCATTCCTCCTACTCTGTTTAATAACTGACCTTGTAAATTTTAATTTTGTTTAATGTTTTTGCTATTCCCAGTCTGCCATTGATCTGATGCAAAATTCATTATTTGTGAATTTTACATCTATTTCATTTTGGGGCAACTTGAAGTATTGCATAGGTGAATTCTTTGATACCAGTTGTCTCATATGGAAGCCAACTAGAAACTAGTTATTAAACAGAGAGTGGATAAACCATGTCACACATTGTTCACTATTTCATCTTCAGTATTTAGTACAGACATAATAAATAAATATATACTTGATAAATATATACCTAAGCAAGGAGTAAGTAGAAATTAATAGTATGTACTATACAAAGTATTAATATGTTGCCTTTCCTGATATAAAATAACCATTGCTTAATTTTATTGGGTATAGAAATATTGGTGAGGCCTCCACAGTTCACTTATTCAAGCTATCTTTATTTCCTACAAAATATATGTTAGTCAAATTCAGTTTTCATACCAGAAAGGACTTTAGATGTTGGTTTGCATGACAGAGAGACACACGTGAATGCTTATTTTACACCCTAATGGCTTTTCCAAATATATTATTTGTATACTGTGTGAATGGTCTTGGAATAAATGAACTAGTGAACAAGGTAAGACATAGCCAAATATGGGTGGAAGTTTTGCCCATAATACTTAAGAAAAAAAGCACAGGTAGATGTGCTTTCTGTGGGGAAGGAGGTGGTGAGACGTGGCAGGAGACAGTACTGACCAGTTAAAAATTGACACCTCTAGATTCAGGGGATCAGAAATGCATTTGACATTTGGATAGAGAACTAAATTTAAGAAGCAAATGAATCTTGGTATATACTCTGTCTGCCCCAAAGCAAGGATCACTGAAATCCTAATGCTTGATATGGGTCTTTTCTGAAAGATTTTCCTAAGCAAGGGATAACTGGAAATTAGTAACCAGTACCAAACAAAATGTAAATAAGTTTCCCTTCCTGATATAAAATAATCATTGAATAATTGTATCAAATACAGAAATATTGATGAGGCTTCCATAGGTCACTTACTCTAACTACCTTTATTTCCCACAGAATCTATACTTTATTCAAATTCAGTTTTCCTTCAGAAAGGAAACCTGTTTTTATGACCAGAAGATCAAGTGAATGCTAACCTTGTCAAATACATAATATGTATTTTACTACTTAAGGTTTTAATTTCTGTGGAAATGGGGTTGAGAGCCAGCTGTCCAGCTGAACATAGAATGTCTATTTTGCCTGATCAGATTGCCACCATGCTCTTTTTCTAATCAAAATGTTCTCTATTCATGTTTTTTCCTGTTTTCCTTTCCCTTCTCTTTCTCACCTGATCAAATCCTCCTAGTACCTTGAAGGCCAAAGCAAGTGTCATTTACCCCTAAAGATGGTCTGACTGAGAAGAGTCAGATTATCTGGCACCTACAGTCTTCATTGTCTTCCTAAGTCTACTTGTATTATTGTACCTACCAAACTCTTTCCTTTACCTCTCTGCAGCTCTTTTTCTCTATAAGCACATGCTGTTTTGATGGTAATCAGCAATTCTTCTTAATTGTTGACTCTCTAGAACCTGAATATAGCAGATACTTAATAAATATTTGAATGGATAAGGACTGAGTGACTGAGCCCTTGATAAAGAAGATGTCTTGCTAATAACAGAAGAAAACTCATGCTTCCTGTGCCAGAGTGGTAACAGTCATAACTGTGAAGTGAATGAGAATCGAACAAATGAAAATCAGGCGTCTTACAAGTCGTGGGACATTGGTAGTCGCTTAGTGCATGTGGATACCAGATACTCTAAACTTTCTTACATTAACTTCATATTTAGTGACAACTCTAATAGAGATTTTATCAACCCCCCCTTACCTTATATCATTTTAAGGACATACTCCTATTTAATAAAAACAGATAATTTGGACAAAAACTTTCCCCCTTTAAGTGAATGGACTCGTCTACCACATAACAGTTCCATTTGATATGCAGGGAATCACAATTTATTAAATAGTATGCTAGCACAGAGGAAGTTTGTGTGATTCTATCACTTAGTCCCCAAAGACCAGATCTCCATTATGGGCCAAAATTATCCTTTGAAATGGAAGTGTACTATCTACAGTTGTGTTTGTGAGCATGTTTTTCAACTATAAGATCAGTCTTTACAAATACATCCCTCAGTTCTTTTCCATGCTATGTTTATTTTGTTTATGTAAGCCAATGGCTGGGACATAAAAGGAAGCTTTCTCAAGAGACTGAATATTAGAAAGTCATGCATCTAAATGCACAAAACATTCAGTATGCCAAAAATGGAATCAAATATATGAATGTGTAGTTTGATTTCTTGGTTAATAACATTTTGTAGTTTCCATTCTGCCTTTCCACAATAGGACCAGTTCCCAAATAGAGCACATTAACTATTAGAAATGCTGTTAGGATAATGGAAGATGCTGAGAGACACAGTTCAAATGGCCTCCATGCTGAGAACTGAGTTTATAGACAGACAGTGTGGGTTGCTTCCTTTGGTTCTGTGGAACATTTTTTGTTCAATCACAAAATGCCAGAGAAAGCTCAGATGGGGAAACCAAGGTCTGAGATCAGGAATTTGTATAAGCTTAGCAAATGGAGGGATGTGCAATGAGAATGAGGGGGAGAGATTTCCAAAGAATCATTAACTAAACTTAATCTGAATTCACTACAGTTTCCTATATAGGGAATGCATTATTGGAAGAACAACAAAGAAAATTCAATAAAACTCTTGATCCTCTAAATAAGGGAAATGAAGTCAGGATAAGATTTTTAAAATTGAGAATAATGCAATACATTAAGTCAGAGGCATATATTTATGTGTGGTCCAAAGACCTTGGGGATCTACAGGTCAAAAACATTTCATAATTATGCTAAGATGCCTCTTTACTCCCATTTCATCAAAAGTGAACAGTGATATTGCCCCAAAACTCCATGATGTATGATATCACAATAGATAGAATGCAGAAAATATCAGAAGTCTATTAACTTAGACATTGAGAGACTTGACAAAAAAATAGTGTTGCCAGTTTTTCTTTTTTCTTTAGAAAGTAAATAAATATAGTTGCTTTCATACATTGTCATTTAATATGTGATTATCAATATTATTTCTAAATGAATTAGTATACATTTCTAAAATTTCCCAGTTTTAATTCTGATCATGGCAAATATTGAAATATGCATTCGGCTGTCAAATATTTAAAAAAATAAAATCAATAAACCTAAAAAATACAATAAAGAAAACACTTGGGGAATTCTCCATAATATATAATATGCTAAGAGATCCCAACACCAGAAGTTTGAGAACTGCTGGTTTATATAATCTTCCCTATCTCAGTATCTTTATTATTCTCCTAGTTGCACAAGAAAAGAATCTGGAGGTCATTTTTTTACTTTTTACTCTTCTCTTTCACTCATTCTTCTATATTCTTACTATTACCAAAGCTTGTATACATTCTAGTAACAAAATAATTGCCCTCTCTACTACCTCTCATCTCCACTCCATCATCATAACTTTTAAACCATTCTCCTCTTACATGACAACAGACCCTTCAATGAACTCCTTGCTGCTACTCTGGCCTCTCTTCAATCCATTCTTTTATTCATCCAAGGAAGCTTTATCCAATAGATGCTAGAGCCTCAGTTCCCAGATCCTAGAAAACCATCAAGAATGTGATACAGTTTTTGGCACTTGAAAATTCATCACTAATATATTAAAGGGGCAAAACAATAGTCTCCCAAATAAAAATTATTTTCTATTTGAAAATCTATACACTATTGTATTCTATAGATTTAGAATGTCCGTATAATGTCAATCAAAGCAACTTAGTTATAGAAGTATTATATTTAACTAAGGATAAGGATGCAGTTTAACATACATGATAAGATGTGGTGTGCTTATATATGGTTTCCTTATTTGGAAATTATCATCTCAGCAAGCAATCTTCTGAAATCCTGGTACCACTTTTGCAATACCAATACTATCTCTCTGAAGGTATTTTATTTTTTTCTGAGATGAGATAAGGAATAATTATGGATAAGAGTTTACTGACTCCTGCTTGTTTTGGAGAGTTTTCTCAGAAATGTGAAAATTAGAAGAGATAAATTAATAATTTGATGTGATCCTAATGAGACATAATAGCTGGTCTCTTTTTAAAGGGATATTATAAATGCTGGCATGAAACTGAACTATGACAACTAATGACAGCAGTGAGGCAAATTCTGATTAAGGCTATTGTATTGCACCTTCTCCAAGTCATGTGAATATCTTTTAAAAATAAATATGTGTAACACCTTAAAATAAATAAAAAGTTCAAAATATTTCACAAATATTCAAAGCTCAGGAAATAATACTAGGTTGAATTATCAGAAATAGTCAATATTTGATCTTTCTTAACTATGTAAGTGGTGATTTTACAATTTGAAATCAAATGTAGAGTCTACATTTTAAAAGTGGGTTATTTCCTAATATTCAGATTCCACATGTAACATTTCTATATATATATATATATATATATTTAGAATAATTAAGGGGAGGAGTGAGAAAAAATAGGGAAATATAGGGGAATAAGATTGATCAGATTGTATCATGTGCATATACAGATATGTCATAATGATTCCCACTATTATATAATACACCAATAAAAATTCAATTTCTGGCCTGTATTATTTTTGTACAGAAAATTTAATGATTGCATGGTTAACTGATAAAGACATGAGAACTAAAATATTGGCCAAAAAATAGGGAAAATAAAAGATTGGGGAAATGTGAAGGAAAGAGTGAGAGAAAAGA
The DNA here is from genome assembly GCF_964194105.1 of Spermophilus citellus. NCBI lineage: Eukaryota > Metazoa > Chordata > Mammalia > Rodentia > Sciuridae > Spermophilus > Spermophilus citellus. Next base: position 37,962,948 of record NC_138198.1, read on the forward strand.
CCTAGACTTACTTGAAAAATCTGCATGATATGCCGCATGTTAAATGGAGAAAAACAATTATCAAAAATATTATCCAGTGAAAGGAAATGGAGGGAAAGGATAAGGTGAAGGAGGGAGAGTACACATATCTTTGCTTAGGAAAATTTCTCTTTCTACATGAATGCTAAACTGTAAGCAAATGAAAGTCATCAGTAAAAGGTGCATATTTATTTAATTGCTTTTATTTTTTTAAATACACGACAGAAGAATGTATCACAATTCTTACTACACATATAGAACACAATTTTTCATATCTCTGTTTGTATATGAAGTATGGTCACACAAATTCATGTCTTCATACATGTACTTTGGATAAAAATGACTATCACATTCCACCATCATCACTAACCTTACCCTCTCCCTCCCTTCCCCACTCACCTCTCTTCCCTTTCTAGAGTTCATCTATTCGTCCCATGCTCCCTCTCCCTACCCCACTATGAGTCAGTCACCTTATATCAGAGAAATCATTCATCATTTGTATTTTTGGGATTGGCTAACTTCACTTAGCATTATCTTCTCCAACTGCATCCATTTACCTGCAAAGGCCATGATTTTATTCTCTTTTATTGCTGAATAATATTCTCTTGTGTATATATGCCACATTTTTAATCCATTCATCTACTGAAGGGCATCTAGGTTGGTTCCACAGTTTAGCTATTGTGAATTGTGCTGCTATAAACATTGATGTGGCTGTGTCACTATAGTATGCTGTTTTTAAGTCCTTTGGGTATAGACCGAGGAGAGGAAAACTACAGAATCCTAAAGAAAGAAATCAAAGAAGACCTTAGAAGATGGAAAGATCTACCTTGCTCTTAGATGGGCAGAATTAATATTATCAAAATGACCATATTACCAAAAGCACTATAGAGATTTAATGCAATTCCTATCAAAAACCCAATGGCTTTCCTCATACAAATAGAAAAAAGCAATCATGAAATTCATCTGGAAAAATAAGAAACCCAGAATAGCTAAAGAAATCCTTAGCAGAAAGAGTGAAGCAGGTGGCATCATTATACCAGACCTTAAACTATACTACAGAGCAATAGTAACAAAAGCAGCATGGTATTGGCACCAAAACAGACTGGTAGATCAATAGAGGACACAGAGACTAACCCACAAAATTACAATTATCTTATATTAGACAAAGCTGTCAAAAACATGCATTGGAGAAAATATAGTCTCTTCAACAAATGGTGCTGGGAAAACTGAAAATCCATATGCAGCAAAATTAAATTAAACCCCTATCTCTCCCCATGCACAAAACTCAAAGTGGATCAAGAACCTAGGAATTAAACCAGAGACTCTCCGTCTAATAGAAGAAAAAGTAGGTCCTAATCTTCATCATGTGGGATTAGGCCCCAACTTCCTTAAAAAGGTACATATTTAGCACCGTTGGTGAGAGGCTGTTTTTGTGTTTACATTTGATCTACTGTTATCAATATGAATTTTTGCATATGTTCTCTTTCTTTTTGTTTTGTTGTGATTAGGATGTAAAGGGAGACAGAACTGGAAAATCAGAAAAACCTGGGTTCAAATTATTGGCTGTACTTCTTACAGACAAGCAAAACTTCTATGGGTTTAGTGTCCTTTTAAATTGAATTAATTATCCACCTGGATCCACCATGCATGCTTTGTATTAAAATATCAGTAAATACCATGCACACAAAGCTATAATCACATCTTAAATTTCAAAGGCATTATTATGCCTTACAGAAAGCAAGGAAATAATCCATTTTGAGAATATTGGTCATGTTAGGGCATTGGCATAGGAGTGCTTTTAAGTTGAGTGTAATAAGTATAGAATACAAGAGTAATGGAAATTCATGCTTTACAAAAATGTTAATTTAAATATTCAGTATTGCATATATTTAATAGGCAAACATCATAGAACACTGTTATTTTTATGTTCCATCCTGAACTGTTTTATTTTAAAGTCACTATCCATCCCTAAAACCTGCTGGATATTTGTTAGATCGTTAAAGTCCTTGACCTATAATTTCCAATATCAAAACTTCAATATCGGCACAAATTGTCTACCATCCAGCTTTCTGTATTCTTACAGCAAAATAAAGTAGACTCCTGCCATTTTAGATCTAATGCTCATAGCTGCCATTTCAGCAGTTATCCCAAAGTCTCATGTTATGGAGGATACCATGTGGCTGGGATGCTGGGTAGGTTTGAGTGACCCTTTCCTTACAATCCCACTCAGAGAGTAGGCACAAAAATGGAGACTTCAGTCCTACAACCATAAACAGAAGTGTATGCCAACAATATGAACAAGCAAAGGAGAGTTCTTTCCTTCCTCAAATCAATATGTGAGAAAACACAAGAAATGAATACTTTTACTTCAGCCTTATAAGACCCTGAGCATCCAGGAAATATGTCAGATCCTTTAAAAACAGGAGATAGGGGGCTTGGGTTATGGTTTAGTGGTAAAGACCTTGTCTCACATGTGTGAGGCACTGGGTTTAATTCTCAGCACCACATATAAATAAATGAATAAAATAAAGGTCCATCCACACTAAAAATATTTTTTAAAAACAGAAAATAGTAAATATATGTTCATAAATGTTCCTTTTAGTATCTAAAACTTAGTGGTAATTAGTTATGTAGCAATAGAAAAGGAAGGCAAGCGTAAACCTCATCTTCATCCTTTATGTATTCTCCAAGATAAGGAACACTGAGGTGGATATTTAAGTACTTAGAACACTGGCTAGGCAAGCACATTACCACTGAACTAAATCCCCACATCCTTAAAAGGATTCTGCATTGGATTATCTTAATTGGAAACAAGACACTTGATTCAGTATAGTGCCTGGAAACTGCCATAAAATAACCTTGCTATCATTTAATCTTGGAAGCTTCATGCAGTTTTTAAACATTTTTTCTCAATCGATAATGGTAAATTACATGTGGCATGGATATCATCCCAATTTCATAGACAATAAAACAGAATCCATAAGTAAAGTTTCAAGAGTCATGCTACTAGTTGATTTTCTTTCTACTATGCTATTCTCTACTTTTTACCATTTCCTTTTGAAATTCCCTTGACATTCAAAGCTTTTGGGAGTACTAAATTCTCTCATGAATCTAAGGTGCCTTATAAAACAAGAATGAGGATTGTTACCATGCTTATCTTGTTCCATCCTTGTTGTCCCACAGGGGCACTGTCAAGTGCTTCTCACATGCTAAACAAGTGTTTGCTAACTGATTAGATACAAGTAATATCAGCCACACCTTATTATACTTTCACATTCTAAGCAAAAGAATATTCATAATAATTGTAATTATTAAGGAAGCCTCTGTGATATTACATATTCTTCATACACTTATACCTTAGTTTTCACAATTAGCATGCAGAGAAGTTTTAATTTTCCATCAAAAATGAGGAAACTGAATTTTAGAAGGATTAAGTCATTTGATGAAGGTCATACGGTTATTAACGATGGATACAGTCACAAATTCAGGTCCATCTACTCTTAAGGTTGTACTTTTTCCATATTTCATGTTACTATACTAAGGGAACTTTCAATATAGAAAAGTAGCAGCCAGTAGCAAGAAAGACTAGAGAGTTTCAAAATAGACTATCCTTTTTACTTGTAAATCTATAGGAGGCAGTACAAAATATATCCCTTTGAATCTATTCATGCCACCCACACAAATTATCTTGACAGTATAAAATACTCTTTTATTCGATATGATGTTGATCACTAATTGCTTAATGCTTGCATGCAGTGTAACTGATATAAAACCACTCTCTGGTAAAGAAAGCTTAGGCACATTGTGAAAATTCACAAAATTTTCCAACTATATTAAAAAACTCACATAGATTGTAATATTGCTAATAGTACTTTTGTAATAAATAATTTCTATAGTACATACATAAATAAAATTTTAAAATTATTTTGTATTTCAAATTCAACATGCATTTATCATTTTGTACCGTGAACTGTAGTGTCTGCAAAGCTCCATTTGCTTCAGAGTTTTAGAGAAGGCTTTGGAGTCACCATGGAATCCATGTCTTCATAAAGGTCTTCTCTACCTGTTTTCTGCAGATTATAAAATGCTACCAAATTATCATGGCCCCAAATAATCTTTTTGTATTTTTTCATTAAACAACTCAAGCTTGCAAAATCTTGCAGAGCTTGACTATCTAGATATTACTTCATATCTAGAAAAATGATATTATTCTCAGTCTGAATAAGAATCCCGAGGATGACAGTTTTCAAGGACAACTGACTGCACCTTTCTTTTAGCAATTTCCATTTGCCAATAGTGACTTTCAAGCATCCAGCTGTATATCACATCTAACATAAATCTATACTGTTGCAATTTTTCTCCTGATGTTGCATCAAATCCACTGTGACTCTTAAAATAGGTCAAATAACCTTTGTCTCTCTTATTCACCCTCCTCCTTATGCCTTGCTCTGCTAGCCACCTGAAAAGTACATAGAAAGTACTGATCAAGTATTCTATGATTGAAAAGATATATTAAAATCTCCGGAAAAGAAATTCTCACAAGCTGCTGCAAGCAAAATCATTGAACTGTCTATGGGTAACACAGTATCTAATATACATTAATTCTCATTTATTTATGTATATATTTTTAAAAATGTTATATCTGTTTCCAAATTATTAGATAAGGACTTCTGATTTCTATTTCAATAGTCACTTCTGCCACAGCCATACAGCATCCAGTCATTTGTTTATAAACTACATTATTTCATTGCTTCATTGGTAGAAAACCCACCTGCAAATATAATTTTCACATTAACATAAATAGGAGTTTCTCAGATTGGAGAAAATGAAGAGTTTAGCAATTAGTAACTGGAAGGCTAGACAACTAGAATGTAGAAACTTTACACCTGTTTAGTTATGAAACTAAGCATGTTCCAAAGGACTCAAATAATGCACTGTGGGCTCAAATAATCTGACAGTGGATTCAGAAACCATCAATCAACAGGTGTAAAGGAAATATAATTGACTTTAAAGATTAATTTTAAAGGATTCAATAAATATTCAATAATGCAGGCTAACAGCAAGGAGCAGAGATACCATCAATTAAAAGCATATTTCAATTTGGCCACAAAGAAACTACATTATAGACTAGTAGTTATGCTGATTATACTAGGTATGCTTTTATTACTCTTATGCTTTTCTAAAATCTCACTCAAAATCAAATTGCACCTAGGTAATGTATCATCAGCATAGACTGCTTTTCCTGGGCTAATATCATCTGACAGAAGGAGGGGATTCTTAAGTTATGCATAGAAGGAAAAGGAAATCATCGTAGAATTAATGAACACATGGGTAAATGAAGTGTTAATTACATGAGTCTGGCTACAGGAAGATGCTTGAATTCCTGTTAATTTATTGAAGAGGGCACTAACACTGTATGTTGGGGGTTCACCAGGAAATGAAGCAGGTGACATGAATAAATGCAAACAAGAAAATAAGTGATTGCAAAGTTTGTTTATGCAGACTGTGTAAGACTAATTATCTGCAAAGCATACTTTGCACTTAATCTAACTCCTTCTTTTCTGTCCTTGACTTCAATGCAATCTACTCACTAATAGGTAGAACCATTTAACTAAATATATAGCATTTTTTAATTTCATTTTCATGTTGGGTATAAAATTGAGTCAAAATCTACATATTTATATATGAGCCATTGAGTTTATATATAATCTTTTCCCAATTATTTTTCTTGTTAGTGATGTTTTTTTTCTGGTGAATAAAAAGCTATTGCATAAAGTGCTTAACTAAATAAATGTATTTCAGCCTGCATAATTCAAGATGTTTTATTGCATATATCATCTGTTGAGATGCACACAGTAATCTTTGCTTCTTTAGAAGGTAGAATATTTCAATAAATGACCATTTTTTGAAAATTTTTATGTTAATATAACACTTTCCTCTGTATTCCAGATCTCTCCATTTTATAATAGAAAATAATTTGCAAGACAAATGCAATGTATATTTATAAAGCCTCTTATGCTTTTTTAAAACCTCACTCAAACCAAATTACATTTGATCCTTGCAATTTTGTAAGGCAGATGAATTACAAAAATATGAGGTTTCTATAAGATTCCAGCCATATACAACTTAATAGTTGAGATGTTTAAAAGTCCATAGCTGTATCAGGCTCTGTCCATAACTGAATAATTAGTCAGAATTTCATACTGAACAAAGCATTAAAGGTGAACATGGAATGATTCACTGAGTGTAGGTAAGACTAGACTGCCACACATCATTGTCATTTCACAACAAATTTGCTTTTCTCAACCTTTTACAACACATAGATTTAATGCAGAAATTTATATATAAGAATGGCATTAGTAAAGCTGGTCATTTTATTTATTTTTTATTGATTAAAAAAAACAAATGACACCAGAATGTATTATAATTCTTATTACACACATATACCACAATTTTTATATCTCTGTTTGTATATAAAGTATGTTGACACCCAATTCATGTCTTTATACATGTACTTTGGATAATGATTTTAAAAGTGCCTGAATATTCAAGGCACCAAAGAATAATTTGCTGGAGTTAGAAAAAAAAAGCTATTAGAACCCAGTACCATAGCAGGCAGACCCAAGTACTGTCTGCCAAACTGAAGAATTTCTATACTGTCTTTGTACCTTTATACACTCTTTTATGTTGTTTTTAAAAATGAAATTTAAATTGTAACTTCAACGAATGTCCTTATTTCTTTCCACTATCTTCAAATACCAAGAAAGACTCGATTACACCTTAAAATGCTTATCAGATTAAACATTGTGGGTAGAGTTGAATTTGGCTAGTGTTTCTCTCTCAATGTAATGTCAATCACAAGGTAAATCATGGTGCTAGAATTTCATGGTGAAGTTCAAGAAACAAAAAGCAATAATTTCAATGACAGTCTTAACAAAGAACTAGAATGCTACAGAAAACCACAATCTTCTTTTCCAGAACTAAGTATACTATTTCACTCACAGGACATCTTTAAATGGCTCTCAACATTGTTCAAACTCATTTACTTTCCTCATTAATATCTCTACCCATTTAAAATAGGAAGGATAATCAATTATCCTGAATATTTTACTTAAAGCCATGTCAAATGATGGATGAATGACTCCTTGATCTTTTAATGCTCTGTTCACTTCATCCTTTGTACACAGTATGGCATATTAGAAAGGACATGCTTTTGAAGACAGATACCCAAAGTTCACTCCTTCTCATCCTGAAAATAGAATATTTCCTTTAAAAGATTACTATGAAAATTAGGTAACACAATTCCATAAAATACTTAGTACAATATTTAGCACACAGGGCTGGGGATGTGGCTCAAGCGGTAGCGCGCTCGCCTGGCATGCGTGCGGCCTGGGTTCGATCCTCAGCACCACATACCAACAAAGATGTTGTGTCCGCCGAGAACTAAAAAAAAATAAATAAATATTTAAAAAAAAATATTTAGCACACAATAGCTAATGCTACTAGATCAGAATCCCTAGAAGACTTCTGAAATATTTAATGACCACTGCAGGAGTGCTCGCAAGTAAAGCTATGGGAAGAAAAGGAAACAGGAAAAAGCAGGGAAAGAGATCCTCTGACATAAGCTCAGCTCAGTTGTATGGTGGTGAAGGGCTTTGGGAGAGAAGAAACATTAAAAAGCCCCATATTTAGTGCTTAACCGTTTATGTGTTATAACTACTCCTGCCATACTCAGTTTTAAGTTATCTACATGACATCACTCAATATAGAGTCTAAAAGTAAGGTTCACAGCCAGCTGCAGTGAAAGCTGACTCAGCACACCATTTAGTTTAGACAGATCCTACAGGGATTTCTGGAATGTGAACAGCACCACAGAATTTTCCCACCTAGAGGGAAGAGAACTGGCTGATCCTCTACAGGAACCAGTCAGTATTGACTGTGGGATGCCCTGAGGGACAGGGATCACTGCCAGGGGCTGTCATCAGCCAAGAGCAATCCTCAGGAGAAGAGTTCAGCCACCCACTGCTGCCAGCCCACATTATACAGCAGCTGGGAAGGAAGTGTTTCTGCCCATTAAAGGTGTCTCTGAGGTGACCCTGGTGGGACAGCAATGTTATCTAATATAGTATTCAATAATGAGGCTAAGTTATTAACTCACTCCTCTAAGTTATTCTTGTAGTCCTATGTGTTTTATTCATATTATGAGTCTATTATATCAACTTATCAGATAAGCAAATGACACTGGAGACTGTTTCAAATTAAGGGCATTTCTAATGTTGAGGAGTTAGTTTCTGTCTCATAAGTGGATTATGGACTTGAATGAAATATTTCCTTCTCTCTCATTAATAGTTCTAAAAATGAGGTCCTAAGAGCGCTGGATTAAAGCAAGAAGCATCGGCTGCTCCATTTTACCTCAGAATAACAACAAGAAAACTGCCATTGGTATGATAGTAGATATTAATATTAGAAATGGTAAAGCATTTGTAAACATGGGTCTACTAATGTAAGAAATATAATTATGGTTTCCTAGTTGAAGCATATTGGAAACAATGGTCAGTTTTGAATTTAGCACTATACCTTTTCAACCACAAGATGAACTTAAATTATTGTATGCTTGCATATAATTCTTTATTTGCAATCATTAGAATTTTATATGTATTTTTTAAATAACTACTTATTACAAATAGGTAAACCTGGATTTTAAAAATGCATAAGGTGGGTCACTATGTAAAAAGTTCAATAATGTTTTGTAAGTAGAAGTGATTGAACCAGATTGGAATATTCTGCTTTGCTGTCTTGTGCTCCCACAAATTTTCATATGTAGAAAACTTTGTTCTGTTCTCATGCATTTTCAAAGAGACTTCAGAACAGTACACAAGGTTTTTCCCATGGAGGCATTCAAGTTAACTCATCTTTATACCCAGAGACAATGTGGAAACTTAAGCATGTTAATCATCAATGCTCAATCATAAATTAAAGAACATAAAATAAAAGTGGTGATGAATATCTAGATAGAACTTCCAGAAGCACAATACACATTTAAATATACATACACAAAAGCTCTTAATAATCATTTTAATTTGAACAACAACAAAAAAGAAATGCTGAAACTATGCAGATGTTGAATTTTAAATGAACCTGAGATATTAATTTATGGTAGTAATTAATATACATCTAAATTGTATGATTTGTGCTCATCTTATTCATGGTATTATCTTTTTCATTGTGCTAAATGGTTTTCAGAAACTTATGATCACTAGGCATGGTGGCACACATCTGTAATCTCTGCAGCTCAGGGGCTGAGGCAGGAAGATGGCGAGTTCAAAGCCAGCCTCAGCAACAGCAAGGCTCTAAACAACTCAGTGAGACCCTGTCTCTAAATAAAATATAGAATAGGGCTGGAAATGTGGCTCAGTGGTAGAGGCCCCCTGAGTTCAATTTCCCGTACTCCCCACAAAAAAATTATGAGCAGTAGAATTTCTACCAACTGCAGTCCATTTCTATCTTCTTTGCATAATTTCTTAAATTTCTTAGTTAATACTCTAATTTAGGGGATTTTAGGTAATAATAGTTTTATGTGCTATACTTCTGAATAAATTTCTGTACCTGGCATTGAACATACACTGTAAGATGTGAGTTCATATCCGCATATCTAAGGAATAGAATACTGCACAAGAGGCTGGCCATTGTGTCATCACACAAACTGAACTTGAACCAGTCTTTAAAACTTACGTATACGTATGGAACAATTCAGTTCTCTAAGCTTTATTTTCCTCATTTATAAAATGAAAATAGCAAAACCTGCATGATAGATTGTTTGTATAATAACTTATAAAAAGATCCCAATGAGAATTAAACAAGAACTATATAATAAACTGTTAGCACTATACCTAGAACACTGTGAGTGCTAGCTATATGCTATTTATTCAAAATGTGCTTAGATATTAGCTACAAAATTCATATGCAAAGCCATGCAGAGATGTTATATTTTCATGGGAAAATTGAGAATTGGATATACTCATCTTTGTGTGTGTGTGTGTGTGTGTGTGTGTGTGTGTGTGTGTGTGTGTATATATATATATATATATATATATATATATCATTATCCAAAGAAATCTAGAGGTTTATAATCACATTTTTGAAGATATAAAAAAAAGTAAAGCAATTGGGAAACAGATTTCTTGACTTACAAAAAGGCAGAGGTTCAGGTGTTAGTAGTATATACTTGAATGTGCAATTAGGTCAAAATGAACTTTGCATAGGCCACACAAAAGTTTATGACCGTTAAGTTTTAGTATGGTGACAATATTATATTAGAAAATTTATAAAAAGATTCAAATGAGAAGTAAACACCTGAAAAAAAGTGTTAATTGTTTCAGTAATGAAGTCAGAAAAAGGAATTAAGCAAAAACCCTCAGATTCTTTGAAGACATCCATTATCCAAGCAGAAAAACTTATTCCAATGCAAACATTTAAATTGGGGCCCTGGGGTGTTGGAGGGTGTGAAAATATAATTGATAATAGAATTAATTTTGTGTCACTATTTTAATTTTCAAACTTGTGTCCAATTAAAGAAACTGAAAGATAAAAACAGAAAACCCAAGAACCAACTGGTAAGTGCTTAGGGAGAAAAGATTAGACAAAAAAGAAGTCGCAATGGCAAAGTACTAACATAATACAATTTAGCACTATTTAAGGAATGACTTTCTGAAAAGAAGGAGTATACGTTATCATCTGCAAAATTAAAATGACCTACATTGAGGCAAACTGTCATGACATCTCAATGAAGACTGGACTTACCATTTCACTACATCTTGTCTTCTAGTTAGGAACAAGTTAAATGACATTCTGCTCCCCAATTATACGTGTAATTATTTTTTATTTAATGGAAATATTTGGTATCTTCTCTTCATCTTTGATGTTCTGTAATTTGATTGCTATAATATTTATTTAATTAAAATCTTACTTAATATTATGAAGATAAATTAGTTGTAGGGAAGTTCATGCATACTGTTTTGAAACATGAAATACATAGGAGACAGAGTTTAAAGTTGGGACTTAAACGGGTTGTGGGTGATGTTTCTAGACTCCTATTTTTTAAAAACATGCTTCATTCATAGGCAAAATTAACAAACTACAAACTCCATGGATAAAAGATAATCAATAATATTTTTTTCATTCCTGTAGCAAGATAAAGTAAATATATATGTTGAATAATTTAAACAATTCAAAGGAAAAATGTCTCATTGGTTCTATACACTTTGGGATACTTAATAAAGTCAATACCTCTCTGATGAAATGGAGGACATAGTACTTTTCATTCTGTTTGGTTGTTCAGTTCTTAGTTAAGAAAAATCTGCCCCAGCTTCAGCAGAGGTTTAGACTTCAATAAGAGTCTATAATTAAACCCAACAGCACTTCATGTGGGAATTCATTGTCTCATAAGGCAGAAGGCAAAATGTATAAGATGTTACCATATTCCAATAAATTGTTTAACATTCTTTCAAATATGCTTTTCTAAGCATTTACTAAGATGCAATCAGGTGAGGAAAAAGGAATGTAGTCCTTTTATTTAGTGTGCTTGAACATCAAACAGCCTCAGATCTTTTTAAAATATATATTTTTTTCTTATTCACCTGGAAAAAATTTCAAAGGTGACTTTGTCTGCTTGGAAAAAAAGTAATAGGATAGCAATGACAGGAAAAGACAAAGGAGACAGAAAGTGCTGTAATTCTTCGTATCACACTGCAAGTGGAAAAAAAAAAAAAAAAACAGAATGATCCCGCCCTTAACACAAGGCAATAGTGACTGTACTCAGTCAATCAACAAAATACGTAGTTGATGCTAATTTTGCACCATGTCCTACAGAAAAAGTAATGATCATCTCAGATTTTATTACTGTCTAGGTCTTAGTTCCATGTGTCCCAAACTTTAAGGTGAGTATAAGTCAACTAGGTATCTCATTAAAATAGAGATTTTTCACCCAGCAATTCTAGTAGGGGAAGGGAAGCATGAACATGGTAATACACTCCCAGGTGAGGCCCACAATGCTTCTTTATGGAGTGCACTTTGATCAGCAAGGAGTTATAATGTGCAGTCCTGCCATCACACATAGTCAAGGATCACAAGATAAAGTAGACTGACTTTATCATTTCTTACTACAGTATACACTTTATTATTCATAGTCAACAAAACAATGGAAGTTTTTCAGGTTAACCCAGGAAGTCACACTAAACACTTTCCCAGGGACATCAAGACAAGAGAAGTATTTCCTACTACTCTATTTCAGTGTAAAATGCATGCACTTGGATAAACACTACAGGAGCATCCAACGTAAACACGGGAACATTTATAAACAGATCCACACATTGACACCATCTGAGTAGTAGTCAGCCCAATTCAGTAAAATCTCAAAGTTAGAGAAGTTGTAAAGATTGTTTCTAATGTAAACTCCAGATGAAAATAAGCTAATGAATTATGTACTATCCTAAGGCTATAATAAATTTTTAAACAAACCATTCCTACCCCAGATCTTATGTACTGAGATAAAAAAAAAAAAAATTACTCCGGATAATAAGAAGGTAAACAAGCCTCCCATGTTCACAAATTCATTGTCAGTGGTATTAAATCATAGATTTTTAAGTATCCATATTTCTGAGTTAAGATACTTCAAGCACATCTGTAATCCCAACTACTCGTTAGGGTGAGGCAGGAAAACCAAGGCCAGCCCGGGAAACTTAGTGAGACCCTGTCTCAAAATAAAAAATAAAAAGGGTTGGGGATGGGCTGGGGATGTGGCTCAAGCGGTAGCACGCTCGCCTCGTATGCGTGCGGCCCGGGTTCGATCCTCAGCACCACATACCAACAAGGATGTTGTGTCTGCCGAGAACTAAAAAAAAATAAATATTAAAAATTCTCTCTCTCTCTCTCTCTCCTCTCTCACTCTCTCTTTAAAAAAAAAAAAAAAGGGTTGGGGATGTGACTTAGTGGTAAAGTGGCTGTGGGTTCACTTCCTGGTACCCCCCAAAAGGAAAAGAATAAATATTCAGTGTAATCTTTTAAATTTATAACAAATGTTAACCATGTTGTATAATACTAAAGTTATAACACAAAGTTAATAAAGTTACTTTGTGTTTTCTTTTGGATGAAAATGAATTAAGATATATGTTGTTTTACTGATTCCTGTTGGAGTAAAATTATTCATTGATTAAAATATTTGAGAGAATTAGTTTATATTTTTAAGAAACCTAAATAGCCAATTAAAATTGCAGGTTAGTAATCAATCGAAGATAAATATGACTTAGAATAAGTAATTTCCTGACAAAATTTGATAAATTCCTAGGCTATGGTATTAATGCAAATATTTATATTGGATTTAAATATCTTCCTGTTCGACCTTATTGTTTCTAATAATTGTAGGTCAAAAGATGTTCTGCAATATAGAGAACAACCAATAAATATAACACTTATTGACATTTTAACAGTCTGTGAAACTACTTACACTTACTAGAGAAAAAAAATCACTAAAGCAATTAAAGTGTGGAACACTATAAATGAAGCAGATTAATGTAAAATTAATGAAGTATTTGTAGGACATTTAATGCCTACATCCTCATGAACATATGGTTTGTTTTAGAACTAGTAAATTGATTGCCAAGGTTTATTTTGAGACGTTCAACCATAAATGTGGTAACATGGGTGATTTTTATTCATATTTATTTATAACTAATCAAGTAGAAATAAAAAATAACTTTCATAGACTTTGGTCAGATATAAAAATCAGTCTGACTAAATTGTTTCTGACCTAAATGATAAATAAATTGTAACATTAGCATTAGAAACCTGTTAAATGAAATGATTTGATGCACACCATTATTTTTGTAGCTATTAAACATCTTTTGGAAATGTTTCCGTCCCTCTTCAGCTTTTTCACTCTATCAGTCAATCATCCCCCAATCATGTTGCTACTGACTACTTATCAAAAATAGTTTTTAAAAGACAGTGAAGGAGGGGCTGTGGATGTGTCTCAAGCATGCGCGGGGCACTGGGTTCGATCCTCAGCACCACATGAAATAAAGATGTTGTGTCCATCGAAAACTGAAAAATAAATATTTTAAAAAAAATTCTCTCTCTCTCTCTCTCTCTCTCTCTCTCTCTCTCTCTCTTTCTCTCTCTCTCCTCTTTCTCTCAAAAAATTTAAAAAAAAGACAATGAAGGAAAAAATATGGTTATCTTCATAACTTGCTCATGCAAAAGATGCATAATTGAGTAACAGAGGCACAATACAGTTGAGTCAGATTCTCTTATTTGCACTTTGACTTTGGCACCAACCAGCTGTGGGACCCCGAAAATGTCATTTACCCTTACTAGTTTTACTTACTAATCTTCCTCATCAGTAAAATAGGGCTCAAATGATATACCATAAATAAAGCCTCTTTAGGAGGAACAATTCAAAATAATAAGTCTAAATCTAAGAATACTTTCAGAGTAGTTATAAAACTAATGTCAATAAAGAAACATACATTAAATATAGTTCTTCATTCAAAAATACCAATGCAAACAAACTGATCTTAAACATAGCATCAAATAAGTTAAAGCATAATCATGTGTGCCACTTCTTTTTCAGATATTTGTTATAATAACCTTCTTTTTTCTTTGCAGATGATTTATATAAAATTAATGGTTATCTAACTGCACTTTAAATGATATGAAAAAGGAGGAAATATTAGGACTTGGCAACATTATCTTATAAATTCCTCTTCCAAATGAAAGCTGACAGGAATCCAAGATTTTATACTTCTTTACTTCTTAAAACCTTCTCAAAATGGTAAGAACCAGCCCTGGCCCAATTCTCTGAACACAGTGGAATTTCAACAAGCATATATTGATTGAATTCCTTACAGTACACCACCTAGGGATTTTCAGACCCTATTATTTCACAAACAGACTATGATAGTAGCCTCCAACCTGGGATTCCCTGCCTCTAACTTTACACCACTTTCTTTCTATCAATAGAGATACAACCAGATTAACCTTAAAACATCAATAGGCAATTAATAAATATCTTCTATTGATGAATTCATAATCCTGATCAACTTTTATATAAAATCATTTTTAGGTGCATTTCTCCTCATTCTTTCCAGAATTTAAACAAAAAAAAAATGGAAGGGGGTTGGGATGCTATTCTACACTCTTCTCTAAACTATTTTAATTTTTTTCTAACAAGTCTAGAGTTAACGGAGTTATTTCTCTAAAAATAATGGAGACTAATTAGTCTCACCATTCATCTTGCTCTAATATATTCTCCTCAATACATAAAAGTACCTTAAAAACTATTATTATTCAAATTAATCCTTAAAACAATTATTACACCCAGGCCAGGAGTACTTTAAGTAACCTGCCATATCACATAGGGACCTGGGGTCATGCTTAGAACTGAAAAATCCTCTTACTCAGCTCAACATTTTTTTAAAGTATGAAATTTTACAGAAATAGCATCCTCCTAACCCATGTAATTGACACATTTATTTCTTGGCACAATAGTGAAACATTTGTTGGAAATAGCTCCACATTAACTTATAGTTGCTGAAGAATGCTCCAAAAACAGTTTCTAATCCATCACTGTCAATCATGGCACCATTGCAACATGAGTAGGTTTTTTGACCCAAACAATACACAAAATGTTTATTAACGCCACAGGAAAAGCCTGATTTTGTCCCATATAACTATATGCAATGAGTTATACTTAATGTCCCATCTACTAAATAAGCATGATGTGAAAAGAATTCCTTTTTCCCTCACTGAAAGCATTGACATTCAGAAAAGGAAGATCTGTGTCATTAAAGTCAATAATGTAAGGCTGTACAGTTAGTAGTTTCAATCTCTATAGTTTCCTTTGCAGGTCATGAAAGAGGAAATATTACTCCATTGTATTCTAAAGAGGTTCATTGTCAATATCCTTCACACATTACAATTACTTTCTTCTTAAAGCTTTTAAAATAGATTTCTTTTTTTTATTTATCAAAGAAATGCATTCTTATTATATAGTTTTTACAAAAATATACAAAATCTCATAACTGGAAAATAATAGTACAATTATATAAAGACATAAATTATACTAATGAAACATATTATATATTATAAAATATATTTATTTATATTTATATATTACATATAAGTACTTATATGTGAATTAATACAATGATACATATATATACATATATATTTGATTAGTAGTATTATATATATAAATATACATTAGCCAAAGATTCATAAATTTATCTAGATGGATGGAAGGATATATGGGTTGAAGAACACACCAAATAACAGCCAGACAAATTATTTTACTCACTCTTGCATCATGAGAATTTCCAATCTAATTGAACATTTTTAGGAAGTTATAGCAAGTTATAAATGCTGATTGTACAATAATTCAAAATTATTTTGTAATGATTTATCCATTCTCTTATTGTATGTTTTATAAAGTTTTTCAATTTGTATTGTTTATAACACTATGAGGACTGTCTCTATAAAATAATATTTTCCTATTACACATATTCCCCTCCCCTATCCTCTGGCAATTACCATTTCCGCTTCTGTTTATGTGAGAATTTGATTACTCTAAATACCCCTTGTATATGGAACCATACATTATTTGTCTTTATGTGAGTGACTTATTTCAATTAGTATAATGTCCTCAAGTTTCACCCATGTTGTAGCATTTGTTAGAACCTCCTTCCTTTATAAGGCTTAGACACTTTGCTTTAAAAATAAAAATTTCTTTGTATCACCTGTCATGGCCAACTTACAATTGAAACACACCTCTCCCAAATACAACAGTTTGAGATCCTCCCTCTTTCTATCCATTCCCTTCTATCCAGTCTCCTCTGATGCTCTATCCCAATAGGAAGCATCCCATATTCTAACACCAATGGATATGCCTTGGATTTTTAGTGAACGATGGAAATTTAGATATAAGGGCAGAGATGGCTTGAATTTTATCATCACATTAATCTTCAACTTCTTCTCAATGATATTTTGCCTTTTAAAAAATATTTCTCTTGATTGTAGTTGGACACAATACCTTTATTTTTATTTGTTTTTATTTTTATGTGGTGCTGAGGATCAAACCCAGCACCTCACATGTGCTAGGCTCTACTGCTGAGCCACAAAATCAGCCCTGAGATTTTGCCTTTTAGCACAAAGATTTACTTAATTTTCCTAATAACACAATCTTGGAAAAAAAAAATTTCTATCAGAAGATTCACTGAAGTCAGTTACCCTCTCTCTCCTTAAAAATTCTGCTTTAGAGAATTAGGTGTGCAAATGCTATTTCTAGTTTTTGATTCCCTATGCATTTTTCTTGCATCTACCACTCTTCAAAATTATTTTCTATAAAGAAACTAATATTTTGACCTGTAAAATTGAATTGAAGTCTGGTCATTTTATTATCTGAACCGCAGGAGCACTTGACATGATTGCTTATGCACTGTATCTTTTAATATCTCTTCACCATTGTCTCTGATAACACTTCTCTCTGCTGGTTTTCCTCCTTTTCTGAATGTTTACTCTATTAAATTGCATTAAGCACTTAATCCTCCTCTTCTTAAATATCACTTACTCTCACCTGTCATTCTATCCACAGCCTGCTTACCTTCTCATCCTGCACATTCTCATAGTCATTAAAGAGATAATGCATGATCACGGCTTCCAATGTTCAATTCCAAATAAGCATTTCCCTTCCAGTTTCAGACCAATTAATACAGCTGCTTACTTGATACCTATATCATCTTCACTGTCATAAAAACATTTCCAACTCATTGTACTCTACTGGGTATGATGTTTTAGCAACTCAAAAATATTTCCTCCATGATTATAGCAATAATCAAATAAATTAATGATGAGTTTATATAAAGAAAGATGTATCTCTCCTTCATAGATAGATGAAACTTTGACTCTTTCAACCGTTTTATCTAACTACCTAACTTAAATCATCTATTTGGTTACCCAGTTTTTGACCAGTCCAAATAAACCCAGAGATTAAATACTATGGAAACTATTTCCTCAGTTCTCTCTAAATCCTCTTCAGGATGTTGTTTTATAATTTTACCACTTCCTTGATATTTTTAGAAGGGTATTTATGAAACTACTTTTTCAGATACTTAATCTGAAATTTAGCTAGTGACTTTTTCCCATTTGGAATTTTAATTTTGTCACTGGTATTTTGAGAAGGGCATTTAAAAAAACCCTAATAATCCCTCAATGCTTACATGTTATTTGTCAAGGTTGAGTGTGTATTCGTTAGTTCACAAGTACTTGCATACATCTCTTTACCTGTGTCCATTACCACATACATCTGCTTTACAGTTAAATAGATCAAAGTTTAGTTAAGTCAGAATGCAAAGGAAGCACTGGATTCCTAAATCCTCTTAATCTAAATAACTTCTACAAAAGAGGCATCATAGATTTCTGGGTATACCTTATGGCAAGTCCTAGGTATTCCGTACTCTTCACAATATATTGCTACAACCGACTTTTTCTCACTTTTCATTTATTCTACAATATAATAACATAATTGAGGGCATGGATTCAAATATTTTGGTCTATAAGTTACTTAAGGGACTTTCTGGGATAAAGCCTCAGATTCTAATTTCCATCAATCTCTCACATGATCCTGGGATGGGAATGATAATGACATTTTTAGTAGTGAGAGTCTAGAGCCACATTAAGAGATCAGGTTCCTTCCTGATCTCTCGACTTATTAGCTACATGATAGATGGTAAAATATTGAATCTATCTACATCATAATTTTCTGATCCATAAAATGAAGAATAATAATATATGTCTTATACTATTGTTATAAAAAAAAAAGGTACATCATCCTGTAAAGTTCTTTAAACAGTGCCTTGGAAATTACATGTTCTTTGTAAGTGTAGTATTATTTAGTATTTGATAAGGTTTCTCAATCAGCTCTAAGCTTTATTTCCATAGTTTTTTATCATAACTAATTGGGAATTATATTATACTGTTCTATAGACAGTTTTATTCTGCTGCAGATGCAATAAAAGAGTACTATACAAAATAAAACTCTTGCAAAATTGGAGGCTATAAACAAAATCAAAATATGTGGCAACAAGTTTAGTACACTGAGTATGATAAATATGTCTAAATTAAACAATGATTCCTCTTACTAGAAACCTTTAGAAGCTCCCTCCAACATTATTACTAAAAGACCAGACCACCTGGCCAAACTGCTAGTTCAACAGTCCACAGGAAATTCAATCCATCAAAAAGCACATGAGTGAACTTGGAAGCAGATCCATTCCTAGATAATCCTGAAAATATTTTCTTTGTCACAAGAATAGAAAGTTATACTCCATGTATATATATAATATGTCAAAATTTATTCTACTGTCATGTACAACTAAAAAGGACAAATAAAAAATTTAAAAATACATATTTGCTTTGTGGTAAAACTGAAGCTAAAGGACCCAGCTAAGCCAATCCTCAATTCCTAACCTATAGTAAAAAGTAATAAATATAGTTGGTTTAAGCCTCAAAGTTTTGGGCTCATTGTTATACAGCAATGGGTAAACAATGCAAATTCTAAATATTAATATAAATGTTGTTGTTATAGACAATTTTATATGAGATAATTTCCCTAAAATTATTGCATTTAAGACAATTGTGACATTTAAGTTTGACAGAAATATGCTAAAACAGAAAATCCCAGACCCTCCATTTCCCATAGGGACACTGATTGAACAACAATGTATACAGATTGATCCCCTTTGTTAGAAAACATAAAAACAAGAGCTTCCTGCCCTTCAGGTAAGTGCAAAACCAAACATGCCACACCCAGAAGAAAATCTGTGCTATTTACATGCCAGGACCCTTCCCCTTCACAATATGTTACCAATGGGAGAAAATTCCCAGATTTCTTCCTCTTCTGAGGAGGGGAAAAAGCTAGCATAGTTGTCTAACATTGTGGTTTTTTGATCAGGGGTTTGGTAAGGAATAGTTTGTCTTGCCTTTCTTGAGGCACTGATGGTAGATGGCATGACCTAGATGCCTGGAGACCACCAAGAACAAAACAGAGCTGGGTGGATTTCTGCTGCTTTGGAGGAACAACAGTGTCACGGACACACGCGAATACAGCATAGTGACTTCACCCCAGAAAGAACAGAAAAGCAAAGTGTTTGTGCAATGTCTCAGCTTTTCATGGGGGCACCTGAGGGACTGGATTCTGTCTCAGCTGTCTTAGAGTGCGGACAAGACCTAGCATAATCTATATGTGTGGGAGGGTATAAGAACAAAAAGGAGATAGGTAGCTTAAATCAGCTGTAGACACAGACAGCAGAGGGAAAACAAACAATTAAATTCCAAAAAAAAAAAAAAAAAGAAAGAGAGAAAGGAAGGAAGGAAGGAAGGAAGGAAGGAAGGAAGGAAGGAAGGAAGGAAGGAAGGAAGGGGAAAAGGAAAAGGAAAAGGAAAAGGAAAGGAAAGGAAAAGAAAGAAAGAAACTGGAAAAATCTTGTTAACTGGGAAGTACATACACAAGTACAGAGAAGATGCATTTATAGAAATTATTTGGGAGAACTACAGATTCTCTAGGTATCCCAATTGGTGAAGGTCTTTTTCCTTTGTAAAGTCAATCTGTAAAAAACTGGGAGTGTTCAGTGTTTTTTCATGTATATGGAACCCAATACAAAGCAACAAAGCACAAGAAGAAGACATGAAATGTAATCTCACTAAATGAATGAAATACATGTTTAGAATATTTCCTTAAAGAAACTGAGGTACAGATGTTCCTTGACTTCCAAATGGGGTTACATACCAATGAACTCATTAGAACACCATATATTTCATGCTTTCATAATAATATCAAAATGGATTCTAATGTTATATATTGCTAAAAAGAACTAACCAAAAAATCAAAACTTCACTTAATAACCTTGCGTTTACAGAACATCATTGCATAGCAACAGAGTACACAGAAGAATACTAGCTGTTTACCCTCATGATTGTGTAGTGGACTAGAAGTTGCAGCCCACTACCAATGCCAAGTATCACTAAAAATATTATATAGCAGATTACAACCTTAGGAAAAAAAATTAAAATTCAAAGTACTGTTTCTATTGCATGCAAATCACTCATGCACTATCATAAAGTTAAAAAATTACAAGTCAAACCATAAGTCAGGGACTATCTATATATGAATTAGCTGAAAACTCAAAATACCATCCATATAGATTCAACAAGCTCATTGAAATGATACATTAAGAAAATGAGAATATCAACAAAGATAAAAAATATTTTTAAAAACTAAATGAATTTTGGATTTTAAGAATAAAATTACTTAATTGATAAACACTCATACAGGTTCAACAGCAAAATTAATGAAACAGATGTAAAAAATGTAAGTTCAAAGGGAGCCCATTTGAAATTGTTCAAAGGATATTTAGTCAAAGGAACAAAAATGGAAAAGAATAACCTGTGGAAAATCATTGACCATCCAATATGTACACTATGGATGTCTCAGAAAGAGAAAAGGAAGAAAGGGGGGCAGAAAACACATTTAAAGTAATAATTATAGAATATTTCTAAAATATGGGAAAGGAAATGGACACCAAGAATCCTAACAAGTACCAACCAGAATGAAACTGAAGAAGATTGCATTATGGCAAATTGAAATTGACTTGTTAGAAATCAAACACAAAAGGAGAATTTTAAAGGCAGCAAGACATGACTCATCACATACAAGGGAGGCTCCATAAGATATCAGGTGAAATGATTTCTCAGCAGAAATCATTCAGGTCAAAAGGGAGTGAAATTATATATTGAAAATGCTGAAAGAAGAACAAGCCTATCAATAAAAAATACTATATACCCAAACAAACATACTATATAAACCAGAGAAATATTCTTTAAAAATGAAGTAGAAATAAAGACTTTTCCAGTAAACAAGTATTAAATAAATTACCACTAAATATATCTTATAAGAAATGTTTAAAGGAGTTCTTTAAGATAAAATGAAAGTATAGCCAGGTATCAAAATTAAAATATCTGAAAATATAAAGCTTGCTGGTAAAGGTAAAAACTTAGACAAATGCTAAACCCCTAAAGTAACACAATGTTGGTGCATTAATAACTTTTGACATTGTTACAAAATTTAACAGACGAAAGTATAAATAATAAACATAACTTAAAATATGTTAACGTAATGCAACATGAAATGATTTAATTTGTGCTTATCAATAACATAAACAATGTGTGGGAGGGCAAGTAAAAGAGTGTAGATCATTGCTTAAGATTGAATTTAAAATGTTATCGATTTATAATAAATGATTCATGGAAACTAATTACTAACCACCAAGAAAATACCATGAAAGACACATAAAAGAAAACAATGAGACAGAAATCACACCATATGAGCATAAAAAAGAACCAATGAAACACAACAGAAAACATTAAGACAGGATAAGAGGGGAAAAGAGAGAGAGAGATAGGATATAATGCAATCAACAAAATGGAAAGACTAAATTCTTCCTTGTCAGTAATTACTTTAAATGTAAATTGGCTAAACAACCCAATCTAAGATAGAGTTGCTGAATGGATAAAAAAATATATATATCTAACAATATACTGTCTGCAAGAGAATCTGTTTGGATTTAAAGAAGCACAGAGTCTAAAAGTGAAAGGATGGAAAATAATAATCTGTACAAACGTTGGACAAAAAGGAGCAGGGGTAGCTCTACTTATATCAGAAAAAAAAATAGACATTAAGTCAAAACTGTCATAAGACACAAATAAAGACATCATAAAATGGTCAATTCACCAGTATGAATTACAATTATATATGTAAATATATATCCACTATCTGAGCACCTAATATATGAAGCAAATATTAACAGAAGTGATGGAGAAAAAGACAACAAATTATAATAGTAGAAAATTTTAATACCCCACTTTTAATAACAAATAGAGATACCAGACAAAAGATGAATAACTTGAGTACTTGAATAATTCTATTGACTAAATGAACTTGTAAATGTCTACGTAATATCTCAACAACAGAACACACAGTCTTCTCAAGTGTACATGGAACATTCTCCAGGGTGGATCACATGTAGGCTACAAGAAATGGCTTAAAAATTTCAAAGACTAAAATCATACCAAATCACTTTTTCAACCAGAGTAGAAAAAAAACTAGAAATTAGTAGCAGAAGGAAAAATATACATATATTAGACAAGTCACTCCTAAGAAACAAGAAATAAATCCAAGGGAGGTTAGAAAGCACACAAAAAATGAAAACAAAAACACAACATACCAAAAATTATGGATGGGAGCAAATTAGAACTGAGAGAAATTTAGTATAACAAACTCCTACATCAAAAAAGAAGAGGTATCTCAAATACACAATGAAACACTACAATTCAAAAGAAAAAAAAACTAGAAAAAGAACAAATGAAGGCCAAAATTAGCTGCAGGACTGCAGGAGATAAGAAAGTAAGAGCAGAAATTAATGCAATAGAGTAAAAAAAAAAAAAAAACAAGAAAAATAATCAGAGAAACTATTGTTTTTTTTTTAAATAGGTTAAAAAATATTGACAACCTCTTAGACTAAGAAACAAAGAGCATGAAAAAATCAAAAAGAGACATTAAAGCTGATGTTTCAGATAAGTGATCCTAAGAGATTACTTGAACATAAGCACACTGTATAACCTAGAATAAATGGATAAATGACTGGAAACACAAACTAACAAGAATGAGTCATGAAGAAATATAAAATCTAGACTGACATAATGAGCAAAGTGGTTCAATCAATAATCAAAAACCTTTCCACAATGAAGAAATCCAAGGACTGGATTGTGACTACACTGTAGTTTTCTGCAAATCATTTTTAAAAAGCCCACATTAAGATCATATTTAACAGTGAAAAAATTGATTTTCCTCTAATATCATGAATAGGGCAAGGATGCCCACTGAGCTACTTTCATTCAGCATAATACTGTAATTCATAGTGATAAAAATATAGGCAAAAGATAAATTTTAAAATGTCATTCAGACAGAAATTAGTAAATTATCTCTTTTCAAAGATGACATGATATGTAGAAAACCTTATGATTATAAGCACACACACAGACACAGAAATTTTAACTAAAAAACAAATTCAGCAAAATGACAAGTCATAAACAGAAAAATAGATTGGTTTTTGTATGCACTAATAACAAATGATCTGGAAAGAAAATTAATAGTCACATGAACATGGCATAAAATAATAAAATACTTAAGAGCAAAGTTAACCATGGAGGCAAAGGATTTGTACACTGAACACTGCAAAACATTTCTGAAATAAATTAGAGAAGACACTTAAAAATGAAAGTTTTCCATTGGTGTGACACAAATACCAAGTCTGGTGTTTGTGGACTGGAAGATTTATTGTTGTTGAAATGTTCATTCTACCCCAAGTGATCTACAGACTCAATGCATTCCCCTTAAAAATACCAATGACAGGGCTTGGGATGTGGCTCAAATGGTATCGCATTTGCCTGGCATGCGTTAGGCACTGGGTTCAGTCCTCAGCACCACATAAAAATAAAATAAAGATATTGTGTCCACCTTAAAAAAAAACTAAAAAATAAACATTTAAAAAAACATTTAAAAAATACCATTGACATTATTTGCATAAATGAAAAAAAATCTTTAAATTCATATGGAACCACAAGTTATTCTAAATAACAAAAACAATCATGAAGAAGAATACAGATGGAGCCCTTATGCTTTCCCCACTTCAAAATAGTCTACAAAACTACAGTAAAGAAAACATGATGGCAGGGGAATAAAGATAGATACACAGAACAACATAAAACAGTGTCCAAAAATAAACATACACATATATGGTGGAATAATCTTAGACAGGTACTATGATTACACATAGGGACAAGATAGACTCTTCAACATTTTTTTTCTGCTAACTCCCTGGAGCCCACAAGTAAAAGAATGCAGCTGGACCCCTTTCTTCAACAGTACACAAAAATAATTCAAATGCATTACAGACTTGAACCTAAGAATGGACATCTAAAACTCCTTAAAGAAAACATCATAGAAAAGCTCCTGGACATTGATCCAGGCAACACTTTTCTACATATAATACCAAAATCTTAGATAACAAAAGCAAAAATAGAGGAGTGGGACTACATTAAACTACAAGGTTCCTGGGTAGTGAATGAACAACAGAATGAATGGTCAACCTACAGAATGGGAGAAAATAGTTACAAACCTCATACCTGATGAAGGGTTACTATCCAAAATGTATGAGGAGTTCCCACTCTATAAAAAATTGAACAGTCCAGTTAAAAATTGGGAGAATGTCTCTATTAGGCATTTCCCCAAAGAAGACATGTAAAAAGGCCAACAGATAATATAAAAAATATGTTCTATATCAGCAATCATCAAGGAAATGCAAATCAAAACTGACAGGACATATCAGATCACACCTGTAAGGATATCCATTACCAAATAAAACCCAAAACAACAACAACAAAAAATAAAAAAAACAACAGCAAAACGAAACACAACAAAAACACAAATTAGCAAGAGTTGGAGAGGCTGGGGAGATATTGGAACCCCTGTGCAGCATTGATAGAACTGTAAATGCTGTAGCTGCTTTGAAAAACCCCACAGTATTTCCTCAAAGAATTAAAACTAGAACTACCACGTGAGTCATTAGTTCCACTTCTAGATATCTGTCTAAAAAATTTAAAACAAGCTCAATGAGATATTAACATTCACATATTTATTGCAACATTATTCACAATAAATAAAAGGTGGAAACTACCTAAATGTTCATCTATTAATGAATGGAAAAAGAAAATAGTGAATATACATACAACTGAGTATCATTCATACTTTCAAAAGAAGACAACTGTTGTGCACCACCATGGATAAACCTCTCAGCCTTTATGTTAAGTGAAATAAACTAGTCTCAGAAGAACAAGCAATGAATGATACCACTTACATGAATGTTCTAAAATAGTCTAACTAACAGAAAGCAGATCAGTAACTGCCAGAGCCTAAGGTGAAGGGACAATGGAGAATTGCTGTGCAATGGGCAGTCTCAGTCATGCAAGATGGAAAAATTCTAGAAATCTGTTATGTAATAATGAACATACAGATAACTCTACTGTACTATACCAAAGTTTAATAGGACAGATTTCATGTTGTATGTTTTTTATAACAAGTAAAAACAAAAGAAATTGAAGTCAAATGACAATCTGATGTTCATATTAATAAGATGGATAGCTAAACAGGAAATTTCTTAATTCTTTCACAAATTTGTAGGGGGAAATCATTCTTATCACATGGAAATAACAAGAAAATTCAAGTTAAGTAATAAGTTTAAAATTTTATCAGTTAACACATTTACTTACAAACAGCATAAATGGAATCTGGCTAATTTTTAAAAAGGGAATTTATTGGAAGTGCATTAGAATCATGTAGCTCAGCTCGAAGAATTGGCTGGAGGCTTGAGAACCAGAAAAATAACAGGCAGGTGCTAAAGCAGTTCTGGAAAAGAGGAGGAGAAACCAGGCATAATTCTAAGCAGGCACAATCTACTCAGAACTCACTGCCTCTACCACCACTATAGTAGATGTGTCCTCTCTTAACATGTCACCAGCTGAACAGTCAAAGCAGAGATGAGATGGCTGAGTCCATCTCAAGGGCCCTTTCTGTAGAAGGAGGGATGATATGGCTGATTGGTCTCCAATAGGGGGTGAGAAGGAATTAATCCACCACTATGTCATTAATAAAAGGGGAAAAATCAGGAAAGGAAGAAAATCCATAGATAATTACCATACTGAAGATTTCCTTTATTTTTTCTACATGCATACAAGCTATTTCTTACTTTTTGTTTACTTTAAACAGGAGTTACCATGTTTTGAATAATGAGATTTTACTACCTGCAGGTTTTGGTGAGATTAGAACAAAGAGAAAAAATGATACCTGTTTAATATTAATGTTTAATTTTTTTGAGATTTCCTTATCCCTATGTCAACATGGTTATTTTATTTCTTTAATTTCAAAGGTGTATTTAGATAATTTATGCAGAGTAAGTTGAAGTCCTGGCAGCTGTTACTCAGAGTAATAAATCATTCTAAGAATCCCCTACATGTAATTATAATATCATATTGTGCAAATGTCATCATTCATTCAGTTTGATTGTTCTAGGCACATGTAGAGATCCAGGTGTGGAGATGGAGGTCCATCTGGCCAATTATCTTTGCTATTACCAGAGATGGTTTGTTTATTCCTCTATCTGTATTTGAACAAGAAATATCTTCAGCCAGCCATCAGGCTATGATAGTTTCATAGTTCTTCCAAAGTGAGGAGGAATAAAAAACAGTACTGCTTTTGGGGGGTCTTTGTCTAACACACTGTTTCTATCAATAACATAATCACATGGAACAAAATGAAAACAAACCTCAAACTATTCTTCTTTGTAGTCTCTTTTCGAAAGCTCCTGAAAATGTTATACTCAGGATAGTTATCTGTCTCTACAGAGTAGAAATATTAAATCTGTGTTTAAGCCAATCAAAACAATCAAAATATATTTCCATATATTTAGAATATGTACTAACAATTATCCCAACTAAATTTAAATTATTTACATATTTCAAAATGTGTATTGGGAGCTAATTATCTATTAAGAGTACACATGCAAGAGTAATAACAATGCCCAGGAATATTAAGGTTTTGTTAGTTTTCTATTTCATATAGAATTATGAGCTGCTTGTCCTTCAATCATAAAGAGTATATTTTAAATAACTGTGCTTTATAGAAAAATTCTCTATAACAGTAAGCATATAAATATGTACAGTGAGATGTATTTGTTATATATTTATTATTAAATATCATATATAAATACACATACACATATACATGTGCATACACATACACACACATACTGGTAACTGAAGAAATTAATATTATACTACTGATTCTAATGTCTGCCACTCAAATAGTTTAAAAATTTAAAAAACTTAAAAGCCTAACACTAATTTGTTCTACCTTACATTGGTAAAGCATTACAAAAGAAAAGAAAAATAACACAAAGTCAGCCCTGAAGCACCTATTGGATATGAATGGAGACATCATCTAAGATTTCTGATGGTCTT
Source organism: Spermophilus citellus (assembly GCF_964194105.1). Lineage (NCBI taxonomy): Eukaryota > Metazoa > Chordata > Mammalia > Rodentia > Sciuridae > Spermophilus > Spermophilus citellus. The sequence continues at coordinate 37,991,145 of NC_138198.1, forward strand.
ATTAATACTGCCCTCAACATGAACATTATCATTTAGCATTTTTACAAGAACTTATCAAGACATTCATTTGATCATTCTCATAACAAACTAAAAAGTGTCTAATGACACTGTTCAAAGTGTTACTGAGTTTTTATCTATTATTTGAAAACAAAGTAGCAGAAGTCAGGGCAAAGAACATGTGTATTATATTTCTTATAAATTTGGGAAAAAAATAATATCACTAATAAATACCTCAAATATTTCTTTAAGATACCCAGTCCTTATTCTGGACTATTCAAGGGGGTAATTTTGAACCAAAAGACAAAGTTGCAGAAAACTTAAGACTCTTTAAAAATAAGATAACTCTTCAAATATTGGCATTTTTAAATGAAGAAATATACATAGATCTCTAAAAGCACCATATGGGTTTTTAAAGTATCTCTTAGGATTATAAATATGCAGGTCCATGGAAAAGGTATCAGCCATTCAAACTTTTCATCTGTAGAAAAAAACAATTGGAGTTTTTTAAATAACTAGAAAAATGTTCAGCCTCTCCAATAAAGCATGTACATGTTTTTTACATATATAAATACACAATTTTCACTATATTCTAAACATTGAATGTTTTCTTCAAATTGCTTATCTGGTATGGAATATTTTTTGAAAAATAAACAATATAGTGTATGCTTTAAAGAGAAAACAGCAGAATATCAGCTAGCTAGTATCAAAACAACCTGAGAGACCTTCCAGATATGAGGAATATCTGTAATTGTGTCCTTATATTACTTAGAAGATACGTATCTTGTTTTTTCTAAAGAAATAGTTAATTTATAGCGTCTAGGACTAGAATTGTCCTGCTTTTATTTTATTGCAATGTATTTACAAATCTCCAAGTTTAATTAGCACACACATTTGGTAAAAGTGGAAACACATTCAATTGCTTAGATTCACTTTGATAAAGATTTACAAATGCTCTATATCAATATGCATAACAAAAAACAATGGCCTTGGGCTGGGGATGTGGCTCAAGCGGTAGCGCGCTCGCCTGGTGTGCGTGCGGCCGGGTTCGAGCCTCAGCACCACATACCAACAAAGATGTTGTGTCCGCCGAGAACTAAAAAATAAATATTAAAAATTCTCTCTTTCCTCTCTCTCTCTCTCTCTCTCTCTCTCTCTCTCTCTCTCTCTCTCTCTCCTCTCTCACTCTCTCTTTAAAAAAAAAAAAAACCAATGGCCTTGTTAATATCAGAACTATTTATGTTCAGACTTTAGAATCAATGTCTATACTTTTTTTTTTTTTTTTTGGTACTGGAAATTGAACCCTGGGCGCTTTAACACTAAGCAAAATTTCTAGCTCATTTTCCTTTGCTTAGGACATCATTAAAGTGCTGAGGCTGGTTTCAAATTTGCCATCCTTCTGTCTAAGCCTCAAAAATTATCTGATGACTGGTATGTGCCACTGAACCCAGTGCATCTATACCCCCATTTTTAAAAATACAACCTTTTAATATTCAAGGCACAATCTGATAGGAATTTGTAATTATCTTCCCAATTTATCCAAAGTATCATAGACACCTCCCTGATATTCTGAAACTAGGTTGATATATTTACTATTTAGAATAGTAAAATTTCCATACCATATTTATTTATATGGACAATCCATTAATTTCTGACAGATATATTGCTGTTTAACTTGCTTGTATAATTAAACACCTCCATTTTTTTTTTTTACTTAAGCCACCACAAATTAAAGCCATCTACAAACTAAGTGAACAGGCAAAATTCCAGGAAACTAAATAAGGCATCTAAGGTTTCTCTCTACAATTTCTTTGGGATTCATTGGCCAATTTTCAACAAACATTTCCAAATATTCTTTATAGCAGTAATAAAATTATTTTTTTAAAAAGTTCTTCAACCTGATTACTTCTAAAGGATAGACAATAATTCTTTTTCAATCACACTTTACATATTAATAAAAACAGAATCTATGATGGTCAAAATAATGCTTAATAAGTACAATGTTTCCATTGATGAGGTTCAGCACTTTGTCACAAACACAAGGGGGTATATTACTGAGTATATTACTCAGACTATTAGTCAACATTTGTTACTGCTAGATTTCTGTTAATGGGCATAAATAGTATCCAATCATTTAGTGTCAACCTATTTACGTAAACATATGTGTATAGTAATTCAGATAGGAAATTATGCAAAAGTAAGAGATGAACTGGAACAAAACTATCAGCAAATTCAAGCTTATAAATTCAAACTCAAAGCTATATCTTCTTAAGAGTATAGGAAAGAGGAGAGAAAAATCCTATCTCAAGAGATAATCACTGAGAATTTAAAATCCAAGAAATATCATTTTGCTCACATTTCAAGACTTTATTTTAATGTCAGAGCTAGTAAATAGGCATAAATTACTATATTTTACAGTTCTATGTTTATCGAAGAAAATGCAAAACACAGTTGGTTTATAACATTGTTGAAAAAGTCAAAAATGCTCATACTCTAGAAGCTCTAAATGAACAACAGGGACACCTTTAAGCCTAGATTCCATATTTCCGTTAGTACTTCAAATTTTAAAACAAAAACTTTAGAAACAGAGCACAATGTTCGAGTTAATGATTTATTATAAAGCATCATTGATATCCTCATCAATCTCCCTCACATAAAGTAAATATCTCTTATTGGCACAGTTATTAAAAATACTTATTTGGGGTATTTGGATCTCTACTTGATAATATATAAAACAGTAATTTAAAATATTACCTATTTCACTTGAAAGATGAAGTGGAAAAATGTATATAAAATACTTAATAAATAGACTCAATAAATTTCATTTTACCTTTTAGACGCAAGGACTAGTAATTCTTTTTTTAATAATTTTTAGTTGTAGTTGGACACAATACCTTTATTTGTTTGCTTATTTTTATGTGGTGCTGAAGATCGAACCCAGGGTCTTGCACCAGAGTCTTTCACAAGCGAGGCTAGCGCTCTACCACTGAGCCACAACCCCAGCCCCAAAACTAGTAATTCTTTTCTGCATACATAATGACTAGAGTCTTTATTTTCTCAGATAAAAATCATGTTTTCTTTTAATTGAGTACTTTATTCACACTGTTTCCTCTTTTGTTAACAGTTAAGTCCCAGTTTCAAGAATATTACATCTGGCCAGGATGGGCCAGTGTGAACACAAGCCCCAAACCAAGGATTTCAGGACAAGAAAACCCATCCTCTCCATTAACTTAGAAAGAGTCTTGGAATCAAACAATAAAAATCTCCACCATCTAGAGGGTGGGGTTGTGGCTGAGTGGAAGAAGGCTTGCCTTGCATGTGTGATACACTGGGTTGGATTATCAGTACCACATAAAACTAAATAAAAGTCCACTGACAACTAAAAAAATATTTAAAAAAAAACCCTCCACCTTCTAAACAGAAAAACTAGGGCTCAATGCAAACATAGAGGTCAAAATGTATCAGGAATGAGGTTCAGCACTTTGTCACATACAAAGGGCAAGATGGTTTCCGCAAAATAACACCCTGACCATCTGGCCTCTTTTCTTAGGAATGGACACACTATAGTATTTTGAAAGGAAGATGTTTTTGTTTCTATTTCATTTCCAAAAAAAGGATAAAATGTACTAAAAGTGGATCAGAATAAATCAGTTCACTCACAAGAAACATTCCTGGACAGTGATTTTTGGCTGCCAAGAATATTTAGCGCATTATGTCAAAGTGGCAAAATTCTGGGCAATTTTGAGAAAATTCAAAGATGGTGGCTACATTTGATGACAGGTTCATGTAGAACACACACACACCTATAACTTCCACTCTTTTTTCAGTGTATATATCAAGGGGCCAAGATTCCTGATCATCAAAATAAGTTATTTTGTACATTCAGTGCACAGAACAACAGAGGGAAAAACACTTTCTTGGAGGGCAGGCAACTGACAGGCTTCCTGCAAAAGGTCCATTCTGAAAGTGGAAGGACTGGGGCACTGGGCCTTGTGGCCTTCATTATCTTGACTCCTCCTTTTTGGTTACAGGGGCCTCATGGGAGCCATTCCTCTACACATTCCACTGGTTTCTCCTCCTCCACTTCCTTATGCTCTTGGGGATAGAAGTCCAGGTATTTCTGCATGCATTCTTTCATAGCCTAGAACTGGTCTTCACTTTCTGGTCCCTTGATATCCTCTGTGTTATAGTGGAAGCAAGATAAGGCCAACTTGAACTGGTCCCCACAGGGGACCAAACTGCTAGGCAGTTTGAGTGAAGTTTTCCTTTGGCAAGATCAATCTGTGCTCCTCCTAGTTAGTACTGGGGTCTTTAGTCATCAACTGCATTGCTGTGGATTTCATGGTCTTCTTTGGTCACAAACATGACATGATCTTTCCCTTTCACTTCTTCTTTTCTTGGCCAAGAATAAAAGCCTCCTTCACTGCTCCATGGTGATCTGTCTTAATGGTTCCACAGTTCTCCCTGCCAGCAGTGGGCCAAGGCTACTGCTAGGTGCCTGGACCTCACAGGTGACTACAGAGTTTTTCACACTAATAGTTATTAAGTAAATCCCCACTATACAAAAATTAATTAATAACAAGTTCTGTGATGCTAAGAAAAATTTCGAAAAAATCTAGTGTTAGGGCTGGAGTAGTGGCTCAGTGGTAGAGCGCTCGCCTAGCATGTGCGAGGCCTTGGGTTTGATCCTCAGCACCACATAAAAATGAGTAAATCAATAAAATAAAGGTATTGTGTCCATCTACAACTAAAAAAAATAAAAACGATTTCAAAAAATCTAATGTACCCATGTGCTTACATATACCTATACATGTTCTTCATAATTTTAACATTATATTTTCTTTCATTTAATTTTGCTTCACATCTTCTATCATATTCTTTATTTTTTACATATTTTATACTTGTTTTAAGAAGAGAAGTTTGCCTGCTCATTTAGATGGGCCATTAATAAACCAACTCAATTTTTTGCCAGGATTTCATTAAAGATGACATAATTCATTCTAATCAATTTTTTCATTTCTATTTCAAATGTTAATGATCCAATTTTCATTCTTTGCTGAGACTAGAATTTTGGCAGCACCTACTGGGTAAACAAGGAGACTATGATAGAATGCAAATCTATGGACAAAAAAACATTTCAGTGTTTATGTTTATAAATTTATGTCCTGGTAAATGACAGTAGGTTTTTGCATTAAAAAGAGATACATTTTTATCTATATATTATTTCAAATGATTGCTTGCCAACATCATCAAAAAATATATTTTTTTTAAATCTACCAAACCAGTATAAGAAATTTTTTTTTCTTAAAAGCCAAACATAATTTTCTAGTCTTGAAGGCAAGAAAATATAATTTTGCAAGTAAATAGATAATATCAAATTCAACATTTTAACAACATGACTGAATTTCTATATTTGTGCTGCATATTTAATCCAAGACTATCAATAGAAAATAATTTAAATTAATGTCCATGGAATTCCCAGGTCTTTACCAAACCAACAAATGTTAAAGGAATAAAAGCACAGAACATCCATCTCAGCCTTGACACTGTCCCAAAAGGTAGAAATCCCCTCTTCTAAAATGGACATAAACACATTTTTGTACAATTGATTCTATAGGGGTTATTGGAGCATGAAAAGTAAGCGAGTCACTCTAATTTGAATTAAGGAAACTAAGCATTTTTATAGTACACTTCAATTAAAATTTGTTTGGATAATATAATTTTACTGAATTAAAATGCAACACTAGTAGTCTGTCTTTAAACCTTTGGACTGGCTCCAAACAATGAATAGAAATCTATAAGAGCAGCAATATGTTTCTAATGAAAGGAGACACTCTATTTAATGAATATATTTACATCTATATTTAAAAATTATGCTAAGAAATAAGCTCAGGTCAGCGCAGTCAAATTGATAATTTCTTTAAAGTTTTGTTCAAGAGCCTAAGTTCTGGTATAAAGTGATCAACTTTATTCCTAAAAGTGTTATAAGGAAAACATATATACATTTTTGTGCTGTAGAATAAGAGGTTAGATGAGAAGATGAAGCTGTCACTGTAATCATCAGTAATAGAAAATATTTATTTGTAGGGAAGAAGAGGGGAAATCAGAAATGTTGAAGTAGAAAAAGACAAAGAAGTGTCAATGTTATTTTCTCTTCTAATAAAAAAATCCATATCTGCAGAGTTAACACCTCATACTTTACAGAGGTGCATCATCCCAATGACTGGGCCATGCACCCAGTTCCATTTCTAATTTCCCAAGCACAACAATGACTTCAAAATTAATTCCTCAGCAGCAAAAGAGCAACAGTAATAATAATGTTTAGTAAGGAATTAGATGTGATGATAAATATAAAGCATTTATCATAGGGACTTGTATACAATGCTTTTCTCTTATTGTTGCCATGATTATTATGACCTTGAGGAAAAAAATAAGGAATAATTTCCCAAGTTTATATTCCCAAAAATAGAAGAAATAATGCCCTTAAGCTTTCCACATTACTCTTTCCTTGGCACAAACTATTAAATTCTTATTCATAAGTAGAAAAATATGAAGATATTTTCCTTTCAAAAATTTAAAGTTCCCAAAACATATTTAACAGTAATTTCAAAATAAAATTTTAAAAATCAGTGGCTCATCACTTGTACAGATAAAGGATAATTCTATACTTTGCTATCCTTTTCCTATTTTACTGTCTTTCTCCCATGTGACATTCACTGATGCTACTAACCATGAATATTGCACTGCTCTGACTACAATTATCTCCCACAAGTTGCCAGGAATCAGAGTTTAGCGGAAATAAGTATGTGACCCAGATACTTATCATCATCTGTTAGAAGACTGAGGGTTTTTTTGTTTTTTTTTTAATGGTTACCTTACAATAAACTAAGAAAAAATACACAAAGATGAAAATAAACCTTCTGTAAAATCATACTATTTTATTATTTGTGACAAAACAATACTTGTTGTGATAAATAATACTATTTTAATATAAATAATTACTATTTTATTACATAATATACTGTAAAAAAAGAGACCAACAACCTGAGTATTTAATATGAAATCACGAACTTTTAAAACTTTGAGATAATGCAATATATAAGTTAGTGTCAAATAACACTGTAGTTGTATTTCATTTCTTGGGGGGAAAAGAAGAAAAACAAAGGCAGTTTATTCCAGAGCAAATAGCTTACACTGCCATCTGAAGGAAACCAAGAGCATAAAACAACATATCTGCCAGGTTGAAAACAAAAACCTCTCCTGCACCAAGGAGCCATGGCAGGATGAAAGAAGCACAAGCAACTGTAATTACAAAGGAAGACCTGGAAGCTTCCTTACCAGGACATTCCAGAAGATATTACAGCAACAAAAGTCACAAAGCAAATTCTAAAACAGTTCTCAAAATTAAAGCTTTGCCCTTTTCTCATCAAAGGCTACTGTGGATTGCTTTTGTTAAATATGCACTGAAGGGAAATGATATGAAAGGAAGAAACTACAACAAAACACCTGTGTGTACTCCTCACATTGACAGGTTAATTGTAAAACCACAAACACATCCCTGAAGATGTAACTCAAAGCCCATGGAGAATTTGAAAGAGGTGAAAAAAAAAAAAAAAAGCCCCATTAGACTTTCACAATATACTGAGCAGCTGAAAATGTATCTGGCTTTTATGTGCATCACTAAGAACTAAGGGATTGTATAGTGGTGTACTTTCAACAATATTGGGATTTTAGTTACCTTTAAATTCATATTATTGCCGTCAATCAACTGTTGGGTATAGGCAAGAAAAGAAAAAAAAAAAGATTTTCATTTTCATTTAAAGCTGGGTTTCTTACCTATTTGTAAGCATGAAACACTAAATAAATGTACTTGGGTATATGAGTATATCTTATTTATGCATATAGTTGAAGTATCAATAAATAAAACTAAGGTTCTAGTATAGTTTTCATGCCATTAAATTTCTTCCGATAACTTCCAAGACTGAAGAACATGAAAAAGTTATTTGTGTCTTTGAAAAGTAACACTTCATTACTAATGGAACACTTCATAAAATGCTATCAATTTCACATGATTTTCCTACTACAACGTAGCAGGAAATTCACTTCACCACATTTTTCTTCTCATAAACTATTACCTGGGAATAAACTGAGCTTCTTCTGAAAGGCTAAACATTACTTAATGTACCTTACATCTAAATATTAAGCCTAATATTCCAATTATTGTCATTCTCTAGATATGCTTTGGAATGAAACAAACAAAAATAAAAATGATAATGGAAACAAGTTATACAAACAAGGTAATATATTTAGGCGTTTTTGTCTGTTAACACCTCATAATATCATAGAAGAACTAGAAACTGAATTCCATATTATCCCAACTTACATAAATTCTTTTTAAAAATAAGGAATTCCACTCAAGAAATAATGTTTCAAATTCCACAAAAATGTCATTGACCATATGAGATTCACCAGTATGCAAAGCTGAATGAGAAAGAGTATCTGTTTTATTCAGATTTTTCATTATTGTCACTAAAAGACCTGATAAGAACATTCCAGAGGAGGAGAAGTTTATTTGGTGCTCACAGTTTTAGAGGTCTCAGTCTATAGACAGCCGGCTCCATTTCTCTGGTCCAAGGTGAGGCAGAGCATCATGGTGGAAGTTTATGGTAGAATTTAGCAGCTCAGAACATGGCCACTGGGAAGCAGAGAGAAACTATCCTTGGCTCAACTGGGACAAAATATAAATTCCAATGTCACATCCTCAATAACTCATCTCTTCCAGCCAAACCTATCTGCCTTCAGTTACCACCCAATTGATCCTTACCAGGGGACTGAAACACTGATTAGGTTAAAAGTCTCCAACCCAATTATTTACCTCTAAACCTTCTTGTGTTGTCTCAAACATAAACTTTTGGAGGATATCTCACAACTCAACCATAATCTGTATCAGTGCAAGAAATGCTCTCGATTTGAGAGGGGCATTGGATACAGACTTGTAAATAATTCAAAGAAGATGCAAAATGTTCAGTTAGAAAAGTACAACATATTGTGTATACTAAGAACTCTGTCCTGGCTATTCAACTTCTCCTGCATCACAATGAGGCTGATATAGAACCTCAAGAACATTTAATGATGAGCAGCAATCACTCTCCATATGGGTAACAAAATATGTAAACTCCCACTTTACATTTGTTTAATAATTAAAATATTTGGGAAGTCAAAGAATAAATTGAAATTAGTGGTATATGATACTCACTGCAACTGCCATTACACATAAAAGGAACAAGATATTTTAGAGGGGAAAATGGTTAAAAAATGATCAGATTAAAGAACTTTAACACTATATTCAAAGATCTATGTAGATAAGTAACTACTCATTTAAACCTAATAGTAACTATCAAGTATCAACTCCTTCAATGCTTACTCTTGAAATAAAAAAAAATAGTAGAATTTCCTAGTCCCATGTAAACAATAATACCTGGGGCTTATTAAACTTAATAATTGCATTCACTTTCCAAACTTCAATCCACATATGTAATCCATATAATCCCTATATAGCTTTTGGGTCCAGGATGATGCTTGATTTTCTTTTATTTTGTTTTTTATTTCATATAATTAGTAAAAATGAAAAGGGGCTTTTTTTCTTCCTCATGCACCAATGCTACATACTTTCTCCCTTAAAACAATATATTGTATTATCTAAGCTGCAAAAGACATAGGGATTAATAGAAAAGTATGTAGTAGGCTGTATCTATATATTTTATGTTATTCACATGCAACTTTCTAAAATTCATTTAGAAGTAATTTCCTTTTTGACAAAGAAATTTTTCTTATAGGATAAGAGATTCTTTATTCATTCTGCAACATTAGTGTTGTGCATTCTATTGATAACTGAGAACCAAGAAATGGAAGAGTATTTAGGAGCTAGGCTTTCTAGCAGAATGGAGGAAGGATCTGAGTGGAATATAAAATAATGTCTATTTTCTCTAAAGCACATCCTCTTGTGACTCATCTCTATGGTGAAGGAAAGGAAAAAAGAACCTAAGAGTGGGTTATATGACAACTCCGAATGGTGTTACTCAACCACCACCCAATCTGTTTATTTAATCTTTATTTTAGTTACTCAGGTTCTCTCTCTCTCTCCAACCCCCGCCCCCGTGTGTGTGTGTGTGTGTGTGTGTGTGTGTGTGTGTGTTTCTGAAAGAAAGAGAGAAAGAGAAATAGTCTAGATCCCTATAATCTGAAATCCAAGAGCCTCCATTCTGTCATTTCCTCTTTTTGAACCATTTTCATTAGCTCTGTGCCTCAGTAAGAGTAAGAAAGAGAAGCCTTCACAGACCCACCCAGACTCACTCACTGCCTACCTCCTGATTTTCTCCCTGCTAGGTTTGTGTGACATCTAAAATCATGCTTCAATCTGGGTTAAGTCCTCTCCTTGGAACCACTCTTACATGATCCAGAGCTTCCCTGCACTTTGTTCCACATTTCAAAGCTACTGATTCACACTGAGGGTGGAGTTACCTCAGTCATCTGCCAAAGACAGAACAAAACCATCAGCTCCCAGGATGAGCAGAATTAGAAAAGAAAAAAAAAAACAGTTTGGCACTAGTATGTTTCAGCAAATTCTCTTTCCGATCTTCCCTCCTAGGAACCATTCACAGTTCTTCCTTTTAGTGAGGCACTAATGGAGACTACCCTCCAGAGCTGGTGCTCTGGGCAGAAACTCACCCTTTTCCTGTCTCTTCATGGCCAATCTTCGCATCATTAGACAGCAAGCTACAATGATGGGCTAATCAATTTTAATCAATAGAAGCTACTGATTTAGAAGCTAACACACAAGCTTCAAAGACATTATCATACTCCTAAAAGCTTATGATGAAAAATTCAGTCACCTTCACAAAGTGCTGTGATAAATTAAGACCAAATAACATCTTAAGAGCACTCTGTGAATCATAAAACTCATACTTTACCTCAGAATTTCCACAGTCACCAAATATGCAGGAATTACTATTAGACTTTTAGGATGAAGACTCTCATTCAAAATATCCAGTGATTTGTATGCAATTCTTGAGAAACTCAATAGTAGAATTTGGTCTTAAAACTGGATGAACTGTTTTCAAGCTTCATAGTTTATCAGAATCACTTCAAGAGTTTACTTATGTGGATTGCTGAGTCCTCCTGCATTTCTGTTTCATAGGTCTGGATGAAGCTAAGGGATTTGGATTTCAAATAAATTTCCAGATAATACAGATACTGCTGGCCCAGAAATTTTGAGAACCACTGATCTAAATCTAATACCAGACCCAGTGGGCTTCCCACCGCAGCAGTGAAGCACAGTTAGTTAAGAAAGCTGTTTTTTGAGGACTCAACTTTCAACTTTGAGTACAGACTCCACCTACTCCAGGTGGCAAGTTATTTAACATTTCTTTCTTCCTTGATTTATGGGTCAATAAAATGCAGGAAAATAAAATCTAGTTCACAGTATTTGTGAAAGTTAATTTAGATAATATATTTTGAAAGGTTTAGAATTAATGTGACCATAAAATACTATCTGTTTTCCTTATAGTATTATTTTAAAGTATAAGAGAATTTCTTTATCCTGCTTAAGTACCAGTATATTGTTAACATCCCTATGGAGACAAACATTTGATTACAAAGCAGAGACAAGGTGAATAGAGAAGCAATTATTCACATACAGATTTGATGATTTAAATATCAATGTCATGTATGATAAGGAATACATGTATATTTAATTTTTCTTTTAAAGAATAAAAGATAACTCATCAAATAGATAAGTCCATATTGTTAGATTATAGTATATTCAAGGAAAAATTGCACTTATTAACTTCCACTCTATTTTAACTAGGTAAAGCAACTTTATATATACCACTAGTGTCCTGTAGTGTCAAGAATTTTAGCAGAGAAATAAATGTATTAAGATTCTTTAAACAGTGATTCTCAAATGTTAGGGTTCATCAAAACACTTGGAAGGCTTGACAGATCATCAGGAACCACTCCAGAGTTTCCAACTATGTAGGCATGAGGAGCAGCCTGAAAATTTTCAATCTTCCAAATTATGCTAATACTGTAGATCTAGGAATGATACTTTGAAATCATACTTTATGGTACTCCCCTTTTCCTCAATCAGCGTCAATGCACTTACCCAAATCCCATCATAGAAACAGGGACTATGCAAGGAAAAGCGTCTTTAAAAAAAAAAAAAAGGAAAAGTGTCTTGAAATAACAAAACAACAGATCTTAACAAAACTACTAGCTTTATTTTCTTGAATCTATATCATTTAAATAGTCTTAACTCATAAGACAAGAGTCATCACCATCTATTTCCTAATGCAAAAAGAATATTACAACTTTTCTGACAAGTGCTTTTAATAAAGAGACCACTCACTAATCCATATATTATAAGGAATAAAAAGAAAGAAATTTATATGGAAGAACTTTGATATTAAGATAGAAATGAAATCATCACAAGAGAGAGTTCCCAAGGAAGTTATATCATAAATTAATTTCTGAGTATAGTCTGCTTGCAGTTAGTTCTATAAAATAAAAATTGGAAAACTTCTATAATGAATTATAAATTTAAGAGAAAGGAGAGTGTTTTATCTCACTTTACAATGTCAAGCATGTAGAAATATACCAATATGTTTCCTGTCAGCAATCATAAAAGGCACAACAAATGAATAAGAGTAAATAAATACGGCAATATATACACAATGGAACTATATTTAGCCCAAAGGAAAAAATTCAGTTATGTCATTTGCTGGAAAATGGATGAAAATTAAGAACATTATATTAAGCAAAATAAGCCAAACTCAGAAAGTCAAGGGTCATATGACCAATTATAATGTGTACATGTGCAAATATATAACAAAAAATCCATCCTATCATGTACAACTATCACACACCAATAAAATGGAAAAAAAATCAAAGTAAAGAATAAATTAATGAATAAATGGATATGAAAGACAATACTGAACAGTTATGCACGAGTCACCAAATATTTCTCCAGCAAGGAATGGTGTATAAAATAATGTATAACATGAAATAAACTACATATTCTTTCTGATCGGATGAAGATTCATTAGTAAATAACTGATATAAATTCATAATGGAATTATGTTCAATTTTAGTATCAAACTAAATCAAAATATTCAGTGTCTAAAAGTAAATATGGTAGAACCAATCCACTGAACATAAGCAACAAGTATTCTTCTATTACAAAGAATACTCTCCAAAAGCTTCAGTTTTAAGTTTCATTTCCTTCTTCACTGGCCAGACAAATCTGAGAATCTCACAGAAACTGCTAAGAAAATGCAAGAGGAGGAAAAGGACAAACATCAAAACCACATTTTAAAACAAACTACTCATCATACCAAAAATAACATCTTAATAAAAATAAATAAATGTGTGGCTTAGATCAAATTTAAACATGATTTTCAAAAATCAATCAATATAGGTATTAGAAATGCCGGGTGCTTTATTTTACAATGTTTTTAAAATACAGCTTACTAAAAACTTCTAATTATCCAGTTTATACACTTTTCCCACCAAACTTTCAACATTAACTCTTTCCTAATCAAATACTACTTTATAGGTTCTAATCTCAAATACTTTTACTCTTCTCTCTGTATATGTAGTTGTGACTGTAGAGAATTAATAAATAAAAAATAGAGCTTAGATTCTAATAGGACATAGAATGATTCTCATGATTTCTACTATCTCCCAGGAAAGATCCTTCCTAGGTATCAGAAAAGCTTTAAGGAAACCACGGCATCAGAAGAGCATTTACACATTCATTCCTGCATCCAGAAAATATACACTGTGGCTTACAAATAGTGCTAAATCTAAGATTATGAAAGTTGTAATACAGAAGAGACTCAGGTACATGCATAGACACTGATCCAGGATAAGGGCAACACCTTCATCTTCTGAATGGTAAGACCTCTCAGAAATCTTGTACTTTAGAACCATGAAAAGAATAGTTTCTTCCTTTATTGCAAGATGACAAATCAATATTCATAAGGTAAATTCCACAGGTAAATGCAACAGTATCTCCTCCCCTACCTGACCTCCTAGAACTTTGTTAATTCACAAGCAAGGGTTGTGGGTTAGAGAGCATGTCCCCTCCCCTTGTACCTTGGTAGGCCTTTATGATGGCTTTGACCTGAAGAGTATTGATTAAATGATGCTATATGACTTCCAAGTCTAGGTTCACACAAAGTCATGTTGTGTGCTTGTATGAATACATAACAATGAACCTCATTAACATTTATAATTAAAATGCACAAATAAAAATTAAAAATAAAATGTTAAATGCATGAAGCTATGCATAATTTTACTAGGATTCTACTAAAACCAAATCATCATATTCTGATGAAAGTTTAGCAGCCAATGAAGGGAACTACAGGGAATGATATTAAGGATAACATCTTACAACCTCAACTGAACTTCTAGCCAACAGTGAGCCCCACTTTGCTATTTATATGTCTGAGTTATCTTGAAATTGGATTATCCACTTCCTACTCAAGCCATCTCAGGTAAAGCACACTATCTCGACAAAGACATTAACTAATGGATGGTTCATTAGCAACACAAATAATTGTTTTTTTAAACCAAGAAGTGGGAATTATTTCTTATGCAGCAGTAGATAGATGATACAAATCACTAGCCAATGTTCTGCTCTACAACCATGAAGTAATAGGCACCTATCATTATAAATATGAGTTGGTATTAGTTTTGAAATACGAATTTCTTTAACATAGTTTTTGCAACTCAAAATTATATCGTATTATATTAACTAAGAAACAATGTTCAGAATATATTAGTTATAGAGATAATCAAAATTTAATGACAGTTGGAAATAACAATAAAAATATAATCAAGCAGTTCACATTGCACACAATACATTTACACAGAATTTCTAAAATTAACAAAATTAAATAACTTTCCTCAGTGAGTCTGTGTGTCACACATGAACATATACACATGTATCTGGAAAACAAATGCAAGATCTAAACAAAATAAAATAATTCCATAATTGTCTTACTTCAGACATTAATGAGTTAATAACTCACTTATTTGCTGGTTAAATGACTAGGTAGTAGTTATAATAAGGGTATCTTTAGACAACACTATCTATTTCAAACCTAATTCAATAGTAAAAGACCAGTAGAGAACTAGAAAGGGAACAGGTAGAGGAATGAAAGGAAGGTATGGGGAAATACTAGGGACTGAACTGGAGCAAATTACATCCCATGCTTGTCAAATTATGTCAAAATGAACCCAAATATTATGTGTGCCTATCATTCACTAATAAAAATTAAAAATAAATAAACCAAAAAGTTAACTGGTTAAATTTAAAAATGTGGCCCTGGTGATTGCTATTACAACAATGAAAACCACAATGTTCATCCTATAATTCAAAAACCTATTAATACACTATTTTTCAATCTCCTTATTATATTTCATTGAAACTTATCTTTGCTCTAACTGGAAAAAATATTCTGTTTTTTATTCTGTAATATTTTCCTTAAATTAAATCAATACTTTATTAAAAATACATTTACTGAGCAACTATTATATCCAAGACAATTTTCTAAACATTGAGAACAACCACTCTGTACACTGAAGATACAGCAGAAGAAAGATAAAGGTCACTGCTCCCATGAAGTTTCTGGGAGATACAAAAACTTACATAGATTCTGTGGAATCTGAATATCCCAGAATTGACCACCTTCCCAAAAACATGACACTGAACATAATTTCATGATCCAGACATAATCTTAAACTTGTACATCACCAAAACTGCATGTTGTCTCCTGAGCCTTGGTAAGCTGTAATTGATTTTCTCCAAATGATACTAAGTATACAGGCTTAACTTTTCAAAACTTGTAACTACAATGACTAGATAATAGGAAGAGAAGGTGAACTGCAGGGATGGAATCCTTTGTTAAATGAATCTATTCTTTACTTCCATTAAGCCTAAGTATTCACAAAAAAATAGAATAAAATAAGGTGACTGTGATCTAGTGATGCTTAGCTTTCAACAATTTAATCAAGCAAAGGGTGAGGAGTCATACAAAGAAATAAGACAATTCTTTACACAATAATAGATTTCCCATCCACTGGTTATTTAAAGTCTGGTTTTCTTCAGAACCAGAGATTGGGGTTTATTTTTGTAGTTAAAAAGTTATATATTAAATAGCTTCAATGCTTGTGATAGCATTGTTCTTCATTAAATAAAAAGGCATGTGTCTATTCATATGTATGTACGTGTACACATGTTTAATTAAAGGTACATATAATCAATGTATTTCATTATTGAAATTACAGCTCCTTGATGACTTTCAAGTAGCACTAAGAACCTGAGGCCAACTAACTGTAGAATTTTAAGGATGAGGAGAATTAGGCAAGTAAATTTAGAATAAAGAAACAATTCTCTTATGCAATTGTAAGAAAAAGCCATTTTTTAAAGGTGGCTGTAACCTTAGTTATTCCCGTAGTTCATAACTTGCAACATGGAGTCTCACTGGCTAAATTCAGCTCTCAGACATGTACTGTTTGAGCCAGAACATTTAGCTGAAAAGGAATAAAGGATACAAGGAAGAAAAGAAGAGATGGACAAAAAGAGGGAGCACTCTGGCCAGAACATGAACTCCTCAGTTACAGCTCATCCTTTCCACTCCCTATTAATTCCTGCAACTCACAGGTGTTTGAGTTTATGACTCTGTCTGATCAGCCCATCATTTCTGGTCTAAGAAGATATTTAAATATCTTCTGAGGCACATGACTACTATGTAACTATTATTATAGAAGAGGTATTTTATAAAATTTTAATACATAAGTGAAGATTTTAATCACTATCTCACATTTATACTGTATATATGATTTCCAGTCCAAAACATATTCAACTAAAATGTTTGATAAAGTCCTTGAATAACTTCAGCTGATATCTCCAATTTGTTAGACTTTTTTAATCCATTCACATGAATCATTTCTAAATTTATTACAGGCACTTCAAAATTCATTTACTTCTTCATATAATTGGATCCTATTCCTGTTCATGATGAAATGAATGAAATACCAAAAATGTCTGTAAGCAGAGAGAATTCCCAAAGATAGGAAGATAAATGGATACATAGATGGATAGATTTTTTTTTAAAGGAGGATTCCTTATTATTGTTTAAGAAAGAGGTTTTAAAATATGTCTTACAAAGTTTGAAAATGTTTCATCCAAAATGCTGATTTCTTTATTTCTCTTTGGAAGAAATCAAACAATCTAAAATATACATTGAAAGCAACAGTCACTTGTATCATAAATAATGGGAAAAATGCTTTTTCCTTTTATCACTTTTTAGATGTTCAAGAACAGACCATAAAAATCAAAGGAATCCATAAGTTCGCATCTGTGCAAATCAGTGTGCCTCCTGAACAAGGATATTTTGAATATGCTGATTCATAGTGCGTTGGGGGGGCATGGGAGGATTCAATGAACTCTAGATATAACAAAGGGGAAAAGGGGAGAGAAAGGAAGGGAGGGGGCCTGGGGGAAGGAAAGATGGTGGAATGAGATGGGCATCATTTCCCTAAGTAAATGTATATAAACACAAATGGTGTGATTCTACTTTGTGAACAACCAGAGATATGAAACATTGTGCTCTATATGAGTAATATGAGTTGTAATGTATTCTGCTGTCATATATAATAAATTAATATAAAATAAATGAAAAAAAATCAAAGGAATCCATAAGTTGGCATCTGTGTGAATCAATGTGCCTACCAAATAAGAATATTTTGAACAAAAACAAACAGCTTTAACATAATAAGGATCTGTACAGATCATCTTTCATTACCTTAGGTGCTTAGCATATTCATAATGCAGCAAATGTAGCACTTCTATTTTCACACTTAAATTAAGTTTATCTTAACCAGGATGTCAGATTGACTGTCAGCAGAAGAGATTCTCAGACATTAATGTTCTTAGAACTGCATTATCACTTGAAAAGACAGAGAGTGAGCACTAAAGTCTTAAGAGCTTAATATGTGACATGCCAGGACTGCTTTGGAATGAATTCCTATAACAGACAAAAAAAACATCTGAATAATATTCCTTAAAAGAGAGGAGTACTAGGGGGAGAAACTATAAAACTACGTCTGTTCTACTGTTTCCTCGTATGAAAAAAATAAGAAATAGAAACACAACACAAACAATTAACACTCTACAGTCAAGAAAAGCTTGTACGGTAACAAAATTTCTCCTAGGTACTTTTGAACTAAGTGACATTATGTACAAGGTATCTTTGCAGGTAAACTGTCCATGAAACCACCCAATATTTTCCACATGGCCTGAATACATTTGTGGACAATGTCTTATTCCACCTATTTTTAATAATTTCAGGTTTCCTTCATGTAAGAAATGACCTAATGCACCCAGCTGTGTGGTCATCATTTCTCTCTACTCAGAGGCCTCTCTATGATAGTTAGCAATTCCCAAGACAATTCTGGTACCTAAGGAGAAAAAAGGGAAATTAGAATTCTGATGATGATACTTCATCTATATAAATCTATTCCTCTATTCTCACTATTTTAAAGACATTAATTTGTTTAAATGATAGGTATAGCTAATAAAGTCTTGAACAAGGAATCAGAAGACCTGATTAAATTCCCTCATGTCTCTTGTGAGTTTTCTCTTAAGCAAATCATGTAATTTCTTAGATCACAGCTTCATCATCAAAATGGAGAGAAAAGCTGTCCTTACATAAATGTGAGATAAACCAAACAAGCTAATATATGAGAAAAAACTCAGTAAATTTAAAGTACTGATATTTGGATTTATAGACTATTATCTGCCCACCTTGCAACAATTTTTGCACATTTTTCTTGCCAAAAAATTGTACTAAAGTGGCAATTTCCAGACTTTAAGGAGTAAATAACGATTGGTTTAAGTCAATCACAGGGATCTCCCCCACCTACTCCTATGATTAGTCTGGGAGAAATCTGGAGACTCCACTCTGATCAATGAAATACAGTGGGAATGCCTAATGAGACCAATTCTGGGAAAGGTTCATCTCCCTGATAAAAGGGAGACCCAGATAAAAAGAAGTCCCCTCCACCATCTGCAATTGCTCCCTTTCTTTCTGCTTTGGATACCATTGGAGTGAAAATGTGATTTGCTCATACCTTGTGACTAAGATAAATTTAATCTGAGAACATGATAATATGTTAATATGATTCAGGTGATGGAATAAACTGGTGGTTTGTTTCTTAGTGCATTTTCTGTGGACAGAATACCACTGACAAGGCAAATCATAAACAACAGAAGTCCATTTCACTCACATTTGTGGAGGCTGGGAAGGCCAAGGGTATGGTGTTGGCACTTGGCAAGAGCTGTCTTGCTGCATCATGGTGTGGCAGAAGGGCAAGAGAGCATGTGTTAGACAGAAAAGGTGCTAGTAAGAGAAAACACACATGCACTCCTTCATAACAAAGCCACTCCTGAAATAACAGCATTAGAGATAAGTGGCCCACTTCTGAGATAACAGCATTCATCCATTCTCAGGGTGGTATCCACATGATCTGACACCTCTGAAAGGTCCTACCCCTCACACTGCTACAATGGCAATGAAATTTCAACATAATTTTGGAAGGTACACTCAAACCATAGCACATGGAAAGAAAGTGCATTGAAGATGATAGTGATGAAACAGACACTTCCATACCAACACCAGTGATTAGGAAGTGATAGCTGTGTCACCTTCCTACGGGAAAGCCTGCTGTCCTCTCCAACATCGGCCAATGCACAGTTATTTTCCAGCTTATTTTTTAAGGCATACATTCTTATACGTCAAATTGTTTTGTCTTTAATTCTAAATATGAATATAAAATAACTCTATCTCTTAAAAAATTCAAAAATGTTAGAAGATATATTAGAAAGTATTTTAATAATCTTGGTAAGAATTGGCCTCTCTGAGGAATATGCAATAATCAGAAGCCATAAAGAAGTCTACGTCATGAAGTTTAAAAATATAAAGTAGACCAGAGAACACATGTGCCACCTGTGTAAGAAAGAATTACTATGTAGAACAAAAAATAGTTCCTGGACTAAATAAATGTAAGAAGATCCAGTGCTAAATACAAAATAAATGAAACCCACAACATAAATACAAGTGTCCAATAAATATGTGAAAACAACACAAAAGCAACTAAAAATTAAAGAGAAATGTAAAGTAAAATAATAAAAATGGGATCTTTAACACCTCAAACTTAATGACTGATATGACATGATGTTGGTGTGATACAGGAAAACCATTTCACTTATTTTAGTTGCAGTGTAAATTTCTCCAAAGTATAATTTGTCCACATACACAAAAATTTCAAATGCTAATATTACACATATTTATTGTTCTTGTCAACAAAGGGGTAGAACAACATGTTTGTAAGGAAAATATTCCACATATATTGATACATAGAAAAAGCAAAGTGCCATAGAATATGTATTATATGATGGCACTTAGATTCTTAAAAATGATATATAACTATATTATATAATTGAAAGAAAAGTACTAGAAAGACATATGAGAACAGTTTGCAATTCTTGTGAAGTAGGGAGTAGAAAAATCAGAAAATTTCCTCTTTTATTCTACACATTTCTTGAGAATTCTGTAATGCATACTCATATATTACTTATGTAATAAAAATATCCTTTGATAAACAAGTTCATCTCCCCTTCAAAGAAAATAGGTGATTATAATATGAAAAATACTATTGGTTCTTTTAAAAGTAAACTAGTGCATATGTCACCAAAAGAAGATAAGAAAGTCTTTACGGATTATGGCTAAACTCATTAAATATCCTTTCAAAGAGTAAAAACTTGGTAGATTTTGACAAAATCATATGTGATTAGAATATGTTATATAGTTATTATTAAAGCTGTAATGGAGGATAATAGCCAATGATACTGTAATTTAGCAATCATAGGTGATATTTTCAATCTACTCACTTATTTAATATGAATCCAACCAAGCACTGATATCTCATTAATTACCGATTATTCAGCGATAGCTCTCCTCAGTTTACTTACAAATCAGAACTCAGAGTCAGTCCCAGTGAATTTAAAACTTATTTTAAATTAATGCCCCCATTAAATAGAATTATTTCGTCAAATAAAGTTACTGAAAACAGAACTCTGGATTACTGTCTTAACAGGAAAGAACTCCTTAAAAGGAAGGAAGATATTTTGGTCACTTATGAAAGAAACATTTACCAATCACTGAAATTAAATATAAATAAAATTGTAACTATAAAATAACAATGCAAATTTGCAGAAGAAAAACAATCTCCATAGTGCTGCTGATGCTAGAGCAACGTGATAACAGAGAACACACCCTGGATATCAGTGTGCTCCAAATACTACTCCTGGTCATGAGTCCTTCTTCCACAAATCTATAACATAAAGACAAGCTAGAGGGAGGGAGGTAAGGAGGAAGGAAGGAAGAAAAACAACAAAACACCTGGACCCCTGGACCATCCATGACTTACCCAAGACCTATTTAAATAGCAATTAAATTTGACCTTCCTTTTTCTGTTGAAATGATCAGTCTTAGTCTGTAACTTTAAAGTAGTCTCTCTTTACAAACCCTTATACATGCGTGTGTGCAGGCACACACACAATCACACATACACACACACACACACACACACACACACACACACACACAGATACACTGTCACCCAAAAGACCAAAGCAGTTGTGCTGTATTGGGGAAAGTGGTTCTAGCCAAGATTGGAAAAGAGTCTCCTGATACTCTCTTGGAATTGCTACCCCAAGATGCTTTTATTTGACCACTTTCATAAAGAAAAAAAAAAAAGATCACTTCTAATGCAGCAATGATAAAGTTAGTATTTTTCCAACTCTGCTTCATTTCAGTTTTTTATTAATATCAAACACATTTTATTTTATTCACATGGAAGCAGGAGATTGGAATCATTGCAGTTAAAAGGATTTCCCAGTTTGTACTGTAATTCTAACAGGAAGTAACTATCATAGAGATGCCAGTCAATTGCTTTCATCTCCATGAGATTTTAGTTTCTTGATGTAGTAGAACAATCAAAGGTAGTTAAGGAAGGAAAAAAAAAGTAGATGAAAGAAAAAACTCCAGCCACTTCTTATTACATATTACCATGTGTTTTAGTCAGCTTTTTCACGACCATTACCAAAAAGACCTGAAGAGAACAACTAGAGGAGAAAAGGTTTATTTGGGTCTCACAGTTTTAGGGGTCTCAGTCTATAGATGGTTGGCTCAGTTCTTCGGGGTCTGAGATAAGGCCAAAGGTCATCACACAAGAGTGTGGCAGAGGAAAGCAGCTCTAAAGCATTGCACCCAGAAGCAGAGTGAACTCTTCTCAACAAGCAAAATATATATCCCATAGGCACACCTCCAATGACCCATCTCCTCTAGCCACAACCAGCCTGCTACAGGTACTATCCAATTAATCCTTATCAGGAGATTAATGCACTGACCAGGTTAAGGATCTCATAACCAGGTCATTCCACCTCTAATCCTTCTTGCATTATTTAACACATGAGCTTCTGGGTGACCACACAGATCTAAAACCATAATACCATATCTATTCCAGTCTATCTCAATTAACTGCCATTTGGAATTTATGTGTAAGATTAAACCTATTAAGCTATGATGGCCATTTGAAATCCATTTTTTAAAGGATTTTAAGTGTCACGATTAAAGAATGAGATCTAATTTAAAATCTCAAAGGAAAAATCTTGGCTTATATCCCCAACAGGGTCCACACATATTTATGAAACAATAATTGAAATTCATTATACATCTGCAACTTGTGAGAATATCTAGGGCAAGAAGGATATTAAAATATCAGAAAATAAGAGTAAATTTGTACCTATTTTGCCACACTGACATAATGACTGAGACTACTATTTCTGCATTCTTTCAAAAATTGTTTTTTTTCCTTTCTCTGCATATATATTACTCTGTGCCAAAAAAGTGTGAATTCAAAATAAATAAACAATATAAATAATATATTGTTTATACATTATAAGTTGCATAGTTTAAGCATCTTACATAGATTAAGCATTGATTTTATTTGTCTCAGTTAACAATTTCAAGTATGTTTAAAATTAGATTATGCTTAATCTAAAAATAAAAATATTAATGTAAAAGAGTAATTACTTTCCTTGTTTTGAGTAAGCATTTGAAATTAAATAAGATGATCTGTTTTGTACTTGCTTTTGAAGTTTCATATTGTTTGAAATAATATTCTATGCCATGTGTTTTCCTTTTTTCCCTGGGACTCATCATTTACCCTCCCCAAGGCATGGATGATAAATAAGAAATAAGTTCCACCAGCTGGCATCCTTTATGCCATATTGTGAGAAAGTGAAATCAAATTTTCTTGAGCTAAAGTACAGAGTAAAATATACTGGGTCTTACTGTTTGCAAACCTTCCTCTTGAGTCCTTTTGAAGTACACTGCTCCAAGAACAGCACTTCAAGCTACATCCCATTCCTAGGTTTAAACTGGTTCTGTTTAACAAAAGTTTAACAAAAGTTTCCATTAAAGTCTTTCAACAAAGCTTTAAAAAAAAAAAAACATAATCTTAAATGCAGTTACTTGGACCATTCCTTTCATGTCTCATGGCAACAAAACCAATCTATTATCATGAAGAATGAATTTAAAGTCTCCTGAAGTTTCCTACTTGCTGACCATGACTGGATCCCTTCATCACAATTATGAAGAAAGGAAGTCCATAATGAGATGACTCAGGATCTGAACAGCCAGGTTATAAATGTATCTCAGGTGTACATCAGATGCCTACAGCGTCCATGTGCATAGGGAGAGACTTACTAGTAGAAGATGAGATTGGACAAAGTTAAAGAATGTTTTGTTGGATGATTTTAAAGTATTTATTTTTAAAAATCTAAAATAATTCAGTGTAGTAGTTATGGAATCAGCCAGACCAGTGTTGAATCTTAGCTCTGCCATTTATTATTTCTGTGATCCAAGACAAAATCTCTTAGTCTCTGAGCCATTCATTTAATAATGAAAACTTCTACCTTAGTGTGCATTGTTCATTGAAATCAATGGACTACTATTTTTAAACTAGCTTTCACGGATATAAAAATGTGACCATACTGAGTCCTAATTCTGCTCCTTGAAGAAATAGCTATTTCACTGCCTCTAGGGGATTATGTACTTACTGAACACTTTGAACTTTGAGCACCAGTTCTAAAACTCAGTGCTAAGGTAGACATATCTCAGGGTGCTCAGAACCTACCCATAACCAAGTTCTTCAGATTGTGAGCCCTGAGGGAATTTATTTCAAAAACCATATCTGAGGCTTTCAACAGAAAGAATCTTGAGAATAAAAATTAATCTTTCCTTTTTTGTATAATAGCATTTCACTTTCTTTTTCTCCATGCTCCTTTTTCTACCTTTATGCCCTAAGGCCAAGACCTAGGCCGCAATTCTTGCACCTAGATCTTCATTCAGGAATGTGTGTGTGTGTGTGTGTGTGTGTGTGTGTGTGTGTTTGTGTGTGTGTGTGTGTGTGTTTGGGGGGGGGTATCTAAGTTGTGGAGGCTGGCCTCCAACTTGTGATCCTTTTCTCTCAGCTTCCCAAGCCACTATAATTACAGGTGTGCTCCACTGTGCTCCACCCATTTAGGAGTCTTCACTGAGCATTTTCCTCTGGCTCAGGCTTGCGTGTACTCTAACCAAAAACTGTTTAAATCAGTGAGAGACAGATATTGAGCCATTAGGAAATTTCTGGCATGTTACAGTGTTTATTAATATAGTTAATTGTCACAAGAATCCTATGAGTGATGGTTATGATGATTATTTTACACGTGAGAAAACTTAGGTATCTCACCCAATGGCACACTGTCTTTTCTGTTATCGTCCCTCACTCTTGTTTTCTCCTCATCGCGGACTACCCTAATGGTCTCAGAGACAGATATCCTTTGTTGGGACTGAGACTGAGCTAATATCTGCAGGATAACTGGACAGAAAAGATAGATAAACAGATACAATAGGCTGTGTTATAGCTTAGTGGTAGGGCATATGTCCATGCATGAGGCTCCAGATTCCACCCCCAGAACTACACACAAAAAAGATAATCAGAAACAATCTAAGGAGAAGTGTTTCCCTCCTGTTTTTCTTTGGCTACTTCTGTTTACATTCCCCACCCCTAAACACACACACCCCCACACACTCACAGTTGTGCTAAGATGAGGAGGAAGAACACTGGGCTTCTCTTCAACATCCAAAATGAGTACATATAAAGGGTATATTATGCAAGCTGTGCTTAATCTCACGTGTCTGTCCTTATATTTATGCTTATGGGAGAGAGCTTATCTAATTACATTCTGTGCAGGAAACCCAGGATCTAAGAGAAAAGTAAAAATACAATAATTTGTTTCAAAGAATTGCAGCCCCCAGGGAATGCTGCTAGGAAGTGCAGAAATATGAGACAACTATCAAGTTAAATGGACAGATGTTATATAACAACATAACTGAAATCCCTACAAGCTTCAATGCAACTTTTTACTTTTATTACAAATATTTTCCCCCCTTTGGCTTTATAACAGACTGACAAGAACCAGCAGCTGTAAGGGAAAGGGAGTTATAAAATAATTCTATTCCCTCAAGACAAAAATGATCATTTGACTGACAAGTAGGAATTAGAATCAAGAAGAAAACTTTCAGCAATACTGAGGGGGGTTGAGTATTTTTAGCTCTTGCCAGTCAGTTGGCCTAGGTCCATACCTGAATCAGCATAGCTTTAATTAGTGCTCAAAGTTTAATGAGCATGACCACCACAAATAAATGAGGGTCAGTGAAATAAAATTAAAATATTGGTCAGCAAGTCGAAGTTCCTTGGAAGAAATACTAAAATGGTATTAACCTGTTTCTTCCACTTTATAAAAACATGTGATATAAGTATGACCACAAACAAAATAAACTAAGATCATAATAGCAGCTATGGTAATCCTATCACAGTTGCTTACAAGGCATTTTTTCCTGAAATTTATAAAATTTTAAAATCACACCAGTCTTCTACTGTAATAAATAGTTTCTCCCATTTTACATAAGAAGAAAGTATTAAGTTTAAGGAGGTAATTGTACTTCCTAAAGTTTGCCCAACCAATAAGAACACAGCTGAGCAACAGCAAAATTTTAATCCAGTTAATTAAGTTTCAGGGCCCTTATTTTCACAGATCTTTCCCAAAGTCCTATATCTAATTTTATATTAGCATTCTTAAAGAAAACTCCCAAAGTGTACAATCTTCAGGAACCCAAAAAACCTATATTTGTCTCAGTAATGTATTCTCTAGATCTTAAAATAAAATCCAAGGTTCTTCTTTTCAATGGTACAAAAAATATTTTTTTATATATTTTCATCTCTTAGTTTCTTTTACAATAATTGGTGATTTTAGTTCTACCTTCTTTTCCAAGAATAGACTTTAAATATTGTTAATTTCCTGAAATCTTCTGAAAAGTGGTTTACCACCTAAGGGTCCTAAAAGAAAGGTGATGGATATAGTGTTAGACTCATCTGTTGAAAGCTCTGCCAACATACCCCAAATGCCCAGGGAATGGTAGAAACGGTATTTTATTAAGTTAAAATTTAAAAAGTAAACATTGCTCTCCTCTCTCTTTCTTATCAAGGTCTAAAATCACAATCATATTTTTTTTTCCAAATAGTTTCCAAATATTAAACATTTTCCACCATTACCTCCCACTATTCTCCTACCTTTCTATATCTATTCTATTGATTTCCTATTTTGCTCTCCTCCTAACCCTTTTATAAATTGCTTTCTCTTTCTATGGTTCTTGGCCTTTAACTTGCCTGTGCATTCATAAATTCATCCATCCATTTGCTCATCCAATCAACCAATAAGTATGTACCAAGCACCAAATGCATGTAATTGTTATATTAGGCACAGAGGAGCAAAAGATGGTGAAACAAATCTAAAGTTATCACCATCCACCTTATCTTATGTCCTAGCACAAATGGCAGTAAATACTGACAATGCAATGTATATTTAACATCCATTGTGCTGTGACCTATACAAAATACTTATTAAAGCTATGAGAATAGAAAGGGAATCCTATTGTGATGAAATGGAAGAGAAATTTCCTCAAAGAAATAATTTTTAAGTAGAGTTCTGAAGGATGGGTTCAACTAAATAGGTAAATCCCTCCAGAAAGAAGAAGCAGTGCATCACTCAAAAACAAAGGATTATGATGTTCAAAACAAACAGAGGAAGGCTTCTGTGGCTAGGTACAAAGAACTAAGTAGGCTGAGTTATCAGAGGCTATTGACATAAGCGAGGTTCAAACTTAGGGCCAGAGAACTTGCTTAAAGAAGCTGATCTTTAGCTCCTAGGAAGATAAAATGATAAAATATTTCTTTCTACTCAATCTAAAAATATTCTAAGATAAGGCTTTCTTTCATCATTTCTTTGATGTCAATTATGTCAAACTCACTCCTTGCTGTTTGATTCTATTGTTGATGACCTTTGAGCAAAATAAGGTGGATTTTTAGACAAGTACCACTGTATAGAATCCCAGATAGCCTCATTGCCAAACAGCACATAGTTGCAGTGTTAGTTAACCTAGAAATATGTTAAGATACTACTAGCTATACAGACCACTCAGTTTCTTATCATTGTATTTATTTCTGAGTACTTATGTGTGTCATCTACTACTTCACTAAGGTATACTTCTAAAGAGTGCATGGATATGTATTTTTGCCCTATATTTCCATGACAAATTACAACAGATAATATCTTGCAACATAAAGTGGGCCCAAGGCAATAGTCACCGTTATATTTTCAAGTCAACATTGTTAAAATATTCTTTTTTAAAGTTATATAATGATTTACTTTGAAAAAGCAACACTTGGAATTCAATCAGGTGATAGTTAAAAGGAAGCAATTCAGTTAAACAACTTCACTGAAAAACACATTAAGTTCATGAATTTGAATGAGCAAAAAATGCAAAAGGATCAATAAGTGGGCAGGTAGATGGAAGGCAGCAGGGAAGTACAGGCCAACAGTATATTGGGGCAAAGGGGAGGATCCCCTATCTGATCTCTCTCATTCACCCAGAACCAAGGATGAAACACATATACGCACACACTTTTTCTTCTTCTCTTTAATATATACAAACATGAAAATGAAGAGCAAACAAGAATCTCTGATATATATTTTAGCTCCTATTTCCTTCCATTTCAACAAACTACTATTTGTACCTATGGCTATAAAGAACAAGCTGATCATGAACAATAGATACAATTTACTAGACTACAGCACTTTTCCCATATTATATGTAAGAGGTGTGTGTGTGTGTGTGTGTGTGTGTGTATTTTTTATCATTCCAAGTTTTATTCCTTACAATATTATTCTGGGTCTAGCATGTTATCATTGTACCCAGAAACCAGCAATCCAGTAATTTTAAAATTCACTCTTCCTTAGCAGGCAAAAGACAATATGAACCTGACATGTCCTTATTGTATTCTACCTAAATCATCCCACAACATTAAGTATCATGGATAAATTATGGCCTGCTTCTCTAGGTTGCTTCCCCTATACAAGGTCACACACTTTTTCCAGGCATCCTTCCCCAATCCATACCTTTCCTCCATGAAGGAATCATTCCAAGAGTACAAAGAATCTGAGCTGCCCTGGGGCCATCTTGGAAACATCCAGACAATTTCTATCAAATAATGGATAGAGGGAAAACAGATAAGAAATACAGAAACACTGGTGCAAAAGTTCAGTGATGTTATAATCATAATATTCAAGACAACAAAATAGGAAAGAACTGTAATTTGGGAAAACCAACAACAAACAACAGCAGGACAGTATGAGAACATTTATGTGTATTCCACAACTGGCTGGCCTTTTATCTACTGTGTTACTTTCTTGCCATGGTGGATCTGGCTAGAATTTACTCCCTAACAGCAGGATCAACATCTACAGAGGAAATACTTGGCACTCACAGTGGCAAAGTAACTGCTATCTGTAAAAAGTTAGCATTTATGTAACAGCAAAGGATAAAAGAAAGAGTTTTAGAATTAGGCAACGTTCAAGTATGACCTTGAAAAACTGACCAAACTTCAAGAGGCTTAACTTACTCATCTATGCAATAGGAACTAAAATGTTAACTTCCTGGGGTTACTATGAAAATCAGTAATGGTTTCTTTATAGTAAAAAGTGAATATTCACTATAAGGTGGCTTTTACAATTAACAGTATGTCTTCTATTACGATTATTATACTTCAATTGACTCTATTACTTATCTATCATCAGGAAATCAAAAATATTTGTGTGCCCAACTTTGAAAACAAAAGAGCTCCATCAGTTTCTCCCTGATGATGTATTACTTGGAGAGAGTTATATGAAAGTTATAACCATTTGGATAATAATGGTTATTGGTTATTTTTTAACTGTATAAAGCCCACCCTTAGTTTTTAACAGAAATCTTCTGTGTGGACAGAAGGGTAGATCAGCAGCTGCCTTAGGTCTTTCCTTGACATTGTTCTCTGAGTAGTGCTTTTTAAAGAGCATTCAGAGTGGGTCTGGGGTTGTGGCTCAGTGGTAGAGCACTTGCCTAGCCTGGGTGAGGCACTGGGTTTGATTCTCAGCAGCTCATAAAAATAAATAAATAAAAATAAAAGCATTGTTCCCACCTACAACTAAAAAAAAATATTTTTTTAAAAAATAAGAGTGTTCATCACTTCTATGGAGCCTGAAGATACTAAAAATTTTCTGGGTTAAAGCTAATGGAAGAAGATCATGGAACAACAGGTAACATAATGTTAACTTTGAAAGCAGCATGTGTAGACTGTGGCAACCTTTTACACATTTGAGCATTCTGAGCACAAGTTCATTGAAAGAGAGAGGCTTGCTGGTTCAGCCTCCCTCTTTCCAGTTCTTCAGAATCCATGAATGTAATGTACCAACAACAAAATCACATATGTCATTAGAAACCGAAGGAAAATTTTTGAAATTTGAAATGGCATATTACTTGTCTTAGAAGTTAATCTACTTAAGCCATTGTCATTTAATTTACCTCCTGTATACTTCTTTTATTGATGTAATTTTGTGTCCTTTTTTTCCTTTTTTCTTTCTTTTAATTATACATGACAGTAGAATGTATTTTGACATATCATACACACATGGAGTATAACTTCCCTTTTTTGCGTTTGTACAAGATATGGAGCTATACTAGTTGTGTATTCACATGTGAACATAGGAAAGTTATACACAATTCATTGTATTGTCTTTCCCATTCCCATCTCCACCTCCCTTCCTCGCACTCCCCTTGGTCCAACCTGGTGAACCTCCATTCCTTGCTCCTCTCCCATCCCTGCCCATTGTGAGTCAGCATCTGCATATCACAGAAAACATTTGGTCTTTAGTTTTTTTGTGTGATTGGTTTATTTTACTGAGAATGATAGCCTCCAGTTCCATCCATTTACCAGCAAATGCCATAATTCCATTCTTATTTATAGCTGAATAATATTCTATTGTGTATATGTACCACATTTTCTTTATTCATTCACCTGTTGAAAAGCAGCTAGGTTGGTTCCATAGCTTAGCTTTTGTAAACTGAGCTGCTATAAACATTGATGTGGCTATATAACTGTAGTATGCTGATTTGAAGTCCTTTGGGTAGATGCCGAGGTGGGGAATAACTGGGTCAAATGGTGGTTCTATTCCAAGTTTCCTGAGGAATCTCTATGCTGATTTCCAGAGTGGTTGCACCAATTTGCAGTCCCACCAGCAAAGTATGAGTGTATCCTTTTCCCCACATCCTTGCCAACATTGATTGTTACTTGTATTCTTGATTGTTGCCATTCTGACTGTTGTGAGGTAGAATCTCAGTGTAATTTTAATTTGTATTTCTCTAATTACTAGAGATGTTGCACGTTTTTTCATATATTCATATTCTTCCTTCAAGAAGTGTCCATTTAGTTCCTTTGCCCATTTTTGAATGGGTTATTTGTGTGTTTGTATGTGTGTGTTTGTGTGTGTGTGTGTGTGTGTGTGTGCGTGTGTGTGTGAGAGAGAGATAATCTTTTTGAGTTTTTATATATCCTCAAGATTAGTGCTGTGAGGTACAGGTAGCAAAGATATTCTACTATTCTATAGGCTCACTCTTCATGATCTTGATAGTTTGCTTTACTGTTTAGAAGCTTTTTACTTTGATGACATCCCATTTATTCATTTATTGATTCTTGATTTTACTTCTTGCACTTTGGAGTCCTGTTGAGGAAGTCAGTTCCTAAACGGATATGATGGATAATTAGGCCTACATCTTCTCCTAGTAGGCCCAGGGTCTCTGGTCTAATACCTATATCCTTTATCCACTTTGAGTTGTGTTTTATGCAAGATGAGAGATAGGTGTTCAATTTCATTCTACTATATATGAATTTCCAGTTTTCCCAGCACCATTTATTTAAAAAGCTATCTTTTCTCCAATGTATGTATATGGTGCCTTTGTCTAATATGAGATAACTGTACTTATGTCTGTTTGTTTCTGTCTTCTATTCTGTACCATTGGTCTTCATGTCTGTTTGGTGCCAATGCCATGCCAGTTTTGTTACGATAGCTCTTCACTACAATTGAAGACCACGGGGTTTTAAAATCAGCCAATGCAACATGCCTAATATCTCTTTTGACAACCTTCCCACAAAGAACAAGCTGGAAACCTGGATGACCAGCTGGTGCTGGTAACATTCCTTTGCATCAGGGGGAAAAGACCACAATACCTCCATTTATTGTGTGGCTCCACAGTAACAGTGAGGCCCAGGTACCAGAAGCGGATTTAGGGTTAGAACACATGAGTCACCAAGGAAGACGTGATATTTATTAAAAGGACTATTGGAATTTTTGTCTGGTTTGTTCATTTAATTCTGAGCACCTGGAACAGGACTGTACCCAGAAGGCATGCAATAAACATTTGTTTAATTTATGCTGAAAGAATACATTATTATTTGGGGGGTCCTTTCTGTTGCTATTTAATGGCATTTCCTCATATTCTGCTACTGTAAAGTCCCTCAGGACAACAGAGAATAGCTGTTTTCGATCCTACACAAAGCAGCCCTCAAAAATTTTAAGAATGCCATTAAGCTGCCCTTCAGCCTTCTGTTCAAACTGCCTACCTGTTTCTCTCTTTCCTGCTACCTACAAATGTAACACTTGAGAAGCACTTCATATAATATTTAAATGATATTTAACATCCGGAGTGCTTTTCATCTTTAGAGCTTCTTGAAAATAAAGTTAATTTAATAAGAAGATTGCAATGGAGGAACATGCCCTTATCTAAAGCACCACAACGTGAATAACAAGGATAGAGAGAGTAATTGGACAAGTATATATCTTCAAATGTAAATATCTTTGCTCTGAACTGAAAAACACTCTTTCAATGCCAAATTTGAGCAAGGTGAACTCACTGTTCCTTATTCTTTTTTGTGTTGAAGGATTTCCTCAAGCTCAGTGTGGCCAACTGTGTTTGCAATTGGCTAAATATAGTAAAGAGAAAAGAGTCTGTGTTCTGAAAACTGAAAAATATTTTTATATAGATTCTCAGAGAGTGCCACTTAATATGTCGACAAGATTGTACTGAGAGTTTTGGTTAATATCCTCATTGGGGCTGTCAAACACATGTATTTAGAAGCACATTAAATATCCACTCTGGGGGGAGAGAGGGAAAGGAGGGGAGGGCAGTTCTGCTCATAAGCATCCTAACACAGGTTGAAGCCTAAAGTTAGGCAAACTCAAAATATATCCCACCTCTCTTGGAAGGGCCCCATCTCCCCATTTAGCTGATTGGATTAATTACCTATATCAGATAAGGTACCCATTACCTTAAATCTCATGTATTTCTTTTAAAACCTATTTTTACATAACTAGAATCCCTCTAATTATTTCTTCTATTTATTCTTCTATATTTTCCTTTCCTTCTCTCTCCCTTTCCTCCCACCCCTCCCCTTTTTATGGTTTTGTGTTGCTATGGATTTATTGAAAATCTTTTTTAAAAAAATTACCTTATAGTCAAGGTAATGTAAGGTATGTAATGTATAATATAGCCTCTGAATTAGCTAACCATTTTCAAGAAGTTTATTACATATATGAGAATCCTAATAATACCCTTTTTCTGTTTTTTTTTTGTTTGTTTGTTTGTTTGTTTGTTTGTTTTTTGCACATGGTATCACTTAGCTATTGCTATGGCACTAACCACCCCATAATACAAGCGTTTAAAACACCTTTTTTTTTTCTTCTAAACAGGCTCTTTTGGTCAACTGAGAAGCCCCACCTATCTGGATTCAGCTTAGCTCAGCTAAGCTGGACTCACTCATACATCTGGTGGGTTGACAACAGACTGGACTGGTGTATAATTAGGCTCTACTCTACAGGATGTCTCATTTTCCTCTACAATGGCTCAGAAATATTTTGATACAGGCAGCAGTAATCCAAAAGAAAGAACAGAACATACTAGTCCTTTTGAGGCTTAGGTTAGAAATGGCACTCTATGGAACAAAACAAGCCTCAAGTGTGGGAAATAAATCCCACCTCCTGATGGAAATGTTTGCAAAGACCCATTGCAAAGGAGTATGGATAGAATGAAATATGAAAAACTGGTGCAATTTCTGCATGTTATATGCCACATAAGCTTATTGTGTATTATGAATTGTTGTTTGCACATTGCATACTTAAAACACACTAATTAAAATATACAAAAATAACTCTATGAGATAGGGAAGAGGTAATTAATGCCTAAAGTAGTGAAATAATTTCACAACACTATACAGCTAACCTTCACAGAAATTTAGAAAAAAAATCAATTTACATTTTACAATGGGTTTTTTAAAATAATTTGTCTTTTTAATTTGGAAAATAGAAGTAGCTGCCATAGGAACAATACGACTAATACAACTAAAAGAACTACATTGTCGCTAAAATATTTCATGATTAACATGGTTAGCTTCATTTCTAGGATGTGTTGGTATGAAAACAAAATGTAAAAATAAAAGTAAAATCCTATGCTAAAGCATACTAGCTAACGGCAGTGGTTTCAGCAAGGCTATGTCCTGGTTTCACTACCTTCTGGACAATGCCAATTTTTTCATTCATTGTATAAGGCTACTAATAATGCCTACTGGATATCACTGTTTTGAGAATTAAATGAGATAAGGCATTCAGCATAGTACTTTGTACATAATAAAAATGGTACAAATAAAACTGCACTTCATAATTTTAAAGGATTTTCACATATAGTCCCTCGTTTAATTTATATTATAGAGAGAGGAATTGCAAATTATAGTCAGAGGAATCATTGTATGCTCCCAGAGTTTCAATGAGGTGAAGCTCCTCTGACAAAGTAACAAATAGAAGCAGAGCTAAAATTTGAACCAGGGTTTCTGAGTGCAGGGCTGGTATTCTTCCTGCTGTATCCCAGCTTCATATCCAAATATTCTTCCACAATCAATCTACTTGCATAACACATTGCATATAAGCGCCAATTGAAATTCTTATTACATCTTTAAAAATGAATATATAGTCATACCTCACTCTGCAAGAGGACTGTGAAACTCAGCAAAGGCAATTATAAATGAAATTCCTATGAAGTGAATATTTTTTTCATTGTATTTTATAAGATGAAAACAAGAACACAATTTAACCCCATATTCATTGAAAACTAAAACAAAACTCCATAATTTTCTTGTAGTACTTTAAGCACTAAGCATACTCTATGGATCAAGCCACTGGTCATTTATTCTGTTCTTAAATTTTTCACTCCAATTTGTGTTCAGTTCAGCAAAATACCTAAAAACTCAAAATTAAAAATAAGATAAAACTACTTTTTTATTTTTTTCAGAAGAAATATTAACCTTTTTATTTACTAAGTCCAAACAACTAAAATTTTATATCCCAAAAGAACTTAGTAACCTTTTGAAAAAAATAGGACATTAAGAATACATTAAGCTACTTTTCTTTAGCCTTTGCATGCACTTACATAACTAAAAAAAAAACACAGGTACAAACTATAAATTTGCATCTTGTCAGTGGGTGTTACAACTGGAAAATAAATCAATTTATTTTCTGTAGAAATGAAAAGTAAGACTTTATGTGTATACACATATGTATGTATTTATAATATTTATATACATATATATAAACTGCAACTCATTTGCTATATAAATGTAATATTCTGAGTATCTAATGTAGTTTCAAAATGGAAAAGTATACATTTCAATTTTTCAAAAAGAGCATCACACTCCATCAGTTTTACTGTGAACTGTATTGTTAAAGAATGCATTAAGGTTGAGTGTTTTAAAAATCCTTTTTCATTGTTAAAGAGCAGTCAATGTTGAACCATAATCTAGTGCCTGTTACCACAAGCAACAGATTAAAAACTCATCAGACAGATGGCTTATATAACTAGAATAAAGTATACAAAAAAATGAGTATAATAATTAAACATATTTTAGTTGCTAGTAATTACTGTAAATTACTAAAAAACTAATTAAAACAAAATTTGTGTAAACTGACTTGTTACTATCCTTTTCTATTTAACATCTCAGCAATAAAATGAATCATAAAATATATCCTTATGGTTTAAAAAAGGAGAGCAATTTTTAAAAAGCAGTGTAAAGATACTGAATGTAATAGTATTCATTTATTCCCAACATTTTTCTAAAAATAACTCTTTTAGTTCGTATAATTAAAATAAGTAGGAAGTACCATTTGATTAATTAGCAAGAACAATGCCAACATGGTTACTCTGCAGGCTTGTGCTAATCTCAAATAATTCAAACACAAAAATAAAAGCAAGATGAGTGAAGGGAAAGCAAATAAGGACATAATAATATGAAGAATTGTGGGCTTTTTATTTAAAAATCTATATTTTCATTTGTTTGAAACTTCCACATTAATTATGAAAAATTATAAAAATTAAAAAATTAAGTTTTTCAAGAATTCCAAAATATATGCTAATTAATTGCCAGGGCATTGTCTCTAATTTTAAAATATTTCATATTTTTTTATGTTTACATAGTAATTAATTCATTTCCAGTGTTAGTCACAGAAGTTTACTGATCTGGTACAGACAAGAAGACTGGCAATAGTCAGGTCAACATCAAAAATATTTTTATAAAATCTTTAAAATTGAGGATAGGCTAATATTTATTGACTATTGTCTTACAATTTGATAATCAAAAATGACTCTAAATGATTGCAAACACTGAATGCTTTGAAATGCATTAGTTCGTGGTAAGAGATACCACAGGTACCAAAATTGCAGACACTGAAATCCTACTGCCACTGTCTTAGTCCAAACACTTCATGTAATTTAACCAGAACTTTCACTACACTAAAAATGAGGTACAAAATTCAAATATTCATTTAAAAGAAGAATATTCAGCTTGTTCAATGCATTTTAATGCATAATCACCACAAATTAGGTATATATAAGAAAAACCTGAAAACAAGTTGAAACGCCAAGAATTTCTAACAGTATTTATATCATTCCACTAACATTTCATTTACAAATAATAGGAAAAATAATATGAACATGAGGTACATTTTTAAATTTCCTTACTCAGTTTTAGTCATAATGTACTTACAGATGATTTTATACTGAAAGGTGTTTATGATATCATTGTTATTTTTGTTGTTTTTGTAGTAATGACTTTACCCATTCTTGCTCACGTGCAAGTTAGTTTTGTTGACCTGGATCCTAATTATCATTATTACTCTCATGTTTTCCATCTGGCAGGTCATCCTCAGGGTCACAAACCACTTGAGCTGCTAAGAACACAAAACCTTCGGGGGATGCTTTGCTGTCTAGTTTCTTTATGTTGTTAACACCATGGCCAAGACAGCACAACCCAGAAATCAGTGAGATAATATTATTGTAATGCATGTTCCATTAATGACTGCTTTTACATTTTCAAAGCACCTGCTAAATATCAGGCATTGGCTATAATCCCAGGATATAAAGATGAATATGGTTAAATTAAGTAGCAATAAATAATGTTTAGTTACAATTATGTTGTAATTTTTTATGAACATTATCACATATGTTTTCTGTGGATGATTCCAAGCTTTTTTACTACTGAATTCATCTTTAAATTCAGGATAATGTTACTATCTCCAGCTAATGTGATCCTTTCTCTACAATAGAAACAACATTAATATAAAATACTCTATGTCTGTTATGTAGGGGACTGATCGCCTACTTTACTTACCAATGTTATCTGTAATAAAAGTATTTGCCCTCTCCATTCTATTCCCAATTGCAGGATCAATGATATCAATTGCACTAGTAGCATTCATCAGTGCTGTCAATTTTACTTAAGTATGAATTCTGATATAGGATTTCATTTGAATGCCTCAAACTAGATATTCATATTTGCATCCAGTTAATTTTGTCTTCTTTTAGAGTTGTATCATTCCTACAGATTTTACCAACCTACTAATGTATATGAAGAGAAATTTGATGATATTTTGTAAAATAAATTTTTGTTGTTCTTAAAAGTACACTTCAAAACAAAGCACTTTGGAAAGCTAAAAACTACATTTGTATTCTTCATACTACACTTTTTTTTCAATAATCCCCATTATTAAAATGGAGATTCATTTCTATAGAAGTAAATGTTGGTCTAAAATACAATGTAAATAATACAGAAAAACAACTGATCTCTTCAAACATAGAGAAAAAAATGTTTTCCCATGAAATATTATTAACATATTCCTTAAATTGCTGGGGGAAAAAACACTTGGTGATATAACATTTCATAAATGTCTGCTTGGCTCTAAACATTATAGAGACTACATATTGTTAATTTGGCTCATTTTAGCGAAGCAGAAGCAAAAATATTTTTATTTGGTGTTAACTGTTTTTCTGCACCTAATAGGCTTCCTCCAATAAAAAGCGATTCAGGGTGTAGTCTCCTGGTTCTACAGTCCAGTTACTTCACAAAGAATGTTCTGTGGACAAGTGGAAACAGAAATCCAGTCCATACTGCCAAGCCAGGTAGTATCCTGCTGCAGCACTGACAGGTTTGGGAAATCTTGGGAAAAGCTGAATTTTTTTTTCTTTGCAATTTTCTGCCCACTGATGATCACTTTTTTACCATTCATCTGTCAAGAGTCATTATCTTTTAATAATTCTCACAATGTACCATATATGTTTATGACAGCCTTGCCATCTTGGAATGAAAGGAAAGTGAAGGAAAAGATCCAACTGGAATCACCTGATTCCTCCTTTGCCCCCATGACTCACACCCAGACACACTAATGTGTCTCCAATGCTCTCCTTCCCATTGCCATTGCCTGTGTTTAGGATCATGTGTTTTCTAACCTAGGAAGAACACTTTCACTGTCTTTGATCTTTCCTTATGGCTTTCTGAGTTTCCAGTATCTAGTTAATACTCTTACTACCTGACAACCATTCAGCCTCAAATTTGGTAAACCAGTTCCATGCCCCCAGTTCTCTCACACTCTGTATAAATCTAAATGTATTATGTTCTCTTTAGTCTTCAGGATCCCCCTGGTGTATTTCCACTACCTGGCATCCCCACTCCTTGACTTCTGAGTCTAGCATGCTCATTTTCAAGTTTCAGTTCAAATATCACCACCTTGTTACACAGCCTCCCCTGGATTGTATGAAGGACTACATTTCAGTGATGTCCCTGTTGCAGTACCGACCACACAGATTTGTCATTCTCTATTTTTTCACCTGTCACATTGAGCTGCTTAAAGAAAGGTACTCTTTTTCACCTTTCTAATAGCAATTCAGTTGTGATTGGTCCAATGATCCACCCTCCCATGGATATCAAAATGTGCAGACACTCGAGTCCCTTAACTAATAAGATGTGTTATTTGCATATAACCTATACACATTATCCCATATGCTTTAAATCATTCTTAGATTACCTATAATATGTAATGCAATATAAATGCGATGAAAAGAGTTGCTATACTATATTAAGAAAATAATCAAAGAAAAACCAGCACAAATTGCATCAGTATAGATGAAACACTTTTTCATTCACAGTAGACTGAATCCATGGGTGTAGAAACAATGACAGAGAGTTGACTATATTTAAAATAGAGCTGGAACATACAAATTGATGTACAAGTTACCATTTGGAAAAATGGGTAAGATTTATAGGAGTGAAAAAACAGTAATAATTACCTCAATATTCCTTTACTATTGAAATAATATATACTTTATTATATAATTTGCTGTTATTTCCAAATATGGATAATCTAAATTCTGAAAAGTTGGCAGATCAGCCAAAAATCCAAATACTTATAAAATGCTAGATATAGAGTCATAATTTTATCTCTGTCATTGATGCTCAAAATGCCTTCAACATTATTTTGAAATAAGACTTTTTAAATTACAAAACTGAAATGTTCTTACTATAGAAAACCTAGAAAATACATGCAAGTTTAAAGAATTTGATACAAAAAGGTTACATCACTCAAACATAAATAAAGATGATTAATATTATATTACTTAAAGTTTGTCTTTCTTTAATATTATGACAAAGATATTTAGTAAAATGTGTATTTATACATGCATGCATCTACATACCAGTTTATTGAACAGCTAGGTTCAGGGGAATGCAAAGCAGAAAAACTAATTGTTTTCTTCATTATTTCTCAAACCATCTCTATTCTATTTCTCCTTCCATCCCTTAGAAAATTACTTAGGACAATTATAAAAATGCTTTACTCTTTAAGTTATTAATAACAAGTTTACTTTTTATGTCCTAAACTTCATTTTGTCATTCTATTTAAAGCTGTTTCTTCTTCCTTAGCTCATGCTTAGGCAAGTGAGTAAAAAGGTAAAGGTTGCAAAGGTCACATTTGATAATGATATAGCAGATACCCCAAGTGTTGGCCCTTTCAGAGAGAACTCTCTTTCATAACCTACCCAGAGTTTTCTGGAGACCTGCAATCTCACTGCTATGAACCATGCTCCCACAGCTGGCTGTTGGAGGTCCCCAAGACCCTACTTCCATGGTCCACTATATGCATACTTTTATAATGGTGTCCTATCACCCTGGTGCCAACTATTGACTAGCCATAGATATCTCTGAACCTTATCATCCACCAGAGGAGAATCACCTTAATATCATCAACAGAAGTACAACTATTTTCAAGGAAGCTTTTTTTCCCATTTCTCTACTATCTCAGGCAGCTTCCGTCACACTGTAACCTTTGACTTTTTCATACAAAGATCAGATAATAGGCCCTCCTCTTTCCAAACTCTGTGTAAATTTTCCCACACACTAACCTCCCCCACACTAACTCTGCTCTGACCACAAGGTGACAAGAAGTCCCTGACCAGTTTTATAGCATACAAGATTAGGATATGATTGTACCCTTTGAAATCCACCCTCAAATCTCTCCTGAGCAACTCTGTGTATCTTTACCCAGATTTCCTCCAGGGAACTCTGCTATAAAATTGTACTACACTATCATGATCAGGGTATGCCACTGAAACAAGCCACTCATCACATTCTCCAGTACTGCTTGAACTAATTTGTGAGTGTACATGCATTTAATTCTACAATTGTATACCATGAGTAGGTCCTTGTAACCCTCAACCACAATCCAAATACAGGACAACTCCAAGCCCAACACCACATGGAATATGTGAGTTGTCTTTTTACTCTTCTACCCACCCCCTAAACTCCCAAACCTTGGTAAACACAAATGTGTCTTCCATTTCTGCAATTCTGTCATTTCAAAAATATTATATAAATTAAACCATTTAATATGTAACCTTTTGAGATTAGCTATTTTTATTTGCCCTGGAGAGTCACATAAATTGTTGTAAATAATAATAGGTCATTTATTTTTCTTGATGAGTTGTATTCTATAGAATAGATATCACAATTTTTTGAATCTGCCACTTTCTTAGAACATCTGATTGTATTCAAGGTTTGGACTGTCATGGATAAATCTCTTATCAATACCATTTTTGTATTTATGTAAATATGTGGTTTATTTCTCCATGAAAAATGCCCAAGAATGCAACATCTGGGTCATATATTAATGACATGTTTAGTTTTATAAGAAACTGCCAAACTGTTCTCCAGGTAGATGTACCATTTAACATACCCACCAGTAATGCATGAATAATCCAGTTCCTCTGTCTCCTTGCAAGAATGTTACATTAATTTACATGTTCTGGGTACCAACGTCTCATTGTGTTTTTAATTTTCATTTCCCGAATGGCTAATAATATTGAATATCTCTTCCCAGGACTTTTTGCCATCTATATAGACTCTGGTGGAATGTATGTTCATGTCTTTCACCTTTTTTCTAAGTGAATTATTTGTATTTTTACTGTAGAGTTTTGAGACCTCTTTATTTTGGATATTAGTTTTTTTTTTTTCCGATACATGGCTTATAAATATATTCTTGCAACTTTTCATTAAAAAAAGAAAAATCTGTATTAAGGTCAAATGGTAAGATTCATTAAGTATCAAATGGAAAACTACTTTGCTTTTATTGAACTTCAATTATTAAAACAGCTAAATCTGATCTGGATAGTCTCTATAATACTAAATATACTAAGATTAATACACAGCAGATTTTCAAGATTCGAAGCTCTCTTCTACAAAACCATTAACTGAGCATGTTCTGATCACAATGAGACCTAATCTCCATAGAAATTTGTACTCAATTTAATTACCAATGCCTTATATTACACTGCACTGACTGCAGTCAGTTAACTCTTCTCCTCCGCATCTCACACAGTGCTATCCTCCATCACTGGAAGAAAATAAAATCACACAAACCAATTTTATGTCCTCTGTTTTAGGTGAGAAAATTCAAATAAGAAAAACTTAAGGAAAATGTTTGATACTTTAGACTTTTCAGACATTGTGGGCTGGATCCTTTATGCTTTAATGACCTTTTTTTTTCTAAAAAAGAATATGGCACTAAATTTTCAAATTATATATCCTCTTCAGGAATTGCAGAGCATCTTGTTACTACTTCTAATAATTAAACTGTTGTCTGGAATTCACTTACATATACTTCCCATCCAGGCAACTTCAAATATTCATATATTCATAACAGTTCCACTTTTCTACTATTTTTACTTTGTTCCTGAATATTCTTAATTTATTTATGACCAACTTCCTTTCTATTTTTTATATTTTGAATTTTTCTGTTTTTTGTTTGTTTGT
Organism: Spermophilus citellus; assembly: GCF_964194105.1. Taxonomy (NCBI): domain Eukaryota; kingdom Metazoa; phylum Chordata; class Mammalia; order Rodentia; family Sciuridae; genus Spermophilus; species Spermophilus citellus. The sequence continues at coordinate 38,033,424 of NC_138198.1, forward strand.
TTAATTTATTGAGGTACTGAAAATTGAACTGAGAGTTTTGCTCATGCTAAGCAAGACAGCCCTATTTTTTAATTTATAAGGAGGTATCTATAATATTATATTTTTAAAATTATTTTTAGTTGTTAATGGACCTTTATTTTATTTATTTATATGTGGTGCTATGAAATGAACCAACCCAATGTCTCACACATGCTAGGCAAGCTCTCTACCACTGAGCCACCCCAGCCCCCAAGATATTTTAATTTAATACAGTCTTAAAAAAATTTTATTATTTCTTCATAGTACCACCATTTTATTTAAACATCATATTTAACATATGCAACTTGAGGCTTTCCAATGGTATAAAAGATGCTAAAATGACAAAAAATCCAGGTTTCCTCTTATTCATTTGTACTTTGGAAGAATCTCTTAAACACCACCATTTTATTGATAAACTTTCACAGGTGTTAAGCCAAGACAGAATACTCTTAAGTGTTCTAGGACTCAGGCATGCAAAAGAAATCTATAATGTCTTTCCTTAAATAAACACATGACATAATTTGAGATGAAAGGTTAACTCCAATTAACTTCTTAAAAAGCAATATAAAAACTATGAAAGTGTATTCAAGTAATTGAGGTCTAATGTGTAATGTACAGAATGTTTTCTAGATGTTAGTAAACAAATATCAGGTATTCTGGCCTCAGGCAGAGAAGACTTTGAAAGAAGTTGCCAGAGGTAATGGAAAATGTTTCAAGAGAAGTAGATGTACTCATCTGGTATGATAGTTCAACCTTCCTCACTCCTTCTTATTATTATCCCTGATTGGAAAATATAATCTTGTATTTATTGCCAGGAGCTCTATGGCATACACAATTATTATTATTATTATTTATTTTTTTTTTCCTGTATCAAGTTTATATAACCTCACTTCACCTGCGAGATGCCCAAGAACTTTTAGGCTGTGGATTTAAGTGGTGAAACTTCACATGGCCACCAGATGGTGGCAGTGTCCAGTTCTGACATGAAATCATCTGTCAACACAGCAAATAATACAAACATCTGATGCTAATGTAGAGTTTAAATAGCCATCATTCTTTGGAAGGCAGTAACTTACAAGTGTGTATACTTATCAGCCACTGCAATAACCCAGCCTGGACCAGAGTCTGAAAATATTCCTTTCTTAATCTACTCTACCATTCCTATTGCTCAAATTCATCAAGTGTTAGAGCATACCAAAAGACAAAGGGTTGGTTAAAAAAATATTAATATGAAAATTTTTATTTCTTTCATGAACTTGGCTTAGATCCTTAAAATAGTACTAGACTTTTCATAAACAAGTGTATCAGGAGATAGAAAACAATAACAACAATAGATAAAATAATATTTGTGAATTTACAATGGTACTTATACACTGTAATGGCTTGCACACACAATTTAATGTTCCAACTTAGGCCCTTTACAAAATAAAGCATATCCTTTCATGGTTTCATTAAGTTTAAATTTTTATAATAAATAAAGGCTGAAATTATTAAAGTATAATGTACACTATGCTCTTGGATTTTCACTATCTTTTCCTCCACAAACTCCAGATTGTTTCATATTACTTATAATCAGTTTGAAAGACTGATTTGCTAACTGGTTAAGCCACAGCAATCTTTTGGAGTAAATGTGAAGTGATTGCAACTGTTTTAGTGTAAGTCCTTGAAATTGGTAAGAATAAATACATTTTTTTTAAGTATCTTCAGTAAATTCTACTTAGTTACACTTACAGAGACACCAAATAGCTTTAATGAGAAGTGAGTCAATTTACACCATCTACTGCATCTATGTATAGCATCATATTGATTTAAGCAAAAACTAATAATTTGCCAAAACTTCCTATAAATCATTTGGTGATTCCTTTAGAGAGGCCATGATGCTATACTTTTAGGCAAGTGTATTTTTAATTCATTTTATAAATATAAAAATATAAATTTAAAAATACCATAAAAATATTCTTTCCTTTCCTTCCTTCCTCCTTCCTTCCTTCCTCCTTCCTTCCTTCCTTTCTTTCTTTCTTCCTCTCTTTCTTTCTTTATTCCTTTCTTTCTTTTTTCTTGGCACTATTGGGGATTGAATCCAGGGATGCCTTACCACTGAGCTGTACCCCCAATCCTTTTCATTTTGAGAAAGAGTCTCCCTAAATTGCTTAGGCTGTTACAACTTTTGATCTTCCTGTCTGAGCCTCTGAATTTGCTGGAACTGCATGTGTTCCCCACAGCACCTAGGATATACTATATTCCAGTAATCCTCTGAAACATAACCTGTAACAATGACTGTAGAACTCCATGTTAGAATGAGACATGTTTATATTAGTTTCAGTTGAGACTAAAAGCCAAGAACCAAATACTTGAAGGTACTTCATATTTTTAATCAAAGTACTAGATAATCTATACAGGAATTGCAAAAGGAAAACTCTCAAACCCAATTGTGAACCTCTGTCCCTTAAAATTTATATGGTCCAAAAGGTAGTGTGTGTGTGGGGGGGGGGGGTTGTTGTATTGTAAATCACACTACCATCTCCTCATCTCAAACACTAAAGAAGCTTTAAGGAGAATACCTCAAAATCTTAAAATCCTGAGAGATGTAACAGTTAATGTCTTATGTGCACTTTAGAATGTCTGTTACAAAACCATTCTTGTTGGGAGTTCTAGAGGATTATTATAGTTTATGAGATTCAGAATTTTTTAAGCCATTTACAAATTGAATTTAAATGAACGGCTATGATCCTGAATTAGCAGAGCAGAGAGAGGTGCTGGATAAATCTTCCCTGGGAGAGGCGAGATTCCATAAATATTTCCCAAAGACTAAAGGGGCAATTTTGAAGAAAGAACTAGCTAAACTAGCTCCCATCCAAGAAGAATGTGATACAGGAATGGGGTAATTATGACAGAAGGATGGATTTTCCGGGAACTAGGGAAGAAATGCTATCTATCTAATCAGAAGAAAACATACTTCCTAGGTCACAGAAAATGTAGCTGAGACCTAGTAGAGATTCTGAGAAATATACTTATCTATAGTATATTTCTATAGATCATATTAGGCTGTGGTTACAAACTACCTTTTAGTTTTAATAGCTTAAAATCTCAAATGTTAACTTTCAACATGGTTACTGTGGGTCAGCCAGGGCAGAGGCTGGCTCTTCTCACTGAAGTTTCAATGAGAGGAAACAGTTGTCTTCTGTGAAGTTGTTGACTGCAGTGACAGAAGAAAAAGACAGATCTTTGGAGATACTTACTAGATCAGCCTATCATTAGCACTGCTCACTTTGCTTACAATTCATTAGTCAAATCTGGTCACATGGCCTCTCTCAAGCACAAATAGCCAGGGAATTAAACTGTACCATGTACCCAGGAGGTATACAGTCAGAAATGTTTGATAACATTCATATCTATCACACTGCCATAAGTTAACAACAAACAGCACTTAAAAAGAGAGAAAGAGAGAGGAGTCCACTGAAACCAGAAGTTGTTTATTCTAGGTTACATTTAAATCAATCAAGTCAGACTTCACATTTTCCTCTCCTATGATTCTGAGAAGGCGAGAGCAGAAAGAATGGAAGGCAATTGGGAGAAACTCAGAAAAGGCCTATTGGACTCTCCTTCCATTCAGTATAAGAAACAAGAGAGAAGGAAACATTAACATTAAATAAATTTAGGTCTTCCTTATTATGAATGGGATGTAAAAGAAATGACACTATTTACATGATTAGGAGTGATTGCTAATCACAATTTATGTTCTATAATAGTTAAGTAAATAAAATATGAGGCCTATCTGACATTTTATTCATGAGCAAGAAAATATTCAGCTCCCTAGAGGAAATATTCAACTCTGAAGGGAGAGTAGAGGATTCAAAAGGGAGGAAAACCAGTTTGCTTAAATAAAAGGCTCACATGTGAAAAATCTGTGTTGGATGAACCGTACCTTTCAGTAAATGGCAAAGTTAAAAAGAAAACAATTGGGGATGGTGAGTGGGGAGGGGACTGTAAAGTGAATCCAAATAAAAATAAAACTTTCAGAAAAATCAGAGGAAAAAAAAAACATGCATAACCAAGAGAATCTCAGAAGAATTAAGATAAAATGTTATTAATGGAATAAGAAAAAAGTTTAGACATTTTTCAGATAAACCATTCTGCCCTGGAGTTTTTCCCAGATACATGAAACAAAAATTATAGATGAAAATGCTGTGAGAATTTAAAGTCAAAAACACCTAGGAAAATGCTCCATCACAGCAAAATGAATGACAGAAAATCTGATTAGATCCTGTAACATTGGCCAAAGAGAAATACTGAGCAGAGACAAAAAACATAATTTATTTCCAACAAACTAGATTTAAGTATAGAGCTATAACCCTTTATGCCATCAGAACACATTAACAGTGGATGTCCCAGAAGCAAAATTCCATTAAATCATCTATTTGATCTTTGAATTTTTTTCTGTCTGTGATACAGAAAGCATCAGAGAAGAAAACAGGGTTCAAATGCTGAAGAGGGTAAATGTTTAAGATAAGAAAAGAGTAAAATACAGATTATTTTACTTAAGTTGGTTATTTTTTTTTCAAGAGAGCATAAAAACTATTATTTATACAGGATCAAAGAGTTGCTTACAGTGTTTAAACCAGGTATGAACAACTACAAGAAAGTTATCAACCAGTTATGTATATAACGAGGTCCTCAAACTACAATAGTCTGATTTATATTGTTATCCTTATTTCATAGCCTACAAATAAAATCCATATTATAAGAAAAAATGGGGAAATTTTTGTTATAAAAAGGCAGTGAAATTCAATAGAAGAAACAAAGTTTTACTGCTTTCATTTTGCTTTTCTATGCAAATGTTCCATTTAAATTTTAAAAGTGATGTACTTAATTGAATTGAAGATCATTTTGTTAGTGATTTTTACTTATATGTTTAATATGGAAATGACTTAGTTTGTGAAGACACTGAGTATACATGTTTGTTTTATCCTAACCCATCCTATCTTATCCTATCCTACCCTAAACTCTATGCAAGGTAAATAGGGCAAAAGAACAACTTTACCCCTAATTTACCTATTAAGAAATTAACACTTCAAAATATTAAGATTGCTAGGGTTCAGTACTAGCAGATAATGGCAGAGTCAAGATTTAAAACCAAATCTTTAAACTTCAAAAAATCATTACATGCCATCTCCTTTACTAGTTGGAAATAACATCACTATGTCTTTTGATGCGATTTAAAACTAAGTGTTCTAAAACTCACATTTTAAATTATTTGGAAAATATTTGCCATCTCCCTTACTAGTTGGAGATAACATCATTATGTCCTTTGATGTGATTTAAAACTAACTATTTTAAAACTCACATTTTAAATTATTTAGAAAATATTAGAACTATGTCTAAAATTATTTCTAAAAAGATGATAAAATATTTGTTACCCTCTAGAATCACATGGTTTATAAGGATATGTTCAGGCCAATAAATAAATTAATAATATATAATAATATATATTAACTAATATATATGCAAACAGAAGTTTGTTTACAAAAGAGTTTTGTGCAGAGTTTATGAAATGGTTTATTGAGAATATGATATTAGGCTTGTTTTCAAAGAATGAGCAAAAGTCAGCCCACATAATTTGGAAAAGGCTACTTCAGTTGGAGGAATCCCAATGTGCAAAACCATTGAGATATACTGAAAATTGGAGTGCTTTCATTAGTAGATACTAGATTGTTGTACTTTGAGTATTCTTCCATATATATATATATATATATATATATATATATATATATATATATATATAAATTTACTATGAATCACTGATTAAATTCATTAGCAATTTATTCTTAAAAAGCCATTAGTACACTTGATACATCTATATTCTTTCTTACCAGAGAAAACAGTAGGTGATTTTCTGCCCTAGAAAGGCAAACACCTTCCATGGTTTTTCACCATTACTATTGACAAAATATCTGATTAACATCCATACTCTAAATCTATGATTAAAAAAAATTAATTTCTATTGAATCAAACTTCACAACTTTCCTTGGGCTTTGTTTCACTTTACCATAATCATTGAACCTTTTTCCAACCTACTAGTAATGTTTATTTTCTATTTTTTTTCAGTGAGCTGGATTAACTTTGGAATATGAATATGAACCACTCTTATAATCTACAGTAGGAGTTCCTAAAGGTGGATGAACAGGTCCAAAAGTTCGAAGCCCAATATGACAGTTATCTAATCTACCTCTTTTATTCAGACCTAAATACTTTTATAGGCTGCATAACAAACTATAAACATACAGAATTTATTTCATGACATATGTGTTTCATGAAGTGAATTATATTTTTATTATGGTTATTACAGTTTCTCTGACAAAAGACAAACTATATTTTATTGAAAGTTCATATAGTACCTTGTAAGAAGAATCTCTAATACAGAACCAACCATATATGCAAATATTTTCTTAATTTGAGCCTCTACAAAAATAATATCACTAACTAATAAATATGGTCTAAAATAAAATTCTTGAGAAAGAAATGGCCATGGAAATCAAATTTAGATATAATGATTTTTATAGAAAAAAAATGAAAAATAACCAAACCACATAGAGAATATCAAAATAATCTGCGATAGGTTTCATTGTCCAAATATATATTAGACAATTACTTGGAGGGGACGTTTTATAAGGCTGTATCCAAGGTACAGGAGAAGGGACTATGCCACTAAGGCCACTCATGGAAATGATCCAAGGGAGATACCCCATGATTTACATGAATGTTGTGATCCATGTCTTATATACACAAGCCACCTCTTTTGCATTGCTAACCCAACTTTGACACAAAACCAAATTCTTCCACAGCATTAATCACACTTAAACTTGTATAACTTTGCTCAAGATTTTGAAATCACAGGAGCAATGGCCCTACACTGAGTACAACATTGTACATGAAAAATTCCATTTGACATCTATCTTCTGGGTTTTTTCCCCTAGTTTATCACCTTTACTTCATCATACAATATCATTCTAGTGCATGGCCACTAAATCTTCTTGCTTTCTACCCACAAAGCACATAGTGTCACTGTTCTTCCCTCATTTCTTTTATATTACTTCTTTCTTTATCAAAACCTTAGGTGTAAGGGAGTCCCAGGAAGCTCTTTTTTCTTTTTAAATTATGGATTTCTGCAGCATTAAATATTTTGATGATTAATATATCCTATTACTGTGATAAAAAAAGAAAAAATCTAATAAGATTACATGTAAAGAAAAGGGCTTTAGTCAGATGAAACAAATGAATAGTAGATACTGGAGGAAAGTTGATGATAATAATGGGAATTAACCTAAGTGAAAAAAGATTTTTATAATAACCAGGGGAAGTTAGTCTATTAGGGAAGTATAGTATATAGGCCTTGAGTTTCTAAGATATGAGGGAAAATAAGGTGAGGTAGAAAAAAAATAATTTGTATTCCTCTATTATGAAAATAGTTCTATACTGAGTGTTCCCCAAATATTAGATGCCTCTAAGAGAAACTCTCTTGACCATCTTGGGTGAATCTCTATCATTGGATTTTGTTTCTTCATACATAAAACAAAATTTCTAGTTATATATTTGGTTTCTCTACATTGTATATAAGTTCTTTCCAACATAGCCAGTCAGTCTCTCAAAGGCATGATTTTAACTGTTCCTTTCCCAGAAACAACATCCAAATCATATCCAAGACCTACCCTAGAGCTTATTAACACAAAGGAGTCACGTGCTACCTGTTGAATTGATCTACTATTCCACCATATGAAGTATTGTTCTACAGCCACATTTTTCTACTTCACTATATATCTTGGAGATTTACTCTTGGTGATATTTAAAGAAATACAGCATTCCATTTATCTTCTTAACAAACCTGCATCACAATATCCAATGTGAAAGTATTCCAAAGCTTATTTATTTCTCCTTGGAGTATGTGGATTGTTTTTCTGATTCTTTGAAATTTGTGTGTTTAGAAGGCTTTTGCCCTTTCCTTTCCAATCTGTCTGCCTTTTGAGTCTTTTTCTTGCCTTACTTTCTTGGCTAGACCTTCCATTGTAAACACTGAGAAGAAGTAATAAAAAGCAAACATTCCTGCCTGGCTTCCAAGCTTAAAGGAAAGACATTAGGTCTTCCACCAGCAGGTTTTATATTTGATCAAGGTGTTCTGCAGCTGTTGTATACCTTAAACTTGAAGATGTTCCCTTCTCTTCTCAGTTTGATAAGGAAATTTTATCAAGAATGTTGAATTTTTCTCATCCATTTTTCTGCATCTGTTAATGTGATGATATTTTTGATTGATTTTCTAATGCTAAACTAACACTACATTTCTGGGAGGAACCCAATGTGGTCATGATGCATATTCTTTATATTCTCTTGATATTTGTATTTGTTAAAGTTTTACTAGAATGTTTAGGTCTACATAAATGAGAATTACTGGTCTCTCTTTTTCTCTTCTTCAAATGCATTTTTTTGTGTTACTAACATTAGAGTAATGCTTATCTTTAAGGATGAGTTGTGAAATATTCTTTCCTCTCTAATTTCTTGGAAGAGTTTGTTGAGAATTTGTATTATTTCTTCCTGAAATGTTTGAAAGACTTTATTACTGAGATCTTCTGTGCCTAAGGTTTACCTTGTGAGAAGATTTGGGTGCTTTGTTCTATTTTGGATTTGGAATTTTTTAACAGCTAATTTGCTATACCACCTATTTGCCATAAAATTTAATAATTTTACATGAAAAAGTAAATAATTTTTAATAAATTTACAGGTTTGTGCAACCATCACCACATTCCAATTTTATACTTTTTCCCTCATCCAAAAGAGTCTTCATGTCCATTCAGCCACTTCCTTTCCCACTCCCAGTAAGAAGAAAGTGCCACTCTCCACTCAAATTCCACAAAATTTTTTTCTATTTTTTAAATATAAGTAGAAGCATGGAATATATGGTCTTTTGCTTCTGACTGCATTCATGAAACACATTTTAAAGGTTTATCCAGGTCATAGAATGTGTCATGATTTCATTCCTTTTTATTGCTGAGTATTATTCCACAATATGAATATTCATTATTTTGTTTATCCATTCACTGGGTGATATGGTGTGGAAAGTTTTTAAAAACAAATAAAATTTCTTGAAAAGATAACTATTTCAAGTTATCTATTTCTTCTTACGTACAAATAATATTTATTTGCAGCTTCATGAGATCATTTCTCTAAGTTCCTAAAAGAGGAACTTAAAGTCAATTATTATAAACATTTATAACTTAACAGATATTTAAACAATATTTAAATTGCACTTTAGATAAGTTTAACAAGTTTAGTACAACACCAGTTTACACACACACACACACACACACGCATATATATTTCCCAACTCCATGACCAACACTGGGACTATATCAATGTTCCCAAATCATCAGCAAATACTCTTTGGCTACTGAGTTAATTTGCATGGCTGTGATTCTTGATGAGGTTGTGTATTTCTTTTTCACATGTTCACTCTCATCTCAATGTCCCCTTTTATGAATCTTCTCCAGGCCATTCTCACTTTATCCTAATGTGAATAGCCTGATAATGCAGATCTTACCTTGTCACTGTATAGAGTGTTGCAAGTAATAGATACTTAACAAGCATTTCCTCAAAGAGGTGGTAGTCTATTCTGTTTTTGCTAGCTTATCAACTTTTGCCTTCTTGGCTGAACAAGATCACAAGATATTTAAGAATAAAGACCAATTCACATGCAGCATTATATTCTGAATATTAAATATAATCAGTTTAACATAAATCAATGTTTACATACTAATTGAGGTAAATTTAATCCATTGAGATCACAGGTAGGCTTTTAGAATTACCTGCAAATGAAATATCAAAAAGAGAAACCATTCACAACTCCTAATTATATAATTTATAAAATAAAATATAAAGGTTGTGAGCATATATACAGTATTTATGATACATGATATTTTCATACACACACACACACACACACACACACACACACTAAAGTCCAGCAAAAAAATTATTAAGAAGATAAAGTCACCTTGCTTTTGTAAAATGAATCTCACCATTTCAAAATCAACATTTATCACAGGGCACTGCTGTTGGCTCCTCTGGTATACTGGGAGCAATATAGATTTTATGCTAATTATTTCCCTTCATGCTGGCTACAAGATAGATATCTTGCAGCTAACCATAGTTACATTATAATAGAAAGAGATCTATGAAGACACAAAATCCTCTTATGCAGTCCAATTTAGAATCCACTTGAAAAACTCTACAGTGCTACATCTAGAAACCAAAAAGTTCTGGGAATCTTATATTTCTGCATATATTTGTTAAGCTGAAATTTGCGTATGATTTTTATAAAAATTTTTATAATGATTCCCTCTTTATAGATAATTAATATTATGTCTTACTCTATCTGCCATGACAGTAAAATGTAATTTGATTTTTAGGCTAGGTATCTAGGTTTGCATTCAGTTTTATATGTTCTGTAGAGAAAAATATATTTACAATGACAACAAAACTCAAGGGAAGGAAATGGTACTTGACTTACCAGTGCAACTAGTGAAGGCAAGCTTTTATTAAAATTAACTACTGAATACCTTAAAAAAACAACAAAATTTACTCTACTTTGAAATCCTAGCAGTCTTTCTATTTTATCAAAAGAACACGCAATTATTTCAATGGGTCTTTAAAATTTTAATTTAAGTCCTTAAATAACTTAGCATCTACCAATTACTTTCTTTCTAATTCATTTTATAAAAATAACTTATAGTTAATATCATTGGCATTAAAACCACTAAAGTTAAATAGGACAAATGGACAGACTATCAGTGGTCTTGCAAAAACTAAAATAGTGTATGAGGTTTGTGTTCAACTTCATAGATTAAACCACCAAATCAACATTGCACAAATTCAGTATCTTTAGTGCTTGAAGAAACTGAGTAGTATACCTGATTTAATAAGATATTGGCTATACTATACATAAAAAGAAAAACATACAATTCCTAAAAAGTAAAAACAGGGATTTCATTGTAATTTTATTATTAAAAAATACTTAATTTTACTTTTCTCCTACCTATTCTTTGTCATCATAACTGCTCTAGAACAGATTGAATGAATAGAGGACTTTCAAGTCTCACACAATAAGCATTACAAGATGTCCATATGTCCCAAAGTTTGTGCCTCATTAACACAATAACTTTGAGGAAATTATCTCCCATACATATAGGTTAACTTAAAATTAATTTTCATAACACCTGTTATATATATACCCTGGGGAGGTCCTCTCATATGGATTTGGCATATCCAAATCTATCCTTAATTTTAGAAGTTTTATCAGTATTTTTACATATATTTCTTTTATTTTTCTATCAAATGTTACAATGCCTAACATTTACATTCACCTGACAGCCTTGTTTTTCTTTCCCTAAAACCTAAAACTAGGTATGATCAAATGTGGAATACAAAAATAGAATTGGTAGATAGATATAAGATGTTCCCTTGTACAGAAATCAGCACTGAGTCTTATAAAAACGAGAGCTTTTTCAAAAATCACACTGCTAGTCATAGAAGACTTAAACAGAATTCAAGTTTTCTAATGTCAAAACCAATGCTTTTACTATTTATTCATGCTGCCTCCTGGGGCACTGGGTTACTCTCTCTTGAGAGATTTTTGAAACCAGGATTTTCTCTCTGGGGATATTTAAGAACCATTTAGCAATTGTAGCCATTGAGTGACACCTCAAAGAAGGAAAGTGGGGGAGGGAGAAAAACAAGGAAAGAGGGACAAAAGGAGGAGGAAGGGATTTACTAAAGTCTTGGATGGAGTTAAGGTTTCCTAAAATGGGTTACTAATTTCTGAACAGGTATATACTGACTTGTGTGACACAAATATTGGCTTAATATGAGCATTTCACATTTGATTATACCAGACAATTTGCCCATAGAGTATGAATTGTATGGAAATAAGTCACTCCAAGTACAAATGCACCATGTACCTAAGCAGTTCATCTATCTCCAGTGACTAAGTATGCAACCTTCTACACTTCCCAGAAACAAAAGCCAGTCAGACAAGAGGCATTCACACTGAAATAGATAATAATCAGTTAATGACTGAGTCTCCCTAAAGAGTCAAAAGCACATTCTAGGGGGATTTCCTTTGCATATGAGATTCAAAAATAAATGCCAAAATTTAATATTTTAAAACCACCTCCCACTTAAATATATTGAAATAATTGTTCAGTAACTATAAATTAGCATAGATTTAGTTCTGAAGGAAAAAAATTAAAAAGAAGAAAGGAGATTTTTAAAAGCAAAACAAAAAAATGGTGGCTCATAGAAGAAATTGTAGAAGTAAATGCAGTTAGATAGGTTAAGCTGATACCTAGGATTTAACTTCTCTCTCTTATTCTCTTTTTATTTCCTTAGCAAATATCTTTTAAAGCTCAATTAATTTCCTTTCAACAAATATACTATTTTATGCTTTAATAGTTTTTAAAGTTCTTAACACCAAAGTAGACCCTAACTCATAAAAGGATGTGACTTGGTGACATATCGCCCCATCAAAATTATAAACAGGGAACCCAGAGGTTTGTTGAGGGCTACAAGAGAGAGAAATGTTCATGTAGAATCAGAAACTGATTTTTTTTTCAATCTAACATGCTGCCTTATGGATAAAAAGCAACCAAATTGAGAATCAGTAACTGACAGGCCTGTTTGCATATAGTGACCTCCTCTCCTTGTACTACAGGAAAACATTTCCACCTAGAGTTCTTTCACAGAATATCTAGAGACCAAACAAAATCAACCATAATGACTACCAGAGTCAGATAATAACCAATTTTTAATTGAAGCACCAAGCCAATTAATTTGTGACAACTTCCTATCACTTCTTATTCTTGACATGAAATTTCAGAGGACATGGTTTTCAGGCTCATGGCATGGCATCTCTGAAAGAGTTCAATGTTTGGACTCTTTAAAAATCACATTTATTAAAGAAAAAAATCTTTAGAGACGGAGTCCTAAAACTAAATTTGAGATTACAAACCAGCCCCTCTACTTTGATTTAATTGTCTAGAAACACAATGTCCCTTAAGCTTCACATACACAGATTCTTAATACTAGCAGATCTTCCTTTGGTTTCAGAAAGACAACGGAACCCTTAATATGTTTTTTCTTTGGCTAATTGCATTCACCAAATGAGTGATTTTTGTCTATATACGCAGATTTTTTTTCTATAAATGATTCACAGTCATTTCTCAAGACACAAAATTTCCAAAAAATACAGCTTAAGAACAAACGATCCTTTGAAGGACTTCTGTAACATTTATTCTTGCTCCCAGACATAGCTCTATCCAATGTAATACATGTCTGACAAAGTTTATGTAAATCTTCCCTGAGATGATGCCATGTGTTATTCTGGAATAAAAAAATCAATAAATTGTCCTGCTTCCATTTTCACTAAATTACAATTGCTATATAAAAATATTAACATATATTAACCTTAATTAGTAAGGTAAGTAACCAATGCCCTCTACATAAATGATAACCAAACCACTTCATCCATCATCACTGGTTAATCACTTCTCTGAAATTGTTAAGGTGAAATACCTGACAGAATCTCATAACACATTTCACTGGTTTTCAACAGGAAGCACTTCATATTTTTTTCTTCCTCACACTCCAAGTGTATTGGAAGTAATGCACACTAGTAGAAGATGATGATAATACACTGAAAAAAATCCCCTTTTAAAATGTTAGCCACTGCTTCCTATTTCTTAAAAAAAAATATTGTTCATTCTTTCAGCATGTGGCCCAATATTTCACTACTGCTGGATCTTTGCTTTTCAGTATTCCTAGAATATTCCATGACCCATCGTATTCTTGGTCTTCTTTTGTATTAAGTCGTCTTTGTTAATAGCCACCTTTAAAGGACCCTAAAATTGCATGCAGAGGGTAAAATGACCACATATGATATATACAAACACGACACAGTACACTGAAAAGCACTCATTACTGCCTGTCTGAAAGGCAGCGCATAATTAACACCAAGCACGCACAATACCCACTTTTTTGTTTTGCTTATACATAATGATCAAACATATTCAGTGCCCTCAGTGCCCAAGGCAGTACCTAGCAGAGATGATATTTGTTAGTAGCTTGAGTAAAGTGGATTATGTCAGAAACAGTGTGAAATGTGAAATGAATCTGACTTCATCAAATAATCTGAACTCAAGGCCAATTCGCAGCACCGCCCCCCTCCCAAACACATAAGATTAACTTCACCCCCCTTTCCCCCTTCTTGTTCTGGCCATGACTTCCTTCTCATTCTTTGCTCTCCCTCTCTCCAAATCTTTCAGCAGCTTTGCTCTGTTCTTAGAGCCAATCCATTGGAAAAGGGAATCAGTAAGATGCTGAATGGGGCGACTTCACCATCAGGTAAAGAGGAAAGGGGAGGAAAAGAAGAGGGTGTGGTACTCTTTTTCTCCACCACACCCCATCCCCTGAGTCTTGCACTCCAGAACACTGCAGCTCAGAGGGACACAGAGGGTCCACTGGGAGCAACCCAAACCAGACCAGCCACCAGACGCTCTCCCAGGAGGGGAGGGGGGGGACTTCCCTTAAAGCAAGCAAGCAAAAATTCAGGGGTGAGTGAAATAGGGATTGGTGCAAATACACAGTCCCCAGAGCACCACGGAGAGATTGAAAGGCACCTTTAGATACAGACCCTACAGATTCGCTCACACTCTCAACTCGCTCCCAACTGAGTATCTGGCTGAGAATTTACAGAGAACGGGACACAGGGGGGACAGGAGAGAGTAAGTAGAAAGAGGGCATTACTTCCAGAGACTGCCCTCAGGGCGCGGACTAGGATCGCTTCCCCGAAGTGGCTCCAGTTCAGGGCACACACAGCTTTCCAGAGCTCAGCCGGGATTCGGACCCGCGTACCCGCGGCGCCGCGCGCATACAGGACGCGCGCCGGGACTCCTGCACACGTCTCTGGACCCAGCCAGGCTCGCCTCCCCCTGCCGCGCTGGCTCCGCCACCCCGCGGGCACGCTCGCTCCCGGTGCTCGCCCCTCCGCCTCCCGGTGCCCCCACACCCACCGGTTCCGCGGCGCCCTCTGGGAACCTCTAGCGGAGGCGAAGGGAACCGCAGCCGACCCGCGGCGCCCGGGCTCCGACGCCGGCTGCCGAAAGCCTGCCAGGCGGCGGCGTGGGCTTTGCACGCCCCCCAAATCCGCGGGCCGGATGCCGCCGCCGCCACCTGCCCACCTGCGCCAGGCTCACCTGCCACCGCGTTCTAGCTGCTTTCGCCGGTGCCCATTGCTCTCTATGGCAAGGAGCGGGTGGGTCTGCGGTGCTAATGGGGAAAAAAATCTTGCCAGGGGTGTTAAAAAAAAAAAAAAAATCCACGCCGTAAATCAGCCTGGACAGACGACCCAGCCCGATGCGTATTTCCAATAGGTTTCAAACGTGTAAGGAAAGAACGCTGCCTTTGGCTTCCTACCTCTCAACTGGACACCAGCAGCACCAGCTACTCCTCGACTTGCCCACCAGAGCCACTCGCTCCGGTTGTGCAACTGCGTGGCGACACCCGAGGAAATCATTGTAACTTGGCCTAAACACCCACCCTACCCCAACATCTATTTTAAGTTATTATTCCCTCTGGAGATTCAAGCAGCGGTTTTTCTCTTACCTAGAGGTGCTGTTAATTCTTCAGGTCCCTAACATCCAAAGCCAAGAATACAAGCACATAAGTCCAGGGGCTTTTCCTTGACTTCCCAGATTCAGCTCTGCTGGCTTTTCCTTTCAAGGGAAACGTGAGGGGAAGGCGGTTAAAAGCCCTCACAGTGGAGGCGCCTCCACACCTTCAAGCTTATGGAAACAGAGACCAGGGCAACCTTCAAGCACCCAGAAGTCTCCCAGTCAGTCCCTGTTCAGGCAACTTGGCTGCCTATTCAATTTCCTTCTGTAACCCCACAAAAACGTCAGTCACTTCTCTGGCGTTAGACCGGAAAGGATCAGATATTCCCAGTTGCTGCCGCTCCTCTCTTTCTCTGGAAACACCTCTTCCCCTCTTCTCCCCTTAATTAGAAAAATCTAATCTCTGCTTGGATTGGGTGGGACCAAGGCGTAAAGGTGCTGTAAGAGTCTCTCCAAGGTACTTCAGTACCGCGTTCGCTTAGATAACCCCGGCTCTGAGGTGTCTAAGCCGAGGAAACTTTGAGTAGATGCAGCCCTAACCGAGCGCGGCTGGGCGGGTTTTGGGCACAGGTGAGAAGGCTGAGAGAAGGCGGCTTCAAAGGAAGAGGGACCTCAAGCGGGCAGCGGGCGGCGGGCGGCCGGCTGCTGGGTTCCACCGGCCCCACTCGGCGCACGAAGTGCGCGCACACACACACGCGCACACAGCCGCCCCCCCCCGCTCCACGCGCGCGCGCGCTCGCGCCGCTACACACGCACGTCCGGCCTGGTGCCGGCAGCCCCCGGGCTACTGGCCACCCGGAAAGGCGAGTTCTGGCAAGAGGTTCCTAGGATCTAGATAATAGGAAGACTCGATCACGCCTCACTATTTAGTGAATTGCTAGCAGTTACTGCCTTCGTGTTCTCAAGTCAGTTCGGCTACCTGGCTGCTCGCTGCCCTGTCTCCCTCTTTGACTCTTGGGCTCTTTCCTAGAGGCCAGCTACTCTCCCAAACCACTGAGTAAAGTCGCCCGGCTAAGATTAACCTAGTTCCCATTTCCACCCTCCAGGGCCACCTCCGCCCCTTCTGCGGAATGGAAGTAGCTGCAGCAGTTCACTTGGGAGCTGAGGGGCTCCCCGAGATCCTTCGACTAGAGGAGCTTACACCGTTTCCCCGGATGCAATCCCTTCTTAAAACGCCTTTCTTGCCCTCACTTAATGTTTCCCCCAAGGAGTTCTTAAAGCTGCTAACGTATTTTTTAAAGGAACTGCCCTGGAACTTGGGATGACTATCTTTGAGAAGTGGGCTAATTTAGTGTCTACGCTTATATTGTAAACTGGACGGTAGCAGGTGAACAGCTCAGCTGGAGAAAGGGGAGGGATTAGGAGTCTGGAGACCCAACCCTTTTAGCAGCCATTTCCAAGGTTTTGCTCTAGAAGTAGCTGTGGGAACCTCTAGCTAGCTTCTGTCCCAACTTTGTATTCTTCCCTGGACGGTAGGGGTTGGATCGCTGGGTGCTGCACAGTGGGAAACCCCAAGCCAGAGACTCCAGGATCATCCACAGCTCTATGGAAAGTATCCTCCCAGTGGGAGTTTATCGTACCCAGACTGAACTGCAGGAATGAATTGCTCTTGGAAAGTAAACTTTTGGCCATTGGTTTGTTTTTGTTGTTGCTTATTTATCAGGCATCGTTTTTTTCCTCTGCGCTGACTCTACACCAGAAGAGCGTTACTTTGTCTTTCCAAGTACTGGACAGACCGTGGAGGTCTGCGGGGTTTTCCACTCAGTGGCTGCTCGAATCTCTAAGGCATGGGACCTGCCGGCAGAAAAAGCAAAGTGATGCAGCGTGGAGGTGGCGCTAGGTTCCTTCCCACCGGGGCGCCTCTCCTCTACAGTCTCCATCCGTGTGGCTCCTCCTCAGAAAGAGGGTCTCCTGATTGGTCTTCTTCAAGTTGGAAGCCGGTTAACTGTCCGCAAGAGAGAACAGTCTGCGAATACAGAACATGGTGTTGGGGAGTGCTAAAGTGGAACGAGATGAGGATTTAGTATAAACGACTAAACTTGTGTTGGTAGGAGCTCTGAAAGCACTTCTAGCAGCTCAGAAATCAATTCAGAGCATTAAAAGGTGAGCATTGCTGCGCCTAGGAGCTGTAGATCAGTAGGTAAAGGCTCAGATTTGAATTTCAGGAGTGGACCTGTTTTAGATTCTGCGTGAGTCAACTCTGGCAGAAGCACTGCCCAAGAGGGACTGTTGGTGTTAGGGGTGATGCATCCTTGAAGACTGCTCCTTGGAGGTAGAGAACAACTGACAACTCTCTCCCACTATCTTATTCTGCCATTCAAGGTTGCTCTTAGACCGGTGCATAGGGAGTTGAAATGTGCGTTTGACACCTGGCATTTCATTCAGCGACTGTTAAGGAAAGAGCTTGAAGCTAGATTGCTGAACCTGCATGAAGGAAAAGTGAACAATGAATTTGGTAGAGAGATGTTTAGTGATATATAGAGAGAGGCATTTTTATTTCCGTGTGTGCCAGGAGCGACTTTTTGAGGCTTGATATCCCAAGATGACTTTGGACACTGACTTTTGCAGCGTTTCAAGTGGAGGATGTGCTGCAGTCTTTTCCAACCTGGTATAATCTATAAATTGTCTGCTTGCCACAAGGTTTGATGCCTTTTTGAGTTCTAATTCTTAATCCTAATTAATAAATGTCTGCTCCTGATACTGAATGAAGTGGGAATAAGAATTATAATAAACCATTTTCAACAAAATGTTATCTTTAACTTATGATTCCTAATTGCATAATCCTATCAGTGAACAATTAAATATTGTGGTAGACTTTTAGACATGAATTACAGAGTTGGATTCCAGAGACTCAGTGAAAGAAAATTAAAAATTTAGGACAGCCTCCTCTCCAAAAAGGTACTAGTGTCAAATTACTTTTATGGTTGTTTTTCTGAAAATCACTATCTGCTACTAAAGCGTCTTTTTAAAATAAGCAGAAATAGGTCATTTATACATTCGTCAAGTTAAATATGTGGGGAGTGCTTTGTAATGCTTGGGAATGTAGTGGAAAGTCAGGTACAAATCAGAGAGGAGTCTATTTCATTTGCCCTGGGTTGTGGTTTACAAGGTGTGTAGGCAGCAGTAAAAATCTGGAACAGAATATTCTTGACATTTAAGCATCTTTAACAAAGAAAAAAGAAAAAAAAATCTGTGTATTTATGGACTCTCTTCAGGAAGCATTTTCTTATTCTTTTTGTAAGAATGCAATATCCTCAATAATTTTGGGGGGGGGATTTTTGAGAAACCAAAGTCACAATGGTTATTGTTATGCAAAAAGAAAAGGAATAAGACTCAACTTTCCCAGCATCACTTTGCATATTCTCTTTTTATGGGAGGAAATAGTTGACAATAAACAAGAAAAGCAACTTCAAAATCAACAGATTCACTCCATTTCCTTACACCTTACATCTAGCTTCAGAATTAAGAAGAAACTATTGAATCTAAATGGTATTGTTAAAACCTGTAGTCTTCCAAGTCCTACCACCACCACCAAATTAAAATAGCTACTGCATTGTTCTAGTATTGTATGTTTCACCATATTCTCTGAAAAGTAGAAATTGAAGCTGGGCATATAAGTATCTCTTCCAATGAAAAGTATCTTGAAGATTTTTCCTCAAGATCATTGTTTTATAAAATTTATTTTCAGAACTCCTTTTTACTTTCCTGGAGCATAGCATTTAACCTAAGGATGCATTGCTTTGTTATAGATTAAAGTTATTCTTTGTTTACTGTTATGCCTTTCCCACTACACTGTGGACTCAGAAGATTGATGTCATATAAACTGTTGTTCTTCAACAGCTACTTCCAAATCTAATACAGAATAAAACAGGAGCATATAATAATGAAGCTAGTGATAATAAAAGCC
Organism: Spermophilus citellus; assembly: GCF_964194105.1. Taxonomy (NCBI): domain Eukaryota; kingdom Metazoa; phylum Chordata; class Mammalia; order Rodentia; family Sciuridae; genus Spermophilus; species Spermophilus citellus. The sequence goes on from NC_138198.1 coordinate 38,053,059, forward strand.
AGTATTTAGTGAATAAGTGCTATGCGATGTGATTTACATCCATTATCTCAGTTGTTCGTCTATATCCCCAAATTATATGGAGATTGAAGCATATGCAAGTTTGCCTTTCATGACAAAGCTATTTTGTCACAATTGAGTTAACATGAAACCTATATCTGTCTAAATCTGAAACCTGGACCACCATGAATAATTTCTCAGTTCAAATAATCTGGCACACACATTTTCAATTTTTTCATGTTAAGGAAAAAATGTGTGTTTGTGTGTGTGTGTGTGTGTGTGTGTGTGTGTGTGTGTAAAATAAAGGAATATGGCAAACTTAGCATGAGGTCCTTTAGGTCTTATCCAATTTGGTCAATGTCTGAGTATAAATTATAAAAACATTTAAATGATTTAGTTCTTTGTGTTAAAATATGATAGCGTTTTCTTGGAATCATTACCATCAAACACTAAATGCTGAGTTACAAGTTTCCTTCATTATTTCAATATTGTTTTCCTATGTGATAAAATATACAAGAGAATGTTATTATGAAGTTTCAATCATGTAAGACGAATAAGTCCTAGAAATGTACAATATTGTACCTATAGTTAACAATACTGTACTGTACACTTAAAAATTTGTTGAGGATAAATCTAATGTTAAGTATTATTACCACAGTTTTTAAAATAGCACAAATAAAATCCTCAGAACATCAATTGCAATGAGTTTAGAATGACATAGGAACATGCCACAGATATGTGATTTTAAGTTTCTAGTGGCTCACATTATAAAATATTTTTTAAATATATTATTATGGAACAGATACAACATCTCCATACCATGAGAGATATACTGCTATGCAGAAAAACAGAAAGAAAAGATGAAAAAATGTTCTTCATGTTGGTATTGGAGGGGTATCCATGTTATTTTTAGGTGAATATAGCAAGGGAGAGCAAAGGGTTTCAATCACATATTAACAAAATTGGTTGGGGTTGTGGGTAAGTGGGAAGTTGTTGTCAAAGTTAGAGACAGTTTTTGTTGTTGTTGTGTGTGTCTCTGTGTGTGTGTGTGTGTGTGTGTGTGTGCCATGTGAAAGTTTTCCTTTCAAATGAAAAAAGAATGTCTTTGAGGAATTGCATGAAAAGAAGAGTTTAGTATATGCATCTCTTTTACTTAAAAAACAAAGTTTAAAAAGAAAAAGGTGGTGGAAGATGTTTAAGAATGTGGCCTACAATACCTTCTCTCACCCACTACCTTCACCAGGGAAAGACCTTGGGAGAAAGGAAGAAGAACAAGTGTTAAGCTTGGGTAACCATAAGGTACACAATAACCTGGGTGGTTTAACCAGCAGAAATTTATTTCTCACAATTCTTGAGCTTGGAAGTCCAAGATCAAGGTGCCAGCTTGGTTTCATTCCTGGTAAAAGCTCTCTTACTAGTTTTAAAGCAACCACCTTCAAGCTATGATTTCACATGACTCTTCCTCCATGTATTCAAGTGAGAAAGAGAGAGGTATTTCTTCCTCATTTTATAAGACCACTAATTCCACACCCTCATGACCTATCTAACTGTAATTACCTTCCAAAGCCTCATTTGCAAATACACTGCATGGTGGGGTGGTAAGAGTTCAACATATGAATTTAGGGAGAGTAACTCAGCATGCAGTCCATAGTGGGAGGTGACAGGACTAAACCCTTTGTCACTTGGACATCCTCTGGGTAAATAGACTAATGATATATACAAGGAGGAAGAGACTTGTCATTGAAGAGTCCTCAGCAGGATGTCTCTGGTTTAGAATTACCTATAATGGGTAGAATCAAGATCTATGACTCCCTGGAGAACATCATATAGGCTCTCTAGCTAGAGGCGTTTTATAATTGTACTGCTATCCACTGTGTGAAGAATTGTGCACACCTCACTTGGAGACATCTATTCTGGGCTACAAGGACATAGCTGTTATGGGAAGGAATGATCTGGAAAGCCATTCTTGAATCTCTTGTTTGTATCCTTGAAATTATTCAGTTTATGTTGATACCACTTATAGTTTCTGATTCAAGGCAGACTGATTTGAAAGTCCAGTCTTATAAAATATTTCATAAAGTTTCTGGTTTAATTCAGATAATGAAAAACCTTTATTAAAGACCTTGTAAATACCAGGAATATTCTAAGATAATTAGACTAGTGATTCATTTAATTCTAACAAACCTATTCATTATTTTCATTTTTCAGGTGAGAAAGCAGTTACAGAAAGGTCAAGCACTTTTGCCAAAGTCAAATAGCTATATAAGTGGTGCAGCAGGGTTTGAACCTTGGCAGTCCAAATTCGGAGTCCAGATTTTTAAACTATACCAGAAGAGTCTCTATTGTCTGTAAGGTTAGAACAGGAACTTGGCTTTACTATTCCTCACAGGCTCCTCAGGTTGGAAGTGGAACATGGCTTCAGATTGGATAGTGGAAAGGGATGAACAAATGTCGGTAACAATAACTGAGTAGGCCCCATGTGTGAGGCACTTTGGTAATTGCATGATATGTATTATCTTACTTAACTTTCACACAATCCCACGATTTAGGCAATATTACTATCATTTTACTAATGATCAGTATTCCTATAAACTGTTTCCTCCAATCTCACTGCCATTCAATACACAAACAATTTCAGCCCAGGACCCATTGCTTTTCACCATTATGTTGCACTGCCTTTAACTTAGACCATTATTTTAAACTACAATGTTGTATTTGTCACTAAGTCACTTGCTTAAAATTCAGTCACCATTCTAGAGTTTCAATTCAAAACACATGTTACAACAAAATAAATCGAGACCAAACACAGAGTTGGAATAAATATCTTTCTAAGCAGTTGGAGTGTTTTGCTGGAGAAACTCCTTAAGTGTCAGCGATTTACCACTTGTCATCCTCCTAAGATAAGTGGGTGCCCTGGTGACTATTTTTGACATATTTTTGACAAGGGAGGAAATCAGACAAGGTAAGATGGTTGGAGAAAAACCATTAATGTTCCTTTCTTTTTGCAACTTTAGTCCATTTGATTTCTTACACAGAAGTCATGCTTGTTTTCTTCAACTGTCTCTCAGCCTGTCAGTCGCTAAGTTCATAAGCCATCATGTAAAATTTAAAAACGCCCCTTCTCTTTTGTGCATTAGAAAAATGAAGCAACCAGGCTGGGGTTGTGGCTCAGTGGTAGAGCACTTGCTTAGCTTGTGTGAGACATTGGGTTCCTTTCTCAACACCACATATAAATGAATAAAATAAAGGTCCAAAGACAAAAAAAGAAAAAAAAGGAAAGAAAGAAAGAAAAAAGAAAAATGAAGCAACCAATAGAAGTTTTTCACTTCTATCCTATTTTAAATTCCCTTTTCCTTAAATTCTAAATATAAACCAGGGTTTAGAAGCATGAGAGTAGAGTTGTCATCTAGGGGCCAACTACGGATGAGCTCAAGGTTGCAGGTTACCCTGAAACTAATGGACAGCCTGGAAAAAAGTTATTTCTAAATAAAAACATCTCTTTATCATGGGTAATCCATAGATTATGGAATTAGATGCCTTGAGTTTGAATTCTGGCTCTGAGACTTGCTAGTTTAAAGGGGCCTTGGACATGGTTTGAAATTATTCCCCAAATGTCCATGTGTTAAAGGTTTGATAGCCTGTTTGTGTCACTACTAGGAGACAGTGATCCCTTCAAGAGGTAGCATCTAGTAGAAGGCCCTTCCTCTATCTCTTGCTTTACTTCCAGTTTCTATCATGATATACTGTGCTGTCACAGGCCCAGAGCAACAAACTCAATAAACCATGGATTGAAACCACGAGGCAAAATTAACTTTCACTCCTTTTAAGTTGTTTACCTCATGTATTTTGTCACAGTGATGGAAAGCTGTCTAACACAATCCTCTAAATCATTTTAGGGGAAACAGGAATAAGGGAAAGTTCAGGAAAGGAAGGAAGTACATGTAATTCTACCCAGTGGCATACATTTTAAGCAGAATCACAATGACAAAATTGGCAGAAAAATGAATTTGAAAACATAAAGGAAGAACCTATACAAACTATTAAAAAATGGAATGAGGAAAAGATGAAAAGAGGCAGAGTTTGTTATCTTTGAAATAACTGCAGAAAGCTCTTCAGATTAAAGTTTAGGTAATGACTAATGCCCAGTACCTCAGAATGTAATTATATCAGAAGACAGGGTCTTAAAGAGTTAATGAAAATACAAGAAAGATATTACAATGGCTCCAAATTCACTCTGGCTGGTGGTCTTATTTTAAAAAAAAAAAGTGATTAGGGCATGCAGAGAAATACTAGGGTTGTGTGTGCACAAGTGGAGGTCCACATGAAGATGTAACAAGAGGGCAGTCATGTGCAAGAGAAAAGAGCTTTGCTAACACCTGGACCATGGACCTCAAGCCTACAGAATTGTGAGAAAATAAATTTATATTGTTTATTCCAGCCACTCCAGGCACTATGTTTTAGAAACTCTAGAAAATTGATATTAAAGCCAAGAATAACTTCTAGATGGTACTGGAGAGGTAAGCTTGAATCTTGATGTGACATGATTAAGCTCCTTCTCATGAGATCATGTCTGAGGAAGAGGAATGAAAGAGAACAAACTGGGCCGGTTAGCAATTAAATATCCTGCCTCAACTAAGGCCAGTGTACTTAGAGATGGAAAGAGGCATGAAATTCCAGATAAATGAAAAAGATATAAGTAACAAGATTTAGAGATTGACCTCAGTGAGTAGCAGTTGTATGGGAGAAGTACAGAATCAGATGATAGTGTCCTTATTCAAGATAAGAAAAGACATAAGTGAAGGAAAGTGTTTTTGTTTCCGTTGTTTTTTGTTTGTTTTTGACTTCCAGATAGTTATTAGTTATAAAAAAATGATTATTTAAGCAGAGTTGTGGTAAGTACAAATGAACACGTAAAACATTCAAAACAAACAAAGTCTCTGCGCAAGAAAACACTATAAGGTGTGTCTCCAAGCAATGTGCATTGGGCATACTTGTTTAAAAAATAGGTCTATGAATATGGAGATACTAGAATACCTAAACAGAGGCCCTACAAAAAAATTCCTAAGGATTGGAATTACTTTCTCCCAGATGTAATACTTGAAATCAGAAGTTGAATGGATAGAAAGAGAAAATGGGTAAAGATAAAGCAAATCAAGGGACTGTGGGATTATGAAAAGGATATTCATATACAGGAAGTGAAACAGAGGTGGTACAAGATGATTAACAGAAGAACAAATAATTGTAAGTAGTTTTCAAACTAAATTTGAATGAGAAGATAAAGAATTCTGAAGTTGAATATGGAGATTATAATAATTTTGATTATATTGGAAATGAAACAGTAACTGTCTATGGATCATATGGATCCAGATTATGGATTAGGTTAAGGTGTCAGTAATTTTAGTTTTCGATAATAATCTTCTAGAAAAGAAGTCTAGGGGTAACTGTTCAGAACTTGCATAGTGGCTTTCTTGTGTCACATTCAAGCCATTCTGTGCTGTTTGTCTAGTACCCATGGCTTTCCTCCAAAGTCCCTTCCATCCTAGAAGTCTAAAGAAATTCCAGTCATCAAATACAATAGGACAAAGGAAGGCAGAAAGGCAACCTTAATAATGTCCCACACAACACTTGTGCCAATGAATCTTCACCCACACTTCAGTCATTGGTCACCAGAACTGTAAGACAGGCTGAGAGAACTGTTCTCTTTTAGCCAGGTGGCAATATTCCCAGATGATAATTAGAGACGTCTTATTGAGAGCTAAGGAAAAAATTAATGTTCAAGTCAGAAGCTGTCTGTTCTCTGCTTCTGATAATTTTGGGCTTAAATTCATTTTCTCAGAATTATTCAATAAGTAATACTATTGTCTTTAAATTTCTCTGATTAAATTTCTCTTTGTGCTCTTTAGTCTCAAATGATAAATCTATTTTGTTCTCACTAAAATTTGACCTTGCCTAAAAAGTGTCAAATATTAATTTATTACAATATTTGGGTTCTTCATACCTATAAGTGTGAAAAATGGGTTTTGAAATGTTTTCTTAATAAAGTATGATTATATGAATAATATAGCCTGGAGTCTCAAGTAATAAAGTCTTTATGTAATGATGCTGCATAAAGTAGTTAAAAATAATACCAGGTAGCTTGACAAAAGTAAACTTTTGTCAATTTGAAAACTTACAACCTCCAAAACATTTATAACCAGTAAAAGGATTCTGGAATTTTCTTTCTCATTTTCCTATTCTCACAGAATTCTCTTAGTAGAACATAATTCTGACGAAATTGTTGCAAAATGTTATTCTAATGTCAGTAACATAATATAAAATACCAAGGAAATTTTTCACTTTTTAATGGAATGTTGTGTAATATGCCTAGACCCTCTGCTAGTTGACATTGCGTTTTTTAAAGCTTTACAAACATCAAGAAGACAAAGTATACCTTCTATTCCAAGAAGTGTACTGACAGTAAGATGAATGTGGGTCTCTCTGAAGGAGTGCCAACTCACGAGTGTTCTTAGTGGAGAGATAAAGCAACATAGCGTTGGACTCAGTTACTGTGTTGACAAACTTCAGAAAGCAAGGACCCACTTGCCCAATAGAGTAACTTTTGGGAAGAAAAAGGAGGGCATAATAAAATTTTAGTAAGGAGTTCTTATTTATTTCTTTGGGATACAATTTTTATGTGTGTGTGTGTGTGTGTCAATTTGCTATTACTTAATCTTTTTAAATAAGCTATAGATACAGAAAGAGCCATATTTTCATGACTGTCCTGCCCAAGTCAATCAACAACATTTTAGAGACCATTGTTTTGTTTCTCTAAATAGTTCAAATTGTTGAATCACAATGATCCACAAAGTCTTAAATGGTATTAAAGACAACATTCTTTCTTTCTTTTCCTCATTGAAAAGTGAGAAACTTGATCCCCCTAACAGTGATTAGAATAATACTCACCAAGAGTTGTTTACCAAATGTGAAAGAGAGGATAGTTGGTTGACAATGTGAAATACTGAATGATCACAATGATTCTGAAAGGATTAATCATAGTTAATTTTTAAAGTTTTTGATTGTATGAATTTAAGGTATGCAATATCATTTTTTTTTTGGTGGGAGGTACTGGGAATTGAATGCAGGGGCACTTAACCACTGAGAAACATTCCAAGCCTCTTTTTGTATTTTATTAGAGACAGGGTCTCCTTGAGTTGCTTAGGGCTTCACTAAGTTGCTGAGACTGGCTGATCCTCCTGCCTCAGCCTCTCAAGCCGATGGGATTACAGATTTGTGCCCTGCCTGGTGCAATATGATATTTTGATACACATATGCACAGCAAAATGATTAATACATCCAAGCAAATTATCATAATCATAACATTCATTTCATCACATAATTACCTTGTGTGCGTGTGTGTCTGTGTGTGTGCGCTCGCGTGCACTCATTCCAAACCTTCATTGTTACTAGGATCAACGGATGGGTGGATGGAGACAGGGATATCTTGGTCATAGAGTACAAAGTAGAGCTGAGGGTACAGTTCAGTGGTAGGGTATTTGCCTACTTCACATAAGGCCCTGATTTTGATCCCTGGCACTGTAAAAAAAAAAAAAAAAAAAAAAAAAAAAAAAAAAAACCTTTAATGGGTACAAAGTTGCAATTATGTAGGATGAGTAGAGATTTAATGTACAGCATGCTAGCTATATTAATCACAATTCTTAACCAAGTCTATAAAGTACTCCGCTTCTCTGACAGGAATAGCAGACATATAGAATAAACTTGATCCAGAGGTTTTGTCTAGGATATTCAGCAAAGTATCTTATATTTTCATTATTATAGATTTGTACACATACAAGACCACGATTCACAGAATACTATTAATATTAATCCTTGGTTCTTGTCATAATTCATCATTATTATATGCAAGGACTACTTTTTAAAACATGTAACTACTTAAAATTTTTTAAAGAATGTAATAGATAACTATAAATGCATTACTCACAAAACAGTTGGACTTCAGAAAATAACTTTTAATCTACCCATAAATTTTCCTACCTTCCTACCTTCCTCCCATATCATCTTAACTTCTGTCATAATTATACATTTGTTGTCCGTTTTATACTGTTTTTCTACATCTACATATTCTAAAAGATAATTTATTGGTTGAATACTATGGAAAATAATTATGCTATATTTAATCCTCAGATATATATATATATATATATATATATATATATATATATATATAAATGATTACTTTATCCAAGCAAATTATATATTTTATATACATTAGACATATATTATATGTAATAATATATAATATTATATATAAAAATTGTGATCTATATATATAATGTGGTTTGCCTCCTTTTTAAAACTCTGTTATGTGAACATGCCATAATTTATTTACTGCCCCATGACAGCATTAAGTGAGATCTGCAATTTTTTATTGTGATTATTTCTGCTATGAACATTCTTGTATATGTTTTCTGCTATACATGTTTAAGTAGATTGCTGGGTTATGAAGAATATGATTTTTCAACAATAGAAGGAAATTTGAATTTCTTTCCAAAATGTTTGTATAGATTTACATTTCCATAAGTAATATGTAAAATACCATGTTATATATAGCATTTCCAATAAAAGGCTATTATCAGATATTTTATTTTTGTAATCAAATACAAATGAAATGATTCTGTAATGTGTTACTTACTTTGAAATATTTGAAATCAATTGTCATTTTTAACATCTCTATAAGTTTGTTAGCATTTGCTCTGTCACTGAGATACGCCTCACCCCTATTTGTTAGCCATTCTCACTTTCTCTTCTGAGAAATGACTCAGGCTCACTTTAAAATGGATTGTTTATACTCATTACTGATTTGCAGGGTTTCCTCTACATATAGATGTTATGGTTTGGATGTGAAGTGTCCCCCAAAAGCTCATGTGTGCAACAGTGTAAGAAGGTTTAGAGGAGAAATGATGGGGTTATGATAGCCTTAACCCACTTAGTGAATGAATCCTCTGATAAGATTAACTGAGTGGTAACTGGTGGTGGGTAGGTGTGGCTGGAGGTGGTGGGTCGCTGGTGGTATTACTGGGGTATTGTATTTGGAGAGAGGAGTCTCTGTATCTGCTTACTGATCATAATGTGAGCCGCTTCCCTCCATCATATTCTTCCACCATGATGTTCTGCTTTACTTTGATCCCGAGGAATGGACCTGGTTGTCTGTGGATTGAGACCTCTGAACATGTGAGCCCCCAAATAAACTTTCCTCCTCTAAAATTGTTCTGGTCAGGTCTTGTAGTCACAATAGTGAAAAAGCTGACTAAAATAATAGGTATTCTTAAATTTTTTTTGTTGGCACAAACACAAATCTTCCTTGTAATTGGTCTCACTTATTATTTTATTCTTGTTTCTGATTAATATTGTTACTCTGAAATTATCTTAGTAAAATGATAGAAGCATAAAGGAGCACTAAGTTACTGACTGGGACATCTCATGCTCAGATCACTTTTAAAGAAACCAATGCTGTGTTAAATATTCTGATATTGACTATTTCATTTACCTGAGAGATAATCAAAGAAAGATTAGTGCTGGCACCCCCTCCCCGGGGGTCCCGAAGGCCGCCGCCGCTGCCGCCGCCGCTGCCGCAGCCTCCCACAGAGCACCACAGAGCAGACGCTTCACCGCGCGATTGAGCTGCCGAATTATATGAAACAGCTGATAAGATGAGCGACAATTTAAAATCCAAGTGATCCGAGAACACGCACTGAGCTCTGGCCCGCTGAATTCAAACTCCCGGTCACCTGCTTCCCGCAGACAAACAGCTATGACTCGGCATTAATTCATCCCGCTGAAACAACGGGTCAGCCCTTCTCATCCTACGAAGGTAAATGCCTACCTACCGAGCCTTCATAAGTAGAGGCCACAGGTTTGAAACGGGGCTTGGGAGAGAAGGACCCACCCGTAGAATTAGTCTCCCGGCAAAGGGAAACCGTGTCATCAGACTGCTGGGGAGATAACTTTGTTGAAACAGGTGTGTGATCCCATAGCCTTGCCTCTCCACACATCGGGAAAACTCTAAGAGCCCCTCCCAGCTCTCCCCTAAGGGCAACTCCCAGCTCTCTTGTGAGTGCTTCAGCCAGCCCGAGGGAATCAGAGGTGGTGCGGGTCTCGCAAGCGGAAATACCGCTCCCACCTGGGCTGATTGCTGAGGCCTCTTGCACCACCTACGGGAAGTGGATACCAGAGGGCAAGTAAAAGCCGCTGAGGATTCTCAGCCCCAAACTCTACAAGCTTAGGGTCTGAGGGAATGGCAAACTGGAAGAGTGTGCCCAGTCGTTCATGAAAACAGGGCTCCCGGGAGCAGCAGACTTGGCGTGTAGCCAGTATTGTGGTGAGAGGGGCCTGGCTAGAGAAAAAGTGGGAAGTGACTAGACACAAGAGGAGGCCCTAGACACTCAGGATTGGAGACTCGCCCAGTCTGGGAGGAGCTGCTGCACAGTGATTGGTTCCCGCGTATTGACAGGAGAAACTTGACCTGGTGGGCACAGCGCCATCTACTGGAAGAGAAGTTAATCAAACTCTAAGACTGCAGTTATTAGGTTTTTTTTTCTTTTTCTTTTCTCCTTTTTTTTTTTTTTTTTGATTTAGGTTTTTCTTTCATTTTCATTTTTTTCTTTCTTGTTGTTTTATTAATTTTTTTTTTTTACAAAATATTTTTTAAATTTTTTTCTACTAATTTTAACTTAAATTTTTTTAATTATTATTATTATTTTTTTTAAATCTTTTTCTTTTTTAGTTCCTATTCTTTTTCTTCTTTAGTCTTCTCATTTTTCTTATCCCCCCTTTTTTCTTGAATTCTACCTGCCTACTCTCATTCTCTTTAGAGACTTCTTCCCTTCCCTTCAAATACCTTTCCTCCCAAGCATCAAACTAATTTATAGGAGTAAACAGTAACTCAGCAGTCAAACAGAACAAGAAACAACATGAGCAGCTTCAAAAAACAAGGAAGAAAAGGAGTACAAACAACGCAGGACAGCCTAAATATTCAGGAGGACCTAGAGTCATCAGAAAAATGGTCATATAAAGAACTCAAGGAACACCTAAGACAGATGGAATGGAACCTTAAAGAGGATACAAGACAGCAAATTCAAGCAGCGAAAGAACACATTGAGAATGCATTTCACAAACAGATAAAAGAAGAATTTAAGCATCTTTATCAGGAGATAGAGTCTATAAAAAATAATCAAACAATAATTCTAGAAATGAAGGAAACGATAAACCAAATTAAAAACTCAATTGAGAGTATCACTAACAGAGTGGAGCAAGTAGAAACCAGAACATCAGATAATGAAGACAAAATACACCATCTTGAAAAGAGTCTAGCCAACTCAGAAAGGCTGGTAAAAAATCACGAGAAAAACATCCAAGAATTATGGGATAACATTAAGAAACCGAACTTGCGAGTCATCGGGATAGAAGAGGGTACAGAGATTCAAACCAAGGGAATGAGAAACTTACTGAAGGAAATAATTACAGAAAACTTTCCAGAAATAAAAAAGGAAACAGATATACAAATTGAAGATGCATACAGGACACCGAGCACACAAAATCACAGTAGACCAACGCCAAGACACATTGTTATGAAGATATCCAATATACAGAACAAAGAGAAAATATTAAAAGCTACAAGAGAAAGGAGACAGATTACATTTAGGGGTAAACCAATACGGTTAACCACGGATTTTTCATCACAGACACTGAAAGCAAGAAGGTCATGGAACAATGTATTTCAAACACTGAAAGACAATGGATGCCAACCAAGAATTCTGTATCCAGCAAAATTAAGCTTCAGGTATGACAATGAAATAAAAATCTTTCATGATAAACAAAAGTTAAAAGAATTTGCAGCCAGAAAACCAGCATTGCAAAGCATTTTGAGCAAAACACTACACGAGGAAGAAATGAAAAACAATAACCAAAACCATCAGTGGGAAGTGCCGCAGTAAAGACAGAGGGCAAGGGGAAAGACAATCATGGAGAGACAAACTAAATTTTTTTTTTTTTTAAAAAAAAGGATAAACAATCAAACATGGATGGAAGTTCAAACCACATATCAATAGTAACTCTGAATGTTAATGGCTTAAACTCTCCAATAAAGCGACATAGGCTGGTATCATGGATTAAAAAAATAAATCCAACAATATGCTGCCTCCAGGAGACACATCTGATGGGAAAAGACATACACAGGCTGAAGGTGAAAGGATGGGAAAAAATATACCACGCACATGGTCCTCGTAAGCAAGCAGGGGTGGCCATCCTCATATCGAATAAAATCGACTTCAAGACTAAGTCAATCAAAAGGGATAAAGAAGGTCATTATATACTGTTAAAAGGAACCATTCACCAACAAGACATAACAATTATCAATATTTACGCACCAAACAATGGTGCTGCGACATTCACAAAACAAATTCTCCTCAAATTCAAGAATCAAATAGACCACAACACAATAATTATGGGAGACTTCAACACACCTCTCTCACCATTGGACAGATCCTCCAAACAAAAGTTAAATAAAGAAACTATAGAACTCAATACCACAATCAATAACCTAGACTTAACTGACTTATATAGAATATATCAACCATCATCAAATGGATATACTTTCTTCTCAGCAGCACATGGATCCTTCTCAAAAATAGACCATATATTATGCCATAGGGCAAACCTCAGTAAATATAAAGGGGTGGGGATAATACCATGCATTTTATCTGATCATAATGGAATGAAACTGGAAATCAAGGATAAAAGAAGGAAGGAAAAATCCTACATCACATGGAAAATGAACAATATGTTACTGAATGATCAATGGGTTACAGAAGACATAAAGGAGGAAATCAAAAAATTCTTAGAGATAAACGAAAATACAGACACAACATATCGGAATCTATGGGACACAATGAAAGCAGTTTTAAGAGGAAAGTTCATCGCCTGGTGGTCATTCCTCAAAAAAAGAAGAAACCAACAAATAAATGAGCTCACACTCCAACTCAAAGCCCTAGAAAAGGAAGTGCAAAACAACAGCAAATGTAGCAGAAGGCTAGAAATAATTAAAATCAGAGCGGAAATTAATGAAATTGAAACAAAAGAAACTATTGAAAAAATTAACAAAACTAAAAGTTGGTTCTTCGAAAAAATAAATAAGATCGACAGACCTTTAGCCATGCTAACGAAGAGAAGAAGAGAGAGAACTCAAATTACTAACATACGGGATGAAAAAGGCAATATTACAACAGATGCTACAGAAATACAGAAGACAATTAGAAATTATTTTGAAAATCTATATTCCAATAAAATAGAGGATAGTGAAGACATCGATAAATTTCTTAAGTCATATGATTTGCCCAGACTGAGTCAGGAGGATATAGACAATCTGAACAGACCAATATCAATAGATGAAATTGAAGAAGCCATCAAAAGACTACCAACCAAGAAAAGCCCAGGACCGGATGGGTATACAGCGGAGTTTTACAAAACCTTTAAAGAAGAATTAATACCAATACTTTTCAAGTTATTTCAGGAAATAGAAAAAGAGGGAGCTCTTCCAAATTCATTCTATGAGGCCAACATCACCCTGATCCCGAAACCAGACAAAGACACCTCAAAGAAAGAAAACTACAGACCAATATCTCTAATGAACCTAGATGCAAAAATCCTCAATAAAATTCTGGCGAATCGAATACAAAAACACATCAAAAAAATAGTGCACCATGATCAAGTAGGATTCATCCCTGGGATGCAAGGATGGTTCAACATACGGAAATCAATAAATGTTATTCACCACATCAATAGACTTAAAGATAAGAACCATATGATCATCTCGATAGATGCAGAGAAAGCATTCGACAAAGTACAGCATGCCTTTATGTTCAAAACATTAGAAAAACTAGGGATAACAGGAACTTACCTTGACATTGTAAAAGCTATCTACGCTAAGCCTCAGGCTAGCATCATTCTGAATGGACAAAAGTTGAAGGCATTCCCTCTAAAATCCGGAACAAGACAGGGATGCCCTCTATCTCCACTTCTATTCAATATAGTTCTCGAAACACTGGCCAGAGCAATTAGACAGACGAAAGAAATTAAAGGCATAAAAATTGGAAAAGAAGAACTTAAATTATCACTATTTGCAGATGACATGATTCTATACCTAGAAGACCCAAAAGGGTCTACAAAGAAACTACTAGAACTAATAAATGAATTCAGCAAAGTGGCAGGATATAAAATCAACACGCATAAATCAAAGGCATTTCTGTATATCAGCAACAAAACTTCTGAAATGGAAATGAGGAAAAACACTCCATTCACAATATCCTCAAAAAAAATAAGATACTTGGGAATCAACCTAACAAAAGAGGTGAAAGATTTATACAATGAAAACTACAGAACCCTAAAGAGAGAAGTAGAAGAAGATCTTAGAAGATGGAAAAATATACCCTGTTCATGGATAGGCAGAACAAACATCATCAAAATGGCGATATTACCAAAAGTTCTTTATAGATTTAATGCAATGCCAATCAAAATCCCAACGGCATTTCTTGTAGAAATAGATAAAGCAATCATGAAATTCATATGGAAAAATAAAAGACCCAGAATAGCAAAAGCAATTCTAAGCAGAAAGAGTGAATCAGGCGGTATAGCGATACCAGATTTCAAACTATATTACAGAGCAATAGTGACAAAAACAGCATGGTACTGGTACCAAAACAGGCGGGTAGACCAATGGTATAAAATAGAGGACACAGAGACTAACCCACAAAGTTACAACTATCTTATATTTGATAAAGGGGCTAGAAGCATGCAATGGAGGAAAGATAGCATCTTCAACAAATGGTGTTGGGAAAACTGGAAATCCATATGCAACAAAATGAAACTGAATCCCTTTCTCTCGCCATGCACAAAAGTTAGCTCAAAATGGATCAAGGAGCTTGATATCAAATCAGAAACTCTGCGTCTGATAGAAGATAAAGTTGGCTCAGATCTACAGATTGTGGGGTCGGGCTCCAAATTCCTTAATAGGACACCCATAGCACAAGAGTTAACAACTAGAATCAACAAATGGGACTTAATTAAACTTAAAAGTTTTTTTTCAGCAAAAGAAACAATAAGAGAGGTAAATAGGGAGCCTACATCCTGGGAATGAATTTTTACTCCTCACACTTCAGATAGAGCCCTAATATCCAGAGTATACAAAGAACTCAAAAAACTAGACAATAAGATAACAAATAACCCAATCAACAAATGGGCCAAGGACCTGAACAGACACTTCTCAGAGGAGGATATACAATCAATCAACAAGTACATGAAAAAATGCTCTCCATCTCTAGCAGTCAGAGAAATGCAAATCAAAACCACCCTAAGATACCATCTCACTCCAGTAAGATTGGCAGCCACTATGAATTCAAACAACAACAAGTGCTGGCGAGGATGTGGAGAAAAGGGTACACTTGTACATTGCTGGTGGGACTGCAAATTGGTGCGGCCAATTTGGAAAGCAGTTTGGAGATTCCTGGGAAAGCTGGGAATGGAACCACCATTTGACCCTGCTATTGCCCTTCTCGGACTATTCCCTGAAGACCTTAAAAGAGCATGCTACAGGGACACTGCCACATCGATGTTCATAGCAGCACAATTCACAATAGCTAGACTGTGGAACCAACCCAGATGCCCTTCAATAGGCGAATGGATAAAAAAAATGTGGCATCTATACACAATGGAGTACTATGCAGCAATAAAAAATGACAAAATCATAGAATTTTCAGGGAAATGGATGGCATTAGAGCAGATTATGCTTAGTGAAGCTAGCCAAACCCTAAAAAACAGATACCAAATGTCTTCTTTGATATAATGAGAGCAAGTATGAACAGAGCAGGGAGGAAGAGTAGGAAGAAAAGAGTAACATTAAACAGAGACTTGAGATGGGAGGGAAAGGGAGAGAAAAGGGAAATTGCATGGAAATGAAGGTAGACACTCATTGCTAAACAAAATTACATATAAGAGGTTGTGAGGGGAATGGGAAAATAAACAAAGAGAGAAATGAATTACAGTAGATGGGGTAGAGAGAGAAGATGGGAGGGGAGGGGAGGGGGGATAGTAGGGGATAGGAAAGGTAGCAGAATACAACAGTCACTAATATGGCATTATGTAAAATTGTGGATGTGTAACGGACGTGATTCTGCAATCTGCATTTGGGGTAAAATTGGGAGTTCATAACCCATGTCAATCTAATGTATGAAATATAATATGTCAAGAGCTTTGTAATGTTGTGAACAACCAATAAAATAAAATGTAAAAAAAAAAAAGAAAAGAAAAGAAAGATTAGTGCTGAAATAACTAGATCTCAATCATTGCCTGCTGGAAACTCAAGTACAAAATGTGTAGGAATGTTCAAAATTTCCATGAATGGATTCAAATAAACAGTCCTTGTATACTAACTCACAAAATGATGACAGTTTTGCACCAAATAAATTATCTTCAGAAAGCAGATGTGTGTATTACTTCTCTAACACAACAGAGCAACTCCATAGAGCATTGATAATTTTGTGCCATTTACCTTAACCATAGAAATATAAAAGACAAACTGTTGGGCTTTTGGTTTGGACATAGAAATTCAGTCTATACTATATGAATTTTTCTCCAGAGCCATTAAATCTCTAGATGCTTTGAGAACTGATTTGAAAAACAGTTTAGTGAGATTCCCCTCCTTTAATAGCTGTTGTTGCTAGTTTATTTCCCCCATTTCTGTTAGGTTCTGGGGATCTAGTGTGAGGCTTTAAATTCAGGAGGTCTATATTCTGCTGCTGAACTGCACCTCAACCCAGATAAGAGCTCACCAAGCTCTACATACACCTAATTCCTCTCAAACTTCAGCTATATGTAGACCTAAAAGAGGCCTTAATCTAGTGCACTCTCATGACTTTTTAGAACATATAGAATTTTCAGGTTTATTAGAGTTATCAGAGAGGTTGCACCCCCATATACCCTGCTGCATAAAAGACAACTGCCTGACCTACCAAAAGGATCCGACTCACATGAGAACTGCAATAAAGTGGGATCCTCCAAGTTCTTACATAGTATGCACTATATTGAAGTACACTAATCATCACCAAAGAACAGAAGGAAAACTATATCATGAAACCCACTTGGAAATACATTCAATAATTCAGGACAAACTGATATGTCAGCACACTAATGAAGGCTGTGTCTTCAAAAGGCCCTCACATAAATTAGAAGAGAAATCTATAACAACAGATGCATACATCTCAACATAGGAATAAAAGAATATGTAAAAAAAAAAAAACAGGTAACATGATGTTTCCTACGGCTCACAATTCTCCAGCAACTAACTCCAAAGACATCAAAGTTGGTAAAATACCAGATAAAAGATTCAAAAAATGATTATAAAATCAATTAATGATTTCTAAGAGTATGCAGAAAAAGATAGGTTAAATTAAGGAAGTCAGAACAGGATACCAATAGAAATTCAATGTATTGCTAGAGATTTTGAAAATGAAGCAAATGGAAATCTCAGAAATGAACAAATCAAGTAAAAATTCAACTGAAAGTCTTTTTAGTAGAGTACAGCAAGTACACGAGAATCTCAGAGTTTGAAGGAAAAGGAGATATCCTGTGTATTCAGACACTATGAAAGAAAAAAATAAGAAACCATCATCAAAATATAAGAAATTTTGGACAATAGTAAGAGACAAAACAAGAATCATTGGAATCACAGAGTAAACAAATATAGGCTAATGGCATTGATAATATTTTCAGTGAAATAATAACAGAAAGTTTCCAAAACTTGGTGATGAAACAGACATCTAGATACAGGAAAATAAAAAAAGAATTGTTTTTCCAATCCTAGAGAATAAAATAATTCAAAAAAAGATTTTATCAATAACACATTATAATATATATATATATATATATATAAAATATGTATATATACATTATACATACATATATACATATTATTATATATACATATATACATATACATACATACATACACACACACAGAGCAAGCATAGAATTTGAAGAGCATCAAGACAAAAATATCATGATTGTTTCTGGGTCCATCTGCATGAAATATCATTACCCATCCTTTCACTTTCAACCTGTCTTTGTCTAAGTGGTGTGTCTCTTTCAGCAACATATATTTGTCTTGTTTTTAATGCAATCTGCCAGTCTATGTCTTTTAATTGGAAAATTGAGACCATTTATATTAGTCATTTATAGGCAAACCAATCAGAATGAACACTGATTTCTCAATAGAAACCCTAAAATCCAGGAAGACATGGAATTATGTTTTGCAATTCCTGAAAGAAAATGCTTACGAACAAAGATTGCTATATAAGCAAAGCTATCATTCAGAATATAAGGAAAAGTAAAAATCTTTCAAGATAAGCATAAACTAAAAGCATTCATGATTATTAAGCTGAAGAAGATATTTAAAGAAATCCTACACACAGCAGAAAATTTAAAAAAAAAGGCATCAGAGGTTGGAACTGGATAAATCTCATTATAAGAGTAGTTAAACAAATGAGAATTATGAGAGAATTAAAGTATAAAAATAATAAGATGGCAGGAAATAATGAATACCTCTTTAAACACTAATATAATCAGATCAGCAAAGACACTTCATATCTAAAAAAATACTATAAATTAAATGGACTTACAGAATATTTCATACAAAATTACCTCAATACACTTTCTTCTTAGCTGCTCATGGAACCTTCTTAAAAATAGACCATATTTTAGATCACAAGTCAAGTTTTAGAAAATACAAAATAAAATTGACATAATTTCTGGGATCTTATCAGATCATAATGAAGTGGAATTAGAAATCAATAGCAAGACAAAGTACGAAATTATATAACCACATGAAGATTGAATGATACACTTTGAAAAATTAAGAGGTATTAAAAAAAGCCAGGAGAATCTAAAAATTTTTTAGAATCAAATAAAAATAGGAACACAACATATCAGAATTTTGGGGACACAAGGAAGACATTTTTAGGGAAGCTTACAGCTATGACTGCCTACATTACAAAATCAGAGAGATCCTACATAATCCAACGATGCAAGGTCCTAGAGAAACAAGAACAAATCATTTCCAAAATCATTTGAAAGAAGAAAATAATTAAAACCAGAGCTAAAATTAATTAAATAGAGAATAAGATAACCAAGGATTAATGCATTGAAGAGTTTTTGTTTTGCAAAGATAAACAGGGTAGATAAACCCTTTGCTAAACAAATCAGAATAAAGAAAGAGAAAACCCAATTTAATAAAATTAGAGATTAAAGAGGAGATATTAACATAAAGAGAGCATTATGCTAAAATACTAAGTCAGTCTCTGAAAGCCAAGAGTCACGTTACTTTTTACATATGTGGAAAATACAGAGAAAAAAGGATGGGGGGATGATAGGATCTCATTAAAATAGAAGAGAGATCAATAAAGTAGAAAAAGAGACTAGAAGAAGGGAAGTAGGAGAGAAAGAAGAGATACTTGAAATGGAATTGAAAAAATTATGTTATGTGCAGCTGCTATTACGTCAGAATGAATCCCACTATTTATGTATAATTAAAATAAGGCAACAAATATATTAGTGTAAGAAATAAATTAAGTAAACAATCAAACAAATTGAATTATATTATCAAATCAATTGTACGATGAGACTTCAGGACTGCCTTTAGAAAAACATGAGAAATCACAGAAGACTTGAAAGAGATTTTAAAAGGATGGTTAATTTTGAAAAATGCAAGTTGATAAAGAGAGGAACCAGACACACAAAAAAATAGCAGATACTTTTTAACTAATAATTTGAAAGAAAGTTTAAAAAGTAAAATGAGCACTAATACATATATTTTCTGGGAATGAATGAGTATATATATTTTTTAAATAAATGAGAGTTTCATTTATCAGATGAGAACATAATGAAGGCCATATTTTACTTGTCCCAAAGTATAATTTATTGTGATAAAATTTCAAAATTTTATTTTTATTCAAAACTTGTGGTGTCAGTATATTTTATGTGGTTTTTTTTTTTTGTTAACAACCTAATATCAAACTAATAAGAGGGCTCTTGTAAATTGACTTAGGTTTCTGTCTTTGGGTTTCAGATTTAATCAGTGCAGGAGATCAAACCATACTAAGGATGCAGATGTCTCCAAGTTGGGAGACATTGCCAATAAAAACAAGGACGGAACCAAGAATGAAAATCATTTGGCAATCTCTTCATTCCTGTTGAAATTCTACAGGAATTCTAAGTCCAGCCTGTTTGCTACAAACATCAACTACAAAAGGAAGAAATGTCTTGGCAACTCTCTCACTGGAGAGGACATCTGTGTTTATTCTGATTGATGATGTGATATTGTTACAACACATTTTACATAGTTTAAATTACTTCAAAGGAAATACAGATTCAGGTTTACATGAAGTAATAGCTACATAAAATATGCTGCTACTCAGAGCACATCAGAATTGTTTTGTTACATGTCTGCCATATTTTTGGATTTACAGTGTCAAAACAGATCTGTGAATAAAAAGCTGGACAGCATTGTTGATTATCATGTCATACATGCTATGACTGAAGACTCTCATTCATCATTACCAAAAATATGACACCACACTAATTTTCTGAAATATGAATAAAGCTCCTGTTAAAAAATAATTGTATAAGGGCTCCATGGTTGAATAAGTTTTAGGTGCACAATATTAATCGTAATAAAAGTTTGTTTACTTATAACATCTCATTTTTTTTCTAAATTGCTTGTGATTTTTAAGGAGTTTATAGAATGCAATATTTCCCCAAGTTATTTGACTATAGTGTTCTACATAATACCTTTTACAGACTATGAGGCTCAGGGGCGCAAACCTGTAATCCCAGTGGCCAGGGAGACTGAGGCAAGAGGATCACAAGTTTAAAGGCAGCCTACACAACTTTTTGAGGTCATGAGCAACTCAGAGAGACCCTGTCTCTAAATAAAATATAAAAAATAGTCTGGGGAGGTGGCTCAGAGGTTAAGTGTCATATAAGAAGAAATAATAGTTATAGACGAAGTAGTGAATTTATAATGTGCCCTATTCCAAAGGGATAATCAGGTAACTATTTTTATGTTCATTATAAGAAAACAAAAAGAAAAAAAATTCTTATAATTGTTTTTTTAAAAAAAATGACTGAGTAACTACCTGAAGGTAATATGTAGAGTCCACATGCAGCTGAAAAATTGGGTGAGATGACCTTTGATGTCAATGTAACTCTTGCAAATGAATGAAATTTATTCTGAAACACTTCCCACTGCCACCTGTGACGGAGCCCTCCAGAGGTCCTGTGCTTCCGGATTTAAGACATTCTCAAAACTTTTAAATTCTTCTGATAATATATGCTTTGAATACAGTTGATTATCATTGCTTTTATTATGATCCTATACTAGTTACTTAGGTAGGATAGAAGAAATAGGAATGAAAATTTCAGTTCACGAGTTGCATATACTTTTGCACACCCATCATTCCCTGAGCCAATCTCTCTTCCAGGATTTTCACCCCTAAATTCCTGGGAAACCAATCTGCCTGTGCAATGTTAATCAACTGTCCATAAGTCAAAAGAGTCAAAATATTTTCAGAAAACTACAGAGTGACTTTCTAGCACTGTCTGTTGATCAGATGATGAAGAACACATCAGCCTAAGAATTTGGAGATTGATCAGACTATCACAAACTGTCTTGAGAGCAACAGAATGATACCATTCCTGTATACTTTTCCATACTTACCCCTCAAGAAGTTTCCTTAAAAAAAAAAAAAAAGAGCTTGGAACCGCCCCCCCCCCCAACACCTCTCTCACTCTCTAGATGGCCCACTTTCTCCCTTGAATAAATACTCCTTGCTTTCCAAAATAAATTTCTGTGCCTCTATTATGCCTCTATACCTTCTCTATAGGAACTCCTTGGACCCTTATCTGGAGACATTTCTCCGTTGACGTTACCATCATTTCTCTTTAGATTCTACTTGTGTCTTCCTAAATGCCAGTAAGTTTTCATTCTTTCCTGACCTTCCTTCTCTATTCCAGACTGCACTCTAGGCTTTGGGCATATGCAACCAAAGTAGTTTTAAAAACTCTAATCCAGGTTAAGTCACATCTATTCATCTTACACTAAATTCTACCTATACTGTTATTCATTGTGTTCCTGGACCTTTTTAGGTTATTCCTCTTCTACTTGGGCTAATTCTCTCCAGGATGTTTTCCTGTCTTCTATTCACTTGGATCTATATTTAAATATTATTCCTCCAAATGAGCCTTTCTGTTCCACTCTGAATAGAAAATTTGTCCCCTTACAAACCATCCTACATCCCTACCACCAAGCTAGGGGTCTAGGTCATTCTCAATGATAATCTTGCTCTCTCTCTCACTCTCTCTCTCTCTCTCCTCTCTCTCTCTCTCTCTCTCTCTCTCTCTCTCTCTCTATATATATATATATATATATATATATATATATATATATATATCTCGTGGTTTTAGTCTTTCTCTCACAATAGAATCTCAGCTCAAAAGGGCAGAAAATTTGTTTTTCTCACTATTAATTCATTTCTCTTAGGATAGTGACTTCCACAGCAGAATGTTAAATATTTTTTCACACACAAGTATATTTTCTTTTCTTTTTTTTTAGAGAGAGTGAGAGAGAGAGAGAGAGAGAGAGAGAGAGGAGAATTTTTTCATTTTTAATATTTATTTTTTAGTTCTCAGCGGACACAACATCTTTGATGGTATGTGGTGCTGAGGATCGAACCCGGACCGCACGCACTCCAGGAGAGCGCGCTACCAGTTGAGCCACATCCCCAGCCCTTATTTTCTTAAAAGTACTTAAATAGCAAATTATTTTATATAACAATAAAATTACTATAAGAATGCTGTTATAGATACGTCAATAATGTTGCTATGAAACAAAAATACAAAAATATGAGTTAATCAAATCATTTCAAAGTAGCCTGTATGGCATGATTATTTTTCAATTGGTCAGGAATATAGAAGAAGCAGTCATTTATAATCTACATTGATACAAGGTGCTAAGGTAACTATAGCATATCTAAAACATTTTATCACTTTAATTTTCAGTAAGTGGCACACTAGACATATCAAATAAGATGTATCATTGTATAAATTAGTGTAGTCTAGAAACCAAATTGCATATTATGTATTTACAAGAGGTGCTTTTCAAGGACATTAGCTCATAAGGATGAAAGATTAAACCTACATAAATATTAATAAGAATTCCATTCATAACACAAAGTTATTTTTGAAACTTTGTCTTTACAATTTCATAAATTGAACAACATACAAATTAATAACTTGATCTAGAATTTTGCCTAATACACTATGTCAAGCTTCAAAGCCCTCAAAAAGATTTTGTGGCTATTTGTTTTTATTTCCTTATTTAAAAACAAAAGCAGCATTGCATACATTATTCTGTAATGTGATAGGTACTATTACTAACCACACTTTATACACATGAAGAAATAACAACAAACGATTTGAATCAGCATTTTTATCAGAGAATTTCACTACTTCAAAATGAAGACAGTAATGAAGTTCAAGAGTCTTACTCCCAGGTCTGTGCTCTTAATTACTTTATCCTCTTTCTGTCTCCTTTATGTACTTTCTTTACTAGATATAACACAAATTTTATTTTTCTTGGAATTTAAGTTGCTAGGGTTCAGATCTTTGCAAGATATGTATCAGAAGTACACGTAATATAATGAGATAGTCAGCATATATTCATATTGAAGAAAAAGGGCAGAGGTCAGAGGAGTTTGGTGCAACAAAGGGC
The DNA here is from genome assembly GCF_964194105.1 of Spermophilus citellus. NCBI lineage: Eukaryota > Metazoa > Chordata > Mammalia > Rodentia > Sciuridae > Spermophilus > Spermophilus citellus. The sequence goes on from NC_138198.1 coordinate 38,076,925, forward strand.
ACATTATGAAATCAGTGTACATTCCTCCTACGCTTATCCAAAATACATATATAAAGACATGAATTGGTGTGAATATACTTTGTGTACAGAGATATGAAAAAAATTGTGCTCTATAAGTATAATAAGAATTGTAATGCATTCCACTGTCATATATAAATTAAAAAAATAAAAACAGTTAATTAAATAGCATGGACTCAAACTAAAAAAAAAAAAAAACAGTGCACGTTAGAAGTCTTAGTATTTGCATTGCCTGCGATATGGCTCTCCATGCTATTTGATGATTGATTTGACAGACAATAGTTGCTTGCTCTAGCTATTTAAGCTCTACACCCCAATACTGTAGGACTCATATTACCAAATGCACAAGAAAATTGTGATACACATGTACTCTGCCTAGGGAGTCCTAGGTACCAGTTGGAGTTAATGGATTCCCAAGGAGACTGGAAACAATCACCTGGGAAGCTCAAGCTAGGGACTTAGATCATCCATCTTCCTTGCCAATTTCCTTTCAAATAATTGATTAAAACAACAACAGCTCCAGCAACAGCATTTATCTTATTAATGGTTACTAAATGCAGGATTTGGACAAATGTGACATTTGTTCCTATGTACTAGGAGTGAAAGTTCTTACAGTGATTATTGTTTAGCCAGTTCATTACAATTGATATTTGATTTCTCAGCAATAATGCATTATTTCTCTAAAAATCTAAAAGGAGAGTAAGCATAAATTTTCATTCCAGGTGTAAAGCTTCTGGAGTTCACTTCTAGAAAGAAATTTTTGTAGATGTTATTTCTGCTTCAATGTTTTTTATATCTAAATAATTATACTGACAACAATACTTTGCTAGAAAGTGCTTGATGATTTTCCAACACAATAATATTCAATTTCTTATGGTATTTTCAAAATTCTCAAAGCTAGTACTTTTATTGACATTTTTACCCAAGAGAAAACAGAATCAGAATCTAAATTTTAATTTAAAAGGCTAAACCTGAATTCATATTTTATCATTGTCAGGCTTATGTGTTTCTAGAATATGATCATAGATTCAAAGAGAATTATTCATTTAAAAAGTTTCTTTTTTGGCCAGAGAAGTCATTTAAGTGACAACTGAGTAATCAACTTAACTGTATGTGTTATAGCAAATACACGATGAATGGGACGGTCATGTCACATTTGGTATTAAACAAGGAGGACACACTTAAGGGAAAGTGGAGTATTAGTTCAGTAATCACCCTATGCAACTTTCAATCATTCATGGCCATATTATTATCACTTTCAAAATGAGGAGGTAGGTTCAAGTGCTTCCGAAAATCATTAATGGACTATTTTTCAAATTATGATCCATCACAATTATTGAAATTATTATATTTTTATATATTAATTTATTTTAAATCACAGGCATACTAAACACTCTTCTGAAGCTAGAGGATTTTATTCTATACAGGGTTCTCTCTCATCTTTTCAGCATTTCTAGTACCATAACTAATTTAAGTCAACCTTGTGAAGGAGTCCAATATCACGGTGAGACAGAAATATTGGCAAAATAAAAATGCATTAGTAATAATAACCCATTCTGATTTGTATCAATTGAGGATATCCATAGTATAAATACTACTGCTGTTGCCAATCCCAAGCTACTGACTTGATGCCAATGAAAATGTAAACAAGGAGAGAGGAGCAGGGAGGAGAAGATGAGCTAACAGTTATGGGAATTAGTACAGCCAGCTGCAGCAAATACCTTGTTTGGGACCACTGACATTTGTTCTGCTATCTGCTCAAATTAAGTAAATTTAAAAAAATCTTGGAGGTGCTTATGCTTTGCCATCATTTATGCAAGCTTCTGATTAAATCAATAATTCTGCCTTTTGCCCCACTTATATTTTATAGGAAATCTGAAAATTTCAATGTTCGCAAGATAAAATGTGTTGGAGTTCAAAACATACTTCCTTTTCCCATTTCTTGCCCCCAGAGAAGTACCAAAACATGATTTGAGTATAATTCTAACTCCAGGATTGCTCAAGAAAGAAAGTACCAAAAGAGAGAAGACTGCTTCCATTTTTAATGTAGAATCTTTATTGAAGAAAGTTAGTTTCCTATGGGCTGTGCCATCATATATGCTGTTAGAAATGCATACAGCATAACTTGATTTTATTGCCATGAGGAATGAAAGCAACATTATTATTATTAATATTACTACTACTACTATTATTATTATTATTATTATTATTATTAATTCCTAAAGCCTATAAATGCAGCTCAGATTAATGTCACTCATTGGTGGAGAGTGTTTAATATGTCCATTTATAAATAAAGAATTGCAATATAATGATGTTAAATATAATATATAAATATAATATAAATATAATATAAATATAAATATAATCGCAATATAATGATGTTAATAATTAAATCAACATTATAATGAGTATGTTTGACACTAAGGCAGCAGATACATTGTTAAAAGAGAAATTTGAACAAATATGTTAGAAAGAAGTTGAAAATTTTGATTATCAGTAAATATTTTCATAGCAAAATATCCATCATATACCTAAAGCTTTAGGACATGTGGTGTGCTGGCCAATACACTGGCCTAGGATAAAATGAATTCTCATTCTCAGGCTTCTTCTAATGCTGCCACTAAGCAATTATGTGATTAAATCATGACCTACTCTCTCCATCTCTTATTGTAAAATGGTACAAAAGGAATTTAATACATTCAAGTGTTCTTTCAAATTCAAAACCACCTGAATTTATGATTTATGGTGTTTAGTGACAATACTTTTTTGCATCTAGATTTATTTATTTACTTACTTACTTACTTATTTATTTTATAAATAAACATTTTGAGCTCTTACTCTTGGCAATGTCCCAACTAGCTAATACATTTGAATTTACATAAATGTGTATACTACATGGGCAAACTATTACATTACCTAACCTGGAGTTGATTCCAGAATAAAGTTCCATAATGAATGCACTTCTTTTCTTAAATACTAATTACTACAAAGAAAAAAAAAACAAGGAGAGAAATGAATTACAGTAGATGGGGTAGAGAGAGAAGATGGGAGGGGAGGGGAGGGGGGATAGTAGAGGATAGGAAAGGTAGCAGAATACAACAGTTACTAATATGGCATTATGTAAAAATGTGGATGTGTAACCGATGTTATTCTGCAATCTGTATTTGGGGTAAAAATGGGAGTTCATAACCCACTTGAATCTAATGTATGAAATATGATATGTTAAGAGCTTTGTAATGTTTTGAACAACCAATAAAAAAAAAAGAAACACTACCAATTTTCATTTGTTGATTTTTGTATCCTGGCTCTCTACTTTATTAGTTCTCACTATTTTTGGTGGAGTCTATATGGAATTCTCTGTATGCATAAAATAGAGAGCCAAGAAATAAAATCATGCAATTACAGTCAATTGATAAAAAAAAAAGAAAACTTATTCTGCTATTGACTTAATTGTGGCACTCCCCTCACCCCAAATTCATATGTGAAGCCCTACTTCAGTTCTCTATAATTGAAGAAAGGGCCTGTGAGCACAAGACTAAGATTAAGTGAGGGGATGTAAGAATGGAACCCTCATCCTAAAGGGCTGGTGCCCTTAGAAGAGAGACAAACACTCAGATGTTTCTCTCCATCGTTTGTCCTAGAGAAGATGGGTATCTCTAAGCCAGAAATAGGGCCTTCATCAGAAACCAAATCAGCTGGAGCCTTGATCTTGGACTTTCTAGCCACTGGAACTGTGAGAAATGAAGTTTTCTATTTAAGCCACTTGGGGTAAGGTAGTTTGTTATTCCAGGTTGAAATAACTAATGCATCTTCTTTTGTTTTATTTGTTTATTTTTATGTGGTGCCGTGGATTGACCCAGTGCGTCACACGTGCTAGGCAAGTGCTTTACTACTGAGCCACAACCCTCGCCCTGTACCTTCTTTTAAATGTTTTCTCTTGAGGGATTATGAAGCCACAGATATGCCTTTTCTCATTATTTCAATCATTTTCTTCAATCCATTGTTTATAGTCTTTGTGATTTTCTATTTTTACCTTTAAAATGAGTTTAGGCAAGAAAAATACATATCCTAAAACTTACCCTTCTCTTTATACTCAATTCTGAAGAGCAAATTATGGTCACTTTAATCTTTCCAGAAAGATTTTGACCTCATTTTTTTTTCTATTCTTTATTCCCCTAATTCAGATTTCTTGTCTTTTACAGTAGTTTCCTAACCAGTCCTTCCACCATTGCTTAACGCTTCAAATGTTTGCTTCAAATTGTTTCCGAATGAGCTTTTTAACATCCCTAAAAATTGTTCACTGTTTCCTAAATATCTATAGGATGAAAACATTCAACTTCTTCATGGATTAAAGATCCTACACGATCAGTTCCTAATACCTTATCTTTGCTTACATTGTTGCATGTATTTATTTAAAATAAATCATTAGTCTTTTCCTGTTGTTGTTATCACTGGAGATGGAACAAAGGGATAATTTACCACTGAGCTATATCAATATCTCGTTCTTTTTACTTTTTATATTGAGAGGGTCTCCCTAGGTTGATGATGGTCTCCACATTGCTGAGGCTGGCCTCAAACTTGTAATCCTCTTCCTTCAGTTTCCTTAGTTGTTAGGATCATGGGAATGCATCACTGAGTCTTACTTAGCTTGGAATACACATAACAAGTTTATCCAACATCAAACTGTTCTCCATCCTTCAAGTAATAATGACAAAAGAGTAACGCCATGTGTGTGAGACATTTATCTAAATATTTTGTGTATATTGATGCATTTAATCCTACGAAGCCCATGAGGATGTTCTAGTACCATATATGTTACTCCAATTCAGACTGTTAAGTGACAGAAAAGTTGGTAACTTGGTTCATCTCAGAGAGAGGAAGTGGCAGAGCTGGGAATCCAACCCACACAGTCAAGAACCAAAATTCCAGCTGGCTGTGGTGGCACATGCCTGTAATCCCAGCTACTTGGGAGGCAATTTAGTGAGACCCTAAACAAAAATATAAATAAAAATAGAAAGTAAAATGGTCTGAGATACAGATCATAGGTGGAACACTCCTGGGTTCAGTTCCCTGTCCCCCAACTCTCTGCAAAAATATAACCCAGAATCCAAGCTTCTGAATGGAAAACATATTGCCTCTCTTAAGCACAAATGCCATTGATTTCCTTTATGAATCCTTCTGTAAATTTACCAGAAAATTTCTGATACTTCTTTATTCTGCGCTTCACTGCATATTACTCTATCTTGTTAACTTGTTTCATGTTAATTCTATTTTATTATCCTTCACTAACCTGAAAAAATCTTGAAAGAAAACACCATAAAATTTCATCATTCTAGCAGTGTGTGGTATATGGTATATATTTAATACATTAACATTACATAAAATCATTTTAATGTTTTGCAAAAGTCTTAAAATACTTTACTTTGGAAAAAAATAAACTTACAATCTTTGAAACTGTTATATGATTTATGTATAATATTAAACTATTTTGGTTTTATAGTTTTCAAAGAAATAAATAGTAAAGTGACAGAGAATAAAATATGGCAATATTGCTTGTTTTTATCAAGTATAAGTTATTCTTAGAATCAAACAAAATATATGTCTATATTTATAAAAAATAGTTGTCTTTTTAAAGAAAGAAAGATTCCTGTTTTCTTGAAAATTCAAACATTTCCTAAAATAACAGTTATGAGTTGTATTAAAAAGTCATCACTTTTTAATTAATTTTGACAGTATATGTAGTCTGAAAATTAATATTCTAAATAGTAGTCTAAAGTTTAGATTATTACAGATGGAGGTGTTTTCTTCAAACAAGCTGACTTATATTTAACTTTATTAGCCATGGGTCTAACACAGAGTATGATATCACTAAATTCTCTACATATACTGTGGACATCATGTAAAGAGCCATCATCATGGCTGGGTTTATTTTATTTTTTTATTTTTTATTTTTATTTTTTTTTGAGAGAGAGAGAATTTTAAAAAAAAACTAAAATATATATAGTTTTCGGCAGACACAACATCTTTGTATGTGCTGAGGATCGAACCCCGGCCACACGCATGCCAGGCGAGCGCGCTACCGCTTGAGCCCCAGCCCCAGCCTCATGGCAGGGTTTATTTAAAAAGTAACAACATGTCCACCCAATAGCAGGTCAATGTTTGGCTTGATTCCTCTCTATTTTGATATAAATAATTGTCCTCTCATTTTATTGGATCCTATCTAAAAGACCATCATGTTTTTCACAATTTATTTGTTTCTTCTCTGGTAAAGTCCATAGATTAGCACATCATTTTCTTCAAGAATGTTATACATGATTCAATTATACTAAGTAGCAGCCAGTTAACAGCACAATAGACAACATAGTTTTCACTGTATTTAACAACTGAAGAATCTAAGATTGTGAAGACTAAAAGTCACAACCTCATGTTTAGGAACATTGTTGGGGAAATGGAGTACATTCAAAAATGTTGTGAAAATGTAAAAAACATTTAATTATCTAAATTTTCACTTAATATTTATTTTTATGAACTACTCCATGTCCTGTAAGTGTTGTTTCCCAAATCCTAAATTAATTGATATTTTTAGTCTGTGTGAGAGCATATTCAACTATAACAGGCTATAATATTCACTGTGTAGGTGAAGTGTGTGATCACAAATTAATCTAAACAATGAGGGTCTCATCCTGCTGGTGGTTGAAGAGATAAAACTATCAAATGTCTCAAGTACTGAAGCTGTTCTCTTTTAGGCAGCACGTTGTTCAGGAGGGTTAGTCTATTTGTTACCTGATTAGAGCTTTAAAATGTCATAGAATGCTTTGGCTTTCCAATCCTGGCTAAAACTTAAGGATGATGGAAACAAAATTATATGTAATCATGTTCTGAATTATATCATTTACATCAGTCATGATCTTGTAGCAAGCCTGCCTTAGTGACAATTTTAATGGACTTCTGAGAGGGAAAAGACCACTTTTCCCTAAGGGAAGTAGTTTGCACTTTTAGAAGTTCTGTAGCCAAGTATGTGTGGATTAATTTGAAATTTAACTGATGCTATGCTTTTGGTACTCAAATGTTTATCCTGAGGGAAGTTTACTGTAAGATGCAAAAGCAAAGAAAGAAAAAAAAACTAATGCAAATGGGAATTTAAATGTATTTTTAAGTTTCAATCTATTCCCCATTGTCCATATAAGCCCAGGACATATTTTTACTGTTCTGTGCCTCTCCTCAATGTAGAAAAGGGTAATTTCTAAGTCTTAGCTCCAAGAGAAAAGATAGATCTACTATCTTAGCTGCTACTGCTTTACTTTAAGTGTTACTTTTGGTTTAGGATACAGTCACATGCCACTTAATGAGGGAATATATTCTGAGAAATGTTTTCTTGGGTCATTTCTTCACTGTGCAAACATCACAGGTTGTGCTTAAACAAACCTGGGATAGAGGTTAGTCATGTCGTGTTGGCCTCAGTGCTTTCGAGAAACGTGGTAAAAAGGGTATAAAGGCAGAATACTGCATATTGCTTTTTAGTAAACATTGTTATTAGGTAGGAATACATTATAAAGTAAAAATTTAAATTATTGTATGGTAAATATAAAATAAATCAAAGCTAGTCATAATGGTGCATGCCTGAATTCCCAGTGGATTGAGAGGCTCAAGCAAGGAGGATTGCACATCCAAAAGTCAGTCTCAGAAACTTACAGGGGGCCTGTGAAGCTTAGTGCGACCCTGCTTAAAAAAAAAGAGTTAGGGATGTAGCTCAGTGGTTAAGCATCCCTCAGTTCAATCCCTGGTACAAAAAAATAATAATAAAAGAAAGAAAGAAATTGTAATAGCCAATTATCATCTTTATCAAGCTGTATGTGTTGTGTTGTACATAATTGTATATGCTTCACTTTTGTATGACTTGCAGCATTGCCACAAACATGTGAGCAAGGCCTTGTGCTGCAATGATTTGGTGGCTACAATCTCACTAGGCAGTAGGAGTTTTGAGCTCCATTTCAATTTTCTGGGATCACCATCATATGCAAAGTCCACCATTGACTGGAACATTGTTATCTGGCAGAGGACTGTGATTATTCATTTTTTATGATCTTATTTTTAATTTTATATATTTAAGGTGTCAATATGATATGTGTATACATATACATAGTGAAATGATTACTATAGTCAAGCAAATTAACATTATTGTCTTCCTTAGTTATCTTTTTGGTATGTGTGGTTATATTGTATAAAATCTAGTTTCTAAGCAAAATTTTAGTATAAAAATAATACTGTTAACCATAGTCTTCAAGTTGAACATTTGCTGTCTAGACTTATTCATCTTATACAGTGTAAGTTTGTACCCTTTGACCTACTTACTCCACATTTCTTCCATCCCACCCCTACTAATTAGGAGATACTTCCATTTGTGACTACATGAATGAATACTGAAAGCATTATGGTAAGTGAATTAAGCCAAAGACAGAAAAATAAGCATGATCTTATGTGTGGAATACAAAAATGTCACTACATTCTTGGAATGCAGACAGAATCTTCAGACAATTGTATAAGAGGGAAAACTATACAGGGAACTTCGTTTGGGCCTTTGAAAATTCATGTTTTACTCATTAAGATGGTACAAAAAACCAAGTAGATGATGGAAAACAGATCTGGTATTCTGGAAATCTCTCTCTCTCTCTCTCTCTCTCTCTCTCTCTCTCTCTCACACACACACACACACACACACACACACACACACACAAAATAAGTTTTACCTTTTTCATTTTATATTTACTCTTTTTAAAACCAGCAGTGTTATGGTTTAGATATGAGGTGTCTCCCAAAGGCTCACATGTGAGAAATGTGAGAGGGTTCAGAAGGGAAATGATGGGTTGTGAGAAGCTTAACCCAATCAGTCAATTAATCACCTGATGGAACTAATGGAGTGGTAACATAAGGTACGTGGGGTGGGGCTGGAGGAGGTGGGGCATTGGGGAAGTGGCTTTGGGGAATATATTTGTATCTGGTGAATCGAGCTCTCTCTGCTTCCTGATTATCATGTGAGCTATTTCCTTCTGCCACACTCTTTCTCTATGATATCCTACTTCACCTTCTGTGAGATGGAGCCTGCTGTCTATGGACTGGGACCTCTGAAACTATGAGCCCCCTCAAAACTTTTTTTCTCCTCTAAAATTGTTCTGGTCAGATCTTTTAATGACAGCAGTGAAAAAGGTGACTAAAACAAGTAGCAGCAGCGTAAGTCAATAATTCACAGATAAAAAGCTGCTAAGTCCAACTTCTGGTATAAACAAATAAAGCATATGTAGTAGAGATTATCAACCTGAATCTCAAAAAGACTTTGAAAAACAGAAAGGTGAGTTCTTAAGAAATACATTTACTTGAGCAAAGAAGGACCCTGTAAAAACTCTTTTGAAATCAAAAATGGAGAGGAGCATAAGCCTGACCTCAAAAGAACAGTTAGCTGTCAGAGGGAAGAAGAATTTTGAGAGCAGTGTGGTGACTTTATGTTCTTGCCCTGATTGATCTCTAGGATTGAGGAAAGGGGGTTGACATTAATTTCTGCAAGAATGGTTTCAATGCTCTCTCTGGAATGTGGAGTCATCTATAATAGTGTTTTGAAATCCTTCTAACAGGGACAGAGGAGCTTTGGCACCTATCTCCTCTTCCCATACCTTCCTTTCAGCTTCACTTCCCTTAGTAACTATGGATGCTTCAATGCACTTGTGCTGGTTCCCACAGGGGAAAGGTCACAGAAGCAATACCAGGAGGAATTGTTAAGGGAGTGAAGCCTTGGTTGTTATCATTAATGTAACTTCACTTGTCCAAAGAGTGCATAGCTCTGAATATTATAAAAGCGCTTTTTTCCATATTCCTCTCCTGCTTTTTATTATGTAGACATGCATGCATACATACATATACCAAAACATTCTCTCAAAATTCTGTAATTCTAATTCAGCACAGGCTATTATTTTAGGTCAGATTCCTTAGAAGCTGAGCTCAAGATGAGAATTGTTATGGAAATGAATTGAAAGAGTACTATCAGATTAAAACTTAAGAGGGTGAGAAAAGTGAGTAAGGATAAAGGAGGAAAGCAAAGGGGTGGGTTCAACTCACTGGTTGTCAAAATTTTGTACCTAGGCCAATAGCACCAGCCTCAGAGACTGTGTTAAAATGCAAGTTCTCAGGCTCCAATCAACTGAATCAGAAACACTGAATGTGTGGCCCAGTAATATGTATTTTAAGAAGCCCATTAGGTGATTTTGATGCACACTAAAATTTGGAATCACTGGTAGAGCTAATGTTTAGCTTCAGCCTGTTTGTACCAAAAACCCTAGGGGCATGAAAGACACTGTCACACTGTCGACTTTTTTCCTTTCAGAGGCAATAGAAGCAGTGTTTTTACTTCCTATGAATTGGCTGTAGATTGCCCTGGAGATGAGGACATTGCCTCCTAGGCATTTCTGAGTGAGATGGATAATATGGACTGTTCTCAAGGGAAGGAGGCTATGATAGACTTCTGGTACAGAGAACCTAACAGAGGCAGTAACAGCATCTACTACAACTGTATGTTCTCCTGTTTCAGTAAGCATTTCATCACTGTGACCAAAATACCTGAAAAGAGCAACTTAGAGGAGGAAAATTTATTTTAGCTCACAATTTCAGGGGTTCAGTTCATGATTATTGACTCCATAGCTCTGGGCATGAGGTGAGCAGAACATCAAGGCAGAAGGGTGTGGCAGAGAAAAGCAGCTCAAGACATGGCAACAAGGAAGAAGAATGAGAGCACTACTCACCAGGGACAAAATTTAAACCCCAAACTCGTGTTCCCAGTGATGCACTTTCTCTAGTTACACCCTACCTGCCTACAGTTACCATCCAGTTAATCTATATCAGTGGATTCATTCACTGATTAGGTTGTTGCAGCTCTCATTATCCAATTATCTTACCTCTGAACATTCTGACAGTGTTTTACACATGAGTTTGGGGGAACAACTCATATCTGAACCATAACACCTCCCTCTAATTTAGTGTGGAAAGAAAAGGTTTTGTCAAAAGAAGAAAAGTTTATGTATTGAGCAATCCCTCAGTGCTAAGGAAAAGAATTATCTTAAAATTTGGTTACTAGGGAAGAGGATATTGAGGAGGGCATTAAAATGATAATAGCAGTTCTCTGCAATCTAGGGGAAGCCTCATCAATTACCCTGACTAAAAGGAACTTCCAGGAATAGGTCCCAAGTCTAAAGGGAGAAGACTGGTGGACTAAATAAAATTGGGTCTAGCATAGTGCCCCATTTGGGAGCTACCATGGACAAAAAAAGCCACAAAACCCCCTATACCCTGATATCATGATCTGTGCTGTTACTGGGACATTCTCTTGCTTGCTTCTTCCTCTGCTAATGCTCACTCTTGATACCTGAAGCATGCCCACCCCCAAAGAGAGTTCAGCATGTTGATCTCATCTGTCGTCAATCTGCTGTTGCAGCTGGATAAACTTCAAAGCCCGAGTCCTACTGGAAACCTTCCCTGAAGAAGGCTTATTGTCTTAAATTCATACATATTAGTGCCTGATTAATTTTAACTCTGAACATCAATGTATATTAATCTTGATCATCTATTAAATCTGGATGCTCTTTAAAGGCCAGGAGGAGAAAGATGATGGAAGGGATGTCCTCACAACACAGAAAGGATGCAGTGAAGGAAAAGCAGAATTGAGAGGTGAGTGACAAAATAAATACTCTAAGACTCAATACTACATAATCTGAGACCTGGGGAAACTGGAAGATAGATGACTAGAGTAGAAAACAAAATCAACCATCGTGCCCTGATCCTACCCCTGCAACCCAAAACTATAGATGATAAGTGGGAGGGGCAACCGACTCAGCCAGGACATTCTCTTCAGCTCACCCACTTGAGAATGGTTGGAAAGACAACAAAACTTAAAGTGCAACAATAACAGAAGGCCTAAGCAGCATAAATATCTTAAAACCAAATTGTGAAAAGAAAGCTGAACCAGGGGTCCTCAGCCATCTGTGGAGCCCTTAGCAGACCCATTGGCCTCTTAAAGCCGCAGTCATCTTTCCATGCCCAGACAGCTGTAGATTAACACAGAGGGAAGTACCCTGCAGTGAGACATCTTAAAATATCCAGCCAGAAAGAACTTCCAGAAAGATCACTACTAGCTGTAAATCACTGAACCCTCTTGCCTTTTCCATGAACCAAGGAGAATGGATCAGGCTAGGAGGGACCTGTGCTGGGGAAATACATGTGTAGCCCTACTCAACCTCTGTGACCCAGGCAAGGGTGAAAAGCTCTGCATAGCATCTGGTCAGTTGCTAAGACGAAAGCAACAAGGAAACACCTTTGGCTCCAAACAGGAAAGCAGGTTTATCAGACCCAGACCACTGACACTGGTGGGGAGGCACCACAGGAAGACTGGAGATAGTTCCCAGGATCAGAGTTCAGAAGGCAGGGCCATACAAAAGGGAAATTGCCTGAATATCCAGTTATATAGAAACCCAGAGGGAAATTGCCCGAGGCTACTCAGCAGAAGGGTACTGATATCAGCTTTAACAGGTGCATAGACTGAACTGGGACTACAATTGTTAAGTGACAGGGAGTTGTTTGGATACTTGTGGGAGCTTACATCATATTTTATGAGCATAGAAAGACAGTGCACACCCTTCACAACCTGGGGCATTGAGAACCAGTGTCTGAATGAACCACTGGAGATATTGTACTGCCATACCTCAGAGAGAAAAGTCAGCTGGGTGAATTGCACACTGTGAGAAGTCATCTGCAAGCCCTATAGCTCAAAAACCAGAATCTGCTGGTAAGAGGGTCATAGAAAATAGGACATTGGCTCCTGTGCTCTACAACTTGAGTGAGATCCACAGACTGATGGACATCTGGTAAATGTTCAAACTTTAATGAAATACAAACCAAGATTCAACAAAAATTTTCTTCAACTGGACATACTGCCCTATAAACAACTCTAACACCAACTTTGATCATATAAATAACTCCTTCACGTGAATAATAATTGTTAACACAATAGCCAACATTGTATACCTTCAACCCATGTGATATATTTATCACATGGTTTAAAGCATTAATTGGATGATTCCAATTAATGGATAATCTTCTTGTTTTACTAGCTCTGTTTTACACCTGCTTCTCTTATCCCTACTCATATTTTTTTCACTAACTGTTACAACTTCATATAACACCCATTCATCTATCTCTCTTTTCTACCTTGATGTATATTATCCTTTTATATTTCCTCTCTTTCTCTCTCTCTCTTTTCTTTCCTATTTGACCAATCTATCTTCCTCCCTTCTTTTAGCCCTCACTTAGGGGTATAGTAAGTTTACTAAATTTAGCAAGGGACATATTCTAAAATAGACCACAATTTAGGTCACAAAGCAAAGCATATCAAATACAAAAATATAGAGATAATACCTTGCATTCTATCAGATCGTAATGGAATAAAGTAAAGCAAATGATAAGTAAAAAAATAGAAACTACTGCAACAAATGGAAATTAAATAATAGACTTTTGAATGATGAATGAGTAGCAGAAGAAATAAGGGGAGAAATTTAAAAAAATACTTCAAGATAAAAGAGAATAGTAATAAAAAATCTCTGGGGGCAGTGTAAAGGCAGTTCTAAGAGGGAAGTTCATAGCATTGAGCTCATACATTAAAAAGAAAGAAAGATACCAAATAAATAATCAAATATTACATTGAAAGGCTCTAGAAAAAGAACAAACTAACACCCAAAATAAGTAGAAGACAGGAAATATTTAAAATTGGAGCCAAATATCAATGAAATTTAATTAAGAAAACAATACAAAAGATCAACAAAACATCTGGTATTTTGAAAGGATAAACTAAACTGATAAACCTTAGCCAAACTAACCAAGTAAAGAGGAAAAAAAAATAAAACAAACAAAAGTATCCCCCCAAACCAAAAGACCTCAATTTATCAAAATCTGAGGTGAAACAGAAATTATCACCACAAATATTTCTGAAATTCAGAGGATTATCAGAAACGATTTTGAAAATATATACTCTAATAAGCTAGGAAATCTTGAAGATATGGACAAATTTCTAGAGACATATGATCTACCCAAATGAAACCAGGAGGATATAAAAAAAAAACAGATTCATTTCATGTAATGAAATTAAGGCAGCCATTAAAAGCCTTCCAACAAAAAAAAAGCCAAGAACAGGATGAATTCTCATCTGAGTTCTATCAGATCTTTAAAGAATCACTAATACAAACTCCCCTCAATTATCCATGAAATAGAAAAGGAGAGAACCCCTCTAAACTCATATGACAAAGACAAAGACAGATCAAGGAAAAAAAACCTTCAGACCAATATCCTTGATGGTATGAAAGATGATATATCATGAGCTTTGTAATGTGTTGAACAACCAATAAAAAAAACAATATCCTTGATGAATATAAATGCAAAAATTTTGAATAAAATATTGGCAAGCCTCATACACAAAGCATTGAAAAGGTAGTGCACCATGATTAAGTGGGTTTCATCCCAGGGGTACAAGGTTGGCTCATGTTTCAACATACGGATAACAATTAATGTAATTCACCACATAAATAGACTCAAGAACAGAATTATGTGATTATCTTCATAGAAGCAGAAAAGACATCTGACAATGTACAACACCCATTTATGTGTAAAACACTAGAAAAAGTAAAGAGATAGAAGGAACTTACCTCAACATTGTAAATAAGAATGACTTGGGCTAGGGTTGTAGCTCAGTAGTAGAGCGCTTGCCTAGCATGTAGGAGGCACTGGGTTTGATTCTCAACACTGCATATAAATAAATAAATAAACAAACAAACAAATAAACAAACAAAAAACTGTGGATAAACGGTAGGCAGATCAGTAGAGGGAAGGAAGCATGTGTTTGTGTGGGAAATTACTGTGAGCTGAGTAAGAAAGTTATATTCCATGCTTTCATAATTATGTCAAAATTGATTCTATTGTCCTACATTACTAAAAGAACCAATAAAATAGGTTTAACTCAAAAAATAAAAAAATAAAAGCTAGGAGATTTTTCTTACATGAACCCTATGTTTATAGTCTCTTTGGAAACAAGCGTAGTGCTGGAAAAAAGTATATTGTTTAAAAAACAAGCAAACAAACAAATAAATAAAACAAATTAAAAAAAAATTTCAAAGAATTGATTTCTTTGATTCTATCAGGAGTTTTTCACTTCTTTGGTTTAAAAAAAATAACCATACTGAAACAACATATAAATATAAATCAACTGCAAATAGTACACATAGTAAAAACCTGAAGACTACTACCTGGTATTCTCTAAGCACACACAAAAGCAATGTTTTAACACTTATGTGAGTCTTTGGGCCTCTTAAATCTGACACCGTCCTTATATTTTAACACAATGCAATTTTCTTTCTTTCTCAGTTCCCCAATGCTGTTGTATTGTACAGTGCTTAGGAAATCCATGGATCATACATAAATTGTTATAGCAGAGTTTTGTGTTCAACATGAGTTTGTTTCAGATCTGCAAACACATAAGCACACTACAGATTATTATCAGAAGTGCCGAAAGAGTAAGACTTTTAATTCCCATTAATACTACATGGAGTTGTGTATGCAGCATTAAACTGCTGAAAATTTGATCTGGAAAAAAGCTGGCAACAGGTCCAAACACCAAGAGGTCCACAAGCCAGCTGAATCTCTGAGTCATCTCAGGCCTCATCAGGCAGAGCTGATGGATGGATTTTCATGTTTATGAGGAGGATGCTAGAGGGTAATGCGGCTTTCAGACAATTGAAATGCAATGACTGTCACAAATCATAAAAGGCCAGTGGTGTCATTTTGTTAGCATTGAGATCACAGAGGCCAAGTCTTGATATGCTGCTCTGAGCTGCAATCATTTATACAGAAACCACTTCTCTTTATCTTGAGATCCTTCCCATCTCTTTTAGGAGAAAGAAAAATCTTTTATTTTTTTTTAAATACAAACTCAAATCTGCTGTGTTTTCACATAGTCGATTCTTAACTTCTTTATTGCAAAGAGCAAACAAAATAAGACTTTCTTCTGACACAGAATAAAAGACATATCTTCTCTTCAGTGAAAATTGCATCAATTCAAAAGTAGACGAGGGAATCATCTAGCAAGCAAACAAAGTGAGTTGTTCAAGAAGGGAACAATACAGTGTATTTTATTCTATTAATTGGCTAGTATATTTCATATGGATTGGAGCCAGCTTGAAGGAAAGAACAGTCCCCAGGGTTTTTGTAAATTAACAAACAATATTACATATTAATAATTTCAGTACTAATTAGCTATTTTTGCTGTTTGATTTATTGACTGCTTTGTTTTGACCTTGAATGGTAATTCCTTGCTTTATCCCCCTGTATAGTTTGATACATTTTAAGTATGAATTTAATAATAGTAATTTAGTATATTTTATGTTATCCTTATGCTTCTATTCAAGGCTAGTTCTTGAATTCAGTTTGTGCCCATTTCACTTTAATGAATTTAATGATGAGAATGTTTAATTAACAATGCTTTTAGGATACCTGCAAGACCACCACAAATTACTTCATACCTCATGAAACTTCACCACTTTTTAGAAACATTTAAAAAACTATATTTTTCCTCAAGATAATACTGGTGCTCTGTAATATGTGAAAAACATAAAAATTATTGTTGTTGTTGTTATTTTACTTTAGAGGAATCAGGCAGCATTTCTCCATAAGACAATTTTAGTTTATATTCTTTTGGCAATATGTAAACACTAAAGTCTCAAAATCCTAACCATCTATCCAAATTTCAGGTTTTGTTTTCTTAGCAAATGTTACAAAAGGCAGATAGAATATTTGAATTTGGATTTGAAGCAAAGAAAACTTCAGTAAAAGTGAGTCACTTTAAACTCTACCATTTACATCCCATGCTCTAAGAGCCATCCTCTAGAGAAAAGACATGGGGAGAGAAGAAAGGAAGGAAGGAAGGAGTGGAAGGAGTTGATCAAAAGAAAAATTAAAGGGGGAAGATGGAAAAAGTTATTAGAAGGATAATTTTATATAGGCTAGATACAAAAATCATAGTATTAACAAAAGGCTTATTTGTAATTCAAATTAAAATTCAGAAGTGAATTCAACGAAACTGATATCATTTTCATCTCTACACTCATTCAAAAAGGTAATTGATTTCTAGTGTACTTAAAGTTTTCTTTTTTGTAAAGGATTTTTCCTCTCCTCCAGAACTCTGAAAGATTGATATTTTCTCTCTCTTCCCCTCTTCCTCTTTTGGCCTGTAATGTTAGAGAAATACCATGGCATTTTTTTTTCTCTCCTGTTTGAGAGAACTGATACTTAAGACTTGTAGTAACCAATAGGAGAGAAAATAAGGGAAAATTCAGGATTTACATGATTACTAAATAAACCATGGTTAATGTCTTAGTGTAGGCCATTGGGCTTCTTTGGGTAAAATTCTATTAGTAACTGACCAAAAAAAGGGAATTACTTTTCTGTAAGAATACAAGAGACAATCTTGTGAACATGCAAGGATGAGATATAAAATTAGATGATCTCATAGAGAAAAAATTAGAATCTTTGGAAATAAAGTTTTAATTTCTCTTTCTTTCTCTTTCCATATGGTACTTTCATCTCCAATGGTATATTATGGGAGAGGACTTAAGGTTTTGTCAAATGTACCAAATGGCCTTGTACATAGTTAGGCTAGATAAAAGAGTTGCTGGACATCTGAAAAACAAGCATCTGATGTTTTTGTACTGTGTCAGTTTAGATAGACTAGAACTATGTTTCCTAAATTATCCCTTCCTGTACATTTCTAGATTAAGTTTGTAATATATATTTTAAAAATCCCTTTTTATTGGGTCAGATCCAAATAAAATTTTATTCCAATGAAGCACAATGTCCTGGACTAAGACCCGTTATTCTATATATTGTGTGAGATTTGGGAGGCAAGAAGTGAAATAGTAGCCCTTTTGCTTTGAAGCTGATTCAAGGCATCAGCTTGGATGCTACAGATTAAATAACTATTGCTTATTTATTCTCTCACCTTGCTGGCCAAACCCAGGAGTAATTCAGCATTTACCTGGATCCCTTTGGCAGTTGCTGAGTCCAGGATGAAGCTTGAAGGCAGTTCTGTGGCAAAAGACTTCTTTTGGGTATCATGTTCTTGAGGTTGGACTTGGGTTTGATTGGTCTTCATGGGTTCTGCTTTGTCCTGCCTCCTCCACCTTCACTCCAAACACACAGTTTAATTCTAGCTTTGCTCCCTGAGACCTTGATCCTGCTGACTGATAGTGATTTCAGGCCCAGCATAGACACAATGAGAATAGTATTGTATTGACTTCCTCATCGGTTATCCCAACAGTATGAGATCCAATCCCTGTAATAAATCCTTTATTCCATACCATTATAGTGAGGGTGCCTCCCTGATCAAAACTTATCAGAATATGAGCTGGGGTTGTGGCTCAGTGGTAGAGTGCTTGCCTTGCACACGTGAGGCCCTGGGTTTGATCCTCAGCACGACATAAAAATGAAGTAAAGATATTGTGTTTACCTACAACTAAAATATATATAAAACTTATCAGAAATAAAATTTATGGATGATTTATGGGAATTGATTTTGTGTTTTCTGTAACTTTTTTGATCTAATTAGATAGAATTGCATTGATGAAGCTGTTGCCACTGACAGAGAGGACACAGAGTTTATGTCAAGCAGTGACAAAAAAAATTCTTACAATGCAATCTGTAGACTAATAAAGTGCCCGCAGAAGGAAAATCTGAGTTGCTGAGTGTTTACTGCCATTTAAGAAAAAAAAAAAAAGAAAAAGAATAATGATGATTTCATTTGGTTAATTTTAAATGTGCTGGAACATTAGGAAAATAAAATGGTCAGCTCAAGGCCTTCAGTTTCCATGACAGGGACCAGGTAAAGAAACAGGCATCTCTTGTGACTACTCTTTTTGGAGTTGTAGATACAAAATTAAAAAAAAAATGAAAACCAAATTCAAAGTCTGTAAGTAAATGGATTTGATCCAAGCAAATTGAATTATTTAAAGTTTCACAGTATACCTTATGTTAGATTTAGTTTTTGATTTAGAAGGGGTTGTACCCTGAAAGCTGGGGCTGTGTCAGCAAATCTCAAGTTAGGGATCTCAAGCCCTTAAATTCTGCACACTTCACCAATAGAAGGAGCTCTTCCTCCCTGATGAGGAGGAAGTTTCCCCTTCTCTAGAGAATTTTAATAGTTTTGTAAGAGACCCATAGTTGACTGTTGATTCTTCTTAGGATCTATTTTCACTAGCTGTAACTCTTTCTAGAATTACATGTAGACTTAGGAATTGTCAGAACCCTAAAGTTAAATCACAGGGCTCATTAGTTGCATGAAGACCTTTCTAGAAAACTACTCTGTTGATAAACATCTTCTGGGCTGCTACTCAATCTTTGTAGAATTGATGGTTTTACTGGGGACACTTATGTTATGATGTGACCTGAACTGTGTGCCAGGGATTAGATATTTCCTGATGTATCAAATCTTAAAGTTGGACATGCATAGAAGCAGAACATCATTCAGCTGTGGTAGGTAGGAGATGGACCTCAAGAGGGTCAAAAGTCAAAAATAAGTTACACTAGCAAGAGGTGCAGGTGCTTACCGCTCCCAATTCCTCTACACTAATTTCTTATCTTACAAATGACCTCTATATTTGCTTGCCCAAGTAACTTCAAAGAAACTTCTCTGAGATCCATTATTAAGGAAAAAAAGAATTTGGAACTCGCTGACAGATGGTTTCGCCTCACTTTCTGACATTACCCCACAGTGGATGGCAACAGCATTGTAATCCCATCTATGGGTGATGCTGAAGAAGAGTGGCTAAGGAAAAACCTCCCAGTGAGTAAAATTACAAATATCATAAATTATTGTTCATTTTGTACTGAAGGACACGTGGCTGGAAATATTACTAAGGTGTAGATAGAAGCTACACAGGCAGAAAGTAATGGTTTTGATGGATACTCAGGGTCTTGAAAAGGAATATAATTGGAAATTTAGAAATAAGGAATTAGGGCAGAAATATTGAAAAAATCTCTATGAATGAAGACAAAAAAGACAAGTTATGTGTGTTTGATGTAAACAATCATCAGAGAGAAAAATAGGAGAGAAAAATCTTAATCTGGTATAAAAGATGATAAAATCTTTTTTTTTTTTTTTTTTTGGTACCAGGAATAACTTCAAGGGTGCTTAACCACTGAGCAACATCCCCAGCCCTTTTTAACTGTTTTTTTTTTTTTAACTTTGAGACAAGGTCTTGCCAAGTTGCTTAGGGCCTCACTGATTGGCCTAGGCTGACCTTGAACTTGCAATCCTCCTGTCTTAGCCTCCCAAGCTGCTGGGATTGATGATCAATTCTTTAGATGCAAGTCAGTTCCTTTTCCTTGATATCTATTCCTTGCCCAGTGGGCTTGTAAACCAAGTGGCCAAGGTAGCATGGTTAGAGGTTATTCGTGGACTAAGCAGTATGGGATTTCACTCTTCAAAGTTAATCTGGTCACAGCCACTATTAAGAGCTCAATATGCCAACATCAGAATCTAACGCTAAGTCTCCAATATGGCATTTTTCCTGGGGTCATTAGCTATCTACTTGACGATAAGTTGATTTTGTTGGGTCATTTTCATCCTGGAAGGGCCAAGAATTAGTTTCTAGCTGGAATAAACACTTCAGAATAAATTTACTTTCCTAAACTACAAGGCTTCTCTCAAAACCACCATCAGTGCATTTACAGGATACTTCACTCACCATTATAGTATTCCAAAGAGCAATGCTTTTGACAAAAATCCTATTTAACAGTATATTAAATGTGCAAACAGGTTCATAGGTATGGAATTCACTAATCTTAACATGGTACTCATAATTCTGAAACAGTTTGAAAATTTACTGTGCCAGACAAATAATATCTTAAAGGTTTGAGTAATGTCCTATAGGATATGATATATACATTAAATTGGTGACCAGTATGAAGCTGTTTCTTCCATATCTAAAGATTATATAGTATTTATAGGCACGGTTTCTCTATTTCCCCTAATGATCAACTAATGGAAAAATATTTTTTCTTTCCTTGCAATGGTTTTCTCCAATGCTTCCTCAAGGGATCATTTTAGATCCCTCAGGTCAATGAAGAGAGACAAAGAGAAGAGATACTATCCTGACTGGCATGATTAATCCATACTGTCAAGGGGAAATTGAATTGCTACTAAATGTGGAGTTAAGGAGGGGTATGTTTGGAATACAGGAGAGCCTCCCTAGTAACTTTTCTTGCTTCCACATCTTATGGCAAATAGAAATCACTAACAACCTAATACAGGCAGGACTGTTATTGGTCTGGACATTACTATAATGAAGTTGAGTTCTACAATGAGGCAGGAAATCATGGCCAGTTCTGATAGTTATTGAAAGCAAAGATAACATAGAATAAGGAGTGGGGAAGTTTATAAATACCAGTCATAACCATGTGACCAATCAGAGAAATAGGACTATTATTATTGTTGTTGTTGTTTCTTTATTTTAAAAGAAATATGTTCACATTTATTTTAGGCAATTCTTTTATTTGTTTCAATTTTATTCCCCTACCAGGTAATATACCATATATTAATAATGACTAAAATTACATTAATATTTATGTTATGGGATATCTAAAGGAATGGGTGTGACCTACCTTGAAGAAAAGTCAACAATCTCTCAGATTTTGTTCAATCAAGGGATTCAATTCCTCATTTGGTGGAGTTGTGCTTTTATTTTATGATGGGTGGTTGCATCAAGTTAGGCAGGCACATAATTTTACCAATGCCTTTATTTTGAAATTAGTTATAAAGATGTTTGCATGGATGCTAATTTGACAAAAATGAACTCTAGCTATTTTATATTGTGTCAGCTTAGTTAAGCCAAAACTTTCCCTAAAATCGCCTTCTCTTCATGGCTTCAAGTGTATGTTGGTCAAAAGAAAAATCTTCATGAGTTCAGAGGTAGAAGTGAGGCATCATCGGTCATTATATGCTGAAGATTATTATAGGATACCAGTCATCACTGCAGCTTGTGCGATTTATCATGGAGTTGCTGACTGACCTTTTGGTGTGGGATAGCAGCCAAGCCTGCAGCTCCTTCTGCTTCCATCAAATCATCTCCTTCCACTTCTCTTAACCTTGGACTATGTCCCTGTGTAGCTTCATAATAAAGTCTCTAGTTTGGGGACAGATTACCTAGATCATCATGATTGGAAGTGGTTTCTGTTTGTCCTATGGTTACCAGTTTGTTACTACTTTCCACCACTTTAGGTCCAGTTTTTTCTCCTGCCTGCTGTCTCTTGTGATCTATAGTCCCATCTCAAGCCCATCACTATATGTAGAGGCAAATGTCTTCCATGAGCTATGTAAGGTCTAATCCCTATAATAATTCTCTTATTTCATATCACCCATTGTAGCTCTGCTTCTTCAATAGAATACTAACTGAAACAGTCCATGAAAGACAATTTCTAATAAAGAATAAGATAGGAATTTCCCAATATAGTTATTGCTAATTTACTTTATGTAGTCATGTTGTACTCTGAGTTTCCCAGTGGATGAACTTTCTTAATTTTTAATATCTAGGAGCATAATTTAATGTGTTGCATCAGCTGCCAGAGCTATTGCAGTGGACATCTCTAGATTATAGGAGAGTTATGAGGTCAGGCCTTTTTGTGTCTTCAGTAAGATTGCTGACTTGGTTAAGTCCAGAAATCCATGATGTGTCTGGAAAAGAGCATATGCCTTCACATCTGCTGTTTTCTGCTTGAGAGAACTCATAATCCCATGCTGTTTTGTTGGTTAAAAATATCCTACTTTAAACACAGATAGTGAGGAAAGTGACCAAATTGTCCTGTTTGACTGCTGTATCCAAACTAAACTGGTTTCTATGCTAAAAGTCCAATATTTGAGTGTTGGTTTAGGGAACTATTTCTATAGGAAAAGTGGGGCCCTCTTAGTGAATTAAATAAAAAACTGAAGGAAATTATTTATGAAGGAAGAACATATAATGCTCATTAAAAGGAGAATTGACAAAAGAAATAGCTGGTTTTAATTCTCTCAATTTAGTAATTATATTTCCTCTCTTGTATGTGAAAGTTGAACACCAAATGCAGAAACGGAGAGGGACTACCCCTGTTCCCTTTTTATAATCACCCAAATTTATATTTTTGGAATTCTCCAACAGTGTAAACTCTACTGCATGAGGAGTGACATCTCATCTGGATCTTACTGTGTTTCTTGGAAGGAGAAAATTGGTGCCTGGGGAACTCATGTATTTTGCAAGTAAACACCAATCTGCTCTACTCCAGAAACTTGAAGTTTACACAGAGTATAATTTTTGAAAATATAGATATTAAAACTTGAAAAGGTCATTATCATAGAAACTAGTACTTCCTTGAAAAGTAATTCCAAGACCCACTGTAAGTAGCAGAGTGTTTTGCTACTTTCATCACATTCACCCTCTTTCCAGAATTAGAAACTGGAAATATTCAACCAACCTTGTGAAGACAAACCTACTTAGAATGTGAATTCAGTGTGTTATGTACAAAGAAAGTAACAGGTAATTAAATTATATTTTAAGTGTTAAATGCACTAGAGAGTTTATTACTTTTTGTCTCCTCCCATAACAAATGTGATTGTTTGTTACCTCCACTTACATACGTGCATCTAAAGGAAATTCCCTTCTATGGGATGATTTTCATAGATTTGAAAATTTTCTTTTAAACATGTGAGATATTGACTCAGCTACAATTCAAGCACAGTGTTAACAGTGATGTTCAATTGAATGTATTTCTCCTCCACCTCTCCACACACTCCCACACTAAAATCTCCACAGAATGAGAAAGGCATTTGTAGCTAAGGAAACTCAGTTCTCATAATGGAAAATCTAAGTAGAGCTTACAATGAGAAATGGTGAAACCTGCATGTAATATTATACTTAAATTCTTGTGTTGATAGGGCTCTTTTAGTTTACAAAATAAGATAAAAGATCAATAATATCAGGTAGTTAAAGCCAAATTATAATATCTATATTGAGTCATTTTATGATACACAGACTAGAAACCAGAATTTCTAGTTCCATCTGAGTTTAGTTCTCAGTTTCTCCATCAACTTATTGTGTCCCCTTGGCAAAGTTTATTAACTTTATGGTTTTCCATCATCTGTTACATGGGAATAAAGTATTTGACAAAATTCAATGACTCTGTGAAGCAAAACCAGGTCCTATTTGTGGCATATCATCAGATCTTACAGGATGAAAGCACTCCAAAGCCTTGGGTTTTATAATACCTTTTTTTTTTTTTTTGCAAGTAGCAGCAGATGCTGATATTTCTCTAGACTAAAACAATGAAAGTGGATCTATAAAAGCTTTCTTTATTACCAAGATAAATTTCTAGACATTTCATCTTCATGTTCCCACAAAAATTGGTACTGTTTGGTTATAACATTGACAGATACTTTTTTTCTACAGGAACACTTGCAAACTGATTATTTTAAAAAGTCAAGAATATGATTTATTTCTAGAATTATTTCAGTATAACGCTTTGCACTTTAGACAGGCATAAGAAATAACAACTCCCAGGAAAACTTGCTGGGTACATAGTTCTTGGCTTCAAGGAAGGCAAGTGAAAACTATGGTCAGTTCATCTCCAAGAAAAAAAGGAAAAATAAATATAACCTAACACAAATTTTCTGTGTTTGTTCAATATTTTTAAAAAGGCATTATTAAAAGAATTCTTACTTTGTTTTTACATTAAATGCTTTACAAAATTATGTGTGGGAGAAATCAGAAGAGAGAAATTGCTTGTCGTTTCCATGAGCAGGCTAACTGCATTTTTGAAATGTGGCAGGTAATTGGAACTCTTAAAAATACTCTCCATTTTCACTTCAGATTAAAAAGATAGCTTTTAGAATCATGGCATTATCTCAGACAGATGCAGCAAGACCAATTTCCAGCTTGAAACAATAGGATCTTCAATTCCAGGGCATTTAATTTATGTCTTCTTTTCATGTGAATTATTTTTGAAAATGTGGCAACTAATAAGCATCTAACTTTGGCTGTTTCTATCAGGGAAGTATTATAAATTTTAACTATACAATATTTACATCATCACCTTTTTCAATAAAAGTTCAAAATTAAATACTTCAACTTGCAATCTCATATTGATATCATGACTGCATTAAATCCATCATTAGTGAGCTTTCTTTTATCCCCAGGAAATTTAATTGAAGGTATTTTCATTTCAATGGAGAACGTGTTACTTATTGATCCCCCTCCAAAAAAAAAAAAAAAAGATTACTCAATATCAGAGTAATGATTTGACCAGTGTGACTGCCTCAAAAGATATATGGATTAAGGTAAAAGACAGTCAAAAAATGTTCATTGGGCACCTCTTGTATGCAGTATACAGTTTTTTCTAGACAATACAAATAATGTAAAAAGTAGGCACTATATATGTCTATGAAAACTACTCTTTTATAGAAAATCCTCCATGATTAATATCTTATTATCTGATTTTCTTATTACACACACATACATCAGCCCTCAGCATAAACTTCTCACACTACTTCAACCCTTCTTACTACAAACCACTATTGTAATCCCAGCAGCAAACCACTGTATTCCAAGCAAGCTCTAATCTGCTTCAGGAGTAGGATTCATTGGGGGAAATCATTCTGCCCTTAGCAGAAACCAATCATTGATCTAGAAGAAATAGTAAATTTTGATTTCCCCATCTCTCTTCTAGTCAGGAATTTAGAAATGCTCTATTTTTTTTTAATGAGAAGAAAGGAGGGGAGCTTATTCTTCTGTCCCCAATTGAGTGCCACAGTAATTTGCAGCAATGTCTATTTTTATCACCTATGTTACATTATAGCACATTTATCAATAATTTTATAAACATTAATTCTCTACAAAAACAAGAAGAACTTGTGGAATTTCAGAGAAAGTTGGACAGAGTTTTATATCTTCATTGTTAGTTTCTACACTGGGATAGGTATGGTAGACTCCAATATTTTTGTGTCTTCAGCTTTTGTCCTTTAATGATAGCTTCCAGTGCAGATGTCCCTTCAATAGGTGGCAGCGGATCCAGTGAATCATTCAAATATTTAGGTCATTCTTTGCAGTTTTGATAAGAAAAGACAGATAACATTAATTTCATAGACTTAAAAGCAGAGTTTCAATAACATAAGCGTAGTAAATGAACAATTTTTTTCCACTTTTGCAAAACTTTTAGAATAAGGCGTTTAGAATAAGGCTCACTAGTTCGTGAAGAAAGGAACATGATGAATAATTTTCCAAAGGAAATAAAAAAAATTGTATGATTTATGTCACTACAATAGATAAAACAGCAACACAGCTTTCAATTATTTTTCCTGTTTTAAAAAATTGCGAAATATAAAACTATCACAGAGAAATATTTCAACCCCTTAAGGTTTGTAATAAATAGAACAGTCATGGAACTTAAGAGACTTATGACTTTTGGTGTTTTCTGTCCTGGTGACCTATATGAGTTATAAATTTCCTATGACAGAGCAAAATCCAATAACACCCTTCAGATCATAATCTTATCTAAACTACATATAATTTATAGTTATATGTGTAATTTTTTCCCATTTTAGAATATAGTTAAGTCACCTCATCTGAAATTAATCATTTTCTTTAGAGAAAAGGTGTGTATGCACAATGTTTAAAAACTTGGAGGGCTGTAATAAGTTTCAAGTCAATCCATGACCCATGGTAATTTTCTGCAATAACTGTTGCATAAAAGCATAATATGAACTACACATATATTTTTAATTTTTCTAGTAATCACCTGAAAAATAAAAAGTAGCTGACCTTAGTTTTAATAGCATGTTTTATTTAACCCAATATATCTAGAATTTTATCACTTGAATAATAAATATAAAAATTTTAATGAGAAATTTCATAGTTTTGGGTTTTAAGCCCTTAAAGTCTATTTTTTTATTCATTTATTCATTCACTTATTTATTTATTCATTTATTTATTTTAAGTAAAAATAATTTCTTAACTTTTTGTTCATGGTACCCTTACCACAATTTACAGGGCAATGAACTTTAGATACTGAATATATTTAAAAAAAAAAGTTACAACAAACAAAACACCTCAGGCACCAGGTGTGGTGGTGCACACCTTTAACCCTAGTGGCTCAAAAGGCTGAGGAGGAGGATCTCAAGCTCAAAGCCAGCCTCAGCAATATATCAAGGCCCTAAGCAATTCAGGGAGACCCTGTCTAAATAAAATATAAGAAAGGAGATGAGAATGTGGCTTAGTGGTTAAGTGCCCCTAGGTTCAATCCTTGGTACAAAAAACAAAGAAACAAAACAAAACAAAACCCAAAACTCAGGAATATACATCAAATTGATACTGTATTGCATTAATTAATAGCTGCATTTTAAAAGCAAACTGTGGCCATGAAAGTCCTGAACAAGAAGGGTTTCCTGTGTAAGCTGCAGTTATTTTTCTGACTGTGGGTCTTCATTCTTTCTGTGGGAGAATTTTACAGTTCCTCTAGTGCATTTGGACGATTGTCTCACAGTAACCTGCAGCTTTCCTAACTATTCTTCACTCTTCTCCTGCTAAGAACAGTGGCCTTTTCTGCTGTTTTCAAAAACTTATGCTAATGTCTTCTCTGATATAAGGGGGGGGGTGACTCAAAATGGGATAGGGAGGAAGAGCATGAGAAGAAGATTACTACTAAATAGGGAAGAGAGGCGGGAGGGAAAAGGAGGTAGAAGGGGAATTGCATGGAAGATGGAAGGAGACCCTCATCGTTATACAGAATACATGTATGATGTTGTGAGGAGAAAAAAAAAAAGTGTGTCATATTAGATTGGGTAGAGAGAAGTGATGGGAGGGGAGGGGAGGAAAAGGGGGGATAGGAAGGGCAGCAGAATAAAATAGACATTATTATTGCTGTATGTATATAGGTGACTGTATGACCAATATGATTCTGCAACCTGTACAATCTGAAAAATGAGAAATTATACCCCATTTGATTCAAATGTATGAATAGTCAAGATCATTGTACTGTCATGTGCAGCTAATTAAAAAAAAAAAAACCTTATGCTACTGCATGGACCACTACCATCTCGAGGTCTATAAGTACCACCATAGGGACTACAGTACTTCTTCCACCAAAACTGCCTACTTTCATGTGTTAACAATTTGACAATTTTCATCTACTGTAATTTCCCAAATCATTATAGTTTCCACCACCATAGTTAATCACCACCAAAATTTTTGCTTCATTGTAACCATCATGTCTTCCTCAACAACTAACATATCCATTACCTTGGTTTCCACATCCTGATCCACTACCACTATCATCTCTTACTGTTATAACCATGACTATTGTCATAAATGCCACCTTTAAATCTATTATATTCACAATTACATCTTCCATAGCAACCTCTGCTGTCACCACTTTCAACATGATGCTCTTCTGCTCCACCAAGTTACCACTACTGCAAAAATCACCTCCTAAGTTTCCTCCATGACCCTAGAAGTTGCCAGATTCACTTCCTTGACCTCTGTGCAATCTAGTAGACTGAATCTCTTGCTTGGAAAAGAACTTTTTCACTTCACAAATGTATGTATTAGTAGTGTGGCATTTCTGAATAACAATATCATCAACTATTCTAAAGTTATAAAAGCAACATTTTCCCACACTGCCTGTCTTCCATAATTTCTATAGTTTAAATCTTACCATAGTTTTCAAAGTAGTCTCTCAAATTATATTCTTCTATATTATCTTAAATACTACCAACAAAAATTTTCTTCACTATTGGATGGGCACTGGGCTTCACATAATTCTCTCTAGAAACAGCTCTTGGATTTCACCATTCACCCATCAATTTATGTGGCTAGGAATAAATTGCTAAATACACCTCTTTAACACAAGAGTAAGTCACAAAACCAAAGTCCCTGGAACATTTTGTTGGAGGGCCACTCATTACCACACAATCTGTGAGTGCACCCCATTTATCATAACATTCTGTAATTCAGTCTGTAATTTCAAAGCTCAGATCACCAATAGACAGCTTCCTCAGCTGCTCTGCTTTCTTTTGATCATGGTCATCCATTTTGAGATTGGATTTGCCTCTTTTAACTCTTGAGTTCAATATGAGCTCTCAAAATCTTGTGTGCTTTTTATCTTTGGAGCTCATCTATTATGACTTTTAGATGTGCGATATCTCAAAGATATAATAGCTAAATTGGCAAGTGGCCATCATATTAGGCAGTGTAGGACTATGTCAAACAGCTGTTTATTCAGAAACTATTTAGATGAATGACCCAGTGAACAATGAAAGTTTAAAAATTACATGGTAATATTAATATAAAACTTCATGAAATTGAGAGAGATTATTAGAGTGATTAAGGGATTTCCATAAGGTCTGTGGTAGAAATAGTATTAGACCAGGAAATAGGAGATATGTGAGTTTTAGTGAACTTCTGTTCTTATTGAAGTTCCAATTCCATCATTTTCAATGAGCAAACACCAGTTACTAATCTCCAACAATTTCTCAAGAGACTAGCTCAGAAACTGGGTCAAGTATATCTTTATTTCCAAAAATAAGTAAATAAAGCAACTGATAATACCTAAGGATCTCACTAAGTAATTGAAAATACAAATATCCTAAATTTCCTCTTATCTTTGTCAACATATATATTTCCTTTCTTTAGCAGGAAAAAGTGTCACTTATTCAGGATTATTTATTATGAAAACTATACAATTTAATCATTAATTTAGCTAGTATATTTCAGTTCAGAAATTCTATCCTTTAAAATGAAATGTATATGTGTTCATGATGAGAAGTTAATTGATCTCTGTTGATTTTTTTTTTCCCTAGAGGAACTGGAGATCTATCAAGTTTGGTTTTCCTAACTGAAAACTGAAACTCCATTGCAAACAGTTTTAATAAGAAAAGATAATAAAAAGTCTAGATACAAGATGAGTTCAGGCTATTGGACATGGAAGCTGTGGCTCAGTTTCTCTCCAGCCCATTTGCTTTACCTTCTACCATGTTTAACTTAATGTTTACAATAGGAGAGGGACAACTTCTAGTCACTGAATATAGAGTTGGCAGCGTCCATTGGAAGGAAATGCTCATCTTGTCTCTCTCTCTTAGCAGCAAGGACTTCTTGCCCAGAAGTCCCACAGAACACTTCTCTCACATTTTCTTCTCCTGCATTTGTTCATTAGCCCTCTTCTGTAGGTAGAGTGGCAAGGGAAATGTGATGGGCTTAGACAAATCATTTAGTCAACCACAGATGAGTCTGGTAGCAAAAAAAAAAAAAGTGTATATGAGTCTATAAACTTTTGAAAAAATTCAAAAATTTTCTTTTGTAAAATCGTTGAAATAAATGGACAAATGAGTTTTATTTGGGCAAAAATGTACTGTACATGAATGATCAGAGCACCATTATTTTTAAAGACTATATGCAAACTAGCAATCTTTCACTGAAAAGCTATTAACTCATATTCTAAAAGATGTGATTTTTAACAGCTTTGATTGAAATATATTTGATTTGATATCTCATATCTTTTAAAAGAAGTCATCTAATATTAATGAAGACAAATGATACAAAAATTATGAAAAATGAAATATTTAAATTTCCCTCAAGCTGCCCTCATTCTCAGATTATTGATTTTCTCTGTTTAGTTTCCAAAAGGTGGAAGTCATATCTTCCATAAAGTAGCCTTATCATTCTTGGTAAGAATGATGATTTAATTTTTTTATTTGATGATTTATAGTACTTATGAAGTCTTATTCCTTCTTCTGGAAAAATATAAGAAAAAACTCACCACATGATACAGTTGTATCTGGAATCTCTCTCAACGGCCCCTCTGATGATTGCTTGATTGCCAGCCAGTGGCACTACTGGGAGCTGGGAGAACCTTTAAGAGGGAGGGTCTACTAGGAGTTATTATGTATTGGGATTGTGTTCTCAAACTGGACTGTGGGAACCTGCTTTTTTCCTTTCTCCTTTTTATGTCATAGGTATAAGGTAAGCTGCTTTGCTCCACTACACCACTGTGGTTGGGATTTCCTTTCCATGCAGCATCCTTGTTCTCTTTGTTTTTTCTTATGCTTAATTTGGGATATAACACTTCCATCTTATGCTAAATTTCTGCTAGTCTGACCTAATCTTTTATGGTTAACATACCCAGGTATAGATAAGCAGTTCAAGAACCATGGTCATTTGATGTCCAATGATCAGCTGTTTTGCTTCTACTTAAGCCCAAGAGCATTCCAAAAGTTGTTTTATGAAAGCTGTGCACATATCTGTCTTATTTAACATGTTCTTTCTCCAGAAAACTTGAGGCTTATCAAAAAGTGTCTAACTTGCTCTGGTGAATGCATAATCCTCTTCTAGAATCCTAGGGACCTGCCTTGTGATTATTCCACTGGGGTGCGTCACAAATTCCATAAGGAATCTTTTCTAGTCATACAGATATAACATCATAGCACTTGCAAAATCACATGCCTTGAATGTCAGGGCTATATTTACAGCAACCTGTATCTCCAGTTTTTTCCCATGACCAATCTGTCTCTATGAGGGCTGGAGTGGTAAATTAAATGGAGAAATGATAGGAGTAATCACCTCTGTGATTTGTTTAGATTATTATATAAGGCATAATATTCATTATCCTTCAAAGGATGCAAATATTGTTTTTAGATCTCTGTCTTGCTTGGGAGAGGGATAATTTCGGAAACTTCCACTTAACCTTTTCACTGCTATACTTCTTGTTTCTCAGGCCAAAAGCCACTGTGGTATTTGTAACAGCTGCCAAGCAAGTCAATCTGAAATGTACATATAGACTAGAGAAATGCCACTGCTTAGATCTGTCAGCCAAGTGCAACTACTTATGTGACTATGACCTGGCCTCCATTTATTACTTGGTCCATATATAACACTTTTCTTATAGGGGTCCTAATGATGGTATGGATTTGGATTACCAATGCAAACTCAGATCCTGGAATCCAAGAGTCTTCAAATGTCCATGCATCTCTCTTTATTTGCATATACAGTTATCTGAGTAAATGGTCATAGGTCAATATTTGAAGAAAATCATTACTGTAAAGTTTCTTTAATGGCCTTCTCAAGAAATTATACACATCTTTCTTCCTTCCTTCCTTCCTTCCTTCCTTCCTTCCTTCCTTCCTTCCTTCTTTCTTTCTTTCTTTCTTTCTTTCTTTCTTTCTTTCTTTCTTTCTTTCTTTCTTTCTTTCTTTCTTTTTTGATGCTGGGGATTGAACCCAGCTTGTGAGATAAACAACTCTACCAACTGAGCTACGCTCATTTCTGTCAATGAGTTGTTCACGCAAAAACAGATTCAGTCTAAAATTGGACCAACAGTCATGATTTTTACTAGGATGACTTCCTTTAAATACTTAATTATCCATTTTTATTTCCTCTGATGGTAAAAATTATTATTTATTTGTGCCTAGGCAAAAGGCTGTCTTTTAATCAGATCAGTAACTCTTTACATGTCAGACACCCCTGGCTACCTCTCCAGATTCTCATGTCATTACAATAATTGAAAGACCTTTTTTTTTTTCTGATGCTCGAGAAACATCATCTAGTTTCTACTTTTTTCAGGGTCATATAATCTCCATCGACATTGTGAGACAAGTTCTATAACAACCTCCTTACCATTAACCCTAGTTGGGAGAAGAGGTTACCACTAAAATTTAATGATGCTGATTCTGTTTCCATAATGTTCCTTATGGCCTTGGTATGTGGTGGGTCCTTTGGACTTTTTTTCTGGAATACAAGAATCTGTAGGATTTGGTGAAGTATGTACTGTATATCCATTTCTATATTTCCACTTTTAAAATCTCTTCTTCCAGTTTTTGCCATGGCTTTCTGTCCTTTCAACTTTCTTCATTGTGGTCTGTCCCACTCTGTGCTTCTAAGTATCATCCTACTAGCATGTTTGCAACATCTTCCTGACTCCTCACCAGGAGGTTCAGTCTGGTGCACTTCCATATCAACACATTCTCCCGGAGTCAACAACATGTATTAATAACCTTTATGGAGCACCTTCAGAATCCAGTCCTGTGTTTACTTCAGTGACTTCTGCCAATTTGTGCCAGTTAAGATCTTGCAACTATTTTGTTATATAGTCCACTTTCTTACATATCAAGTATAGCAATACGCTAAGAATGTTACATTCTAACTTATACCAGTTATTGTCAGAATGGTGAAAAAGAGAGGTGAAAGGCCACATCCTGAAAAGTGATGAATTATTTTTAATAAAGGGGAGGTGTGTGTGTATATAATTGTGAGTGTGCATGTGTGTGTGTGTGTGTGTGTATGTTATTTGTGTGTGTATGTAGAAGAGGACACAATGCACTTCTTCAGGAACAGAAGATTGAAAGGTGGTAGATAATTCAAAATATATAGAGGGAAATCCATTTAGATATCACTAGTCCATTTAGGGGAATCCACCTAAATATCAAAATCTCAAATTTTCCCAATAAGCACCCTGAAAATAGACTTTCCTTGGATAGGTGTTTAGTTTTCTTTATAGTTCAGTCACTCAGACAACCAGATCATGGATAACAGTCCTTAATTTTCTCTGCTCTTTTCATTCAGGAGGTGAGATCATCTGGATTTCACACTTGTTTTTCAATTGTGTGTTACTTGCCCTTATTTGTTCTTTATATTTCTGTAGTGAATTCAATAATTTCTAGAAATAGTTATCCATTACTTGAACTCATTAATGAATCTCCTGTTGATACTACCAAAACTTACCTATTAAAATTTTAATAATTGGACTTCCACCTTGCATCAAGGATAAATTATGTTCCTCCCTACTGCCAGTGATGAGATACTCATTCAATAAGATGAATGGATGTGACTAACAAAAAATTCCATGTTATTGACCACTTTTGGGGGCTAATTATACATCTACTGTTTCAGTTTGAGGGTCTTTGAAGTGCATACTGAGACAATATGGATAGCATACTATTAGCTGCTTATGAGGATGTGATATTTGAAACTGGGATTTTTAGATGCAAGAGAGTATAAATGGCACCCTGAAGCTCTCTTGTTAAGGGATATATATATAGAAAAGACACAAAAACCTCATTATATATCTGGATTTTTTACAACTTATCTGTGTACGCGATTCCTGTGTACATGATCAAACACAAATCCCTATTATGTCAGTGTGAATCTAAAGGCTGGTCCTCCAAAAGCTCAAACTGACATATCAAAGGGTTTAACAAAAGAGATATTTAGGAGTGTTTGTAGCTATACCCTCACTATTCACAAATTTCTGTATAGGAAATAGTAGTTGTATGGTGGATGCTGCCTTGATCAAGAATCTCTCTCAAAACCAAATATGAATGCTAATAATATCACACAAATTCTTTCATTTTTATTTATTATGACTTTACACATTTGTTTATAGGTGGTTTTGAGTCATTGATGTTACTGAGTTTTCTATTTGGAGCTACTCACCGATAGAAGAAGTGAAAAGGAAATCATTCATGCACTTTTTCTGGGATCAATAACCTCAGAGTCTGACTGATTAGTGTCCTCAAATGCTATCACAGTTGATTGCAGAACCCTGAGAACAAAAGTGTAAGGTGGTACAGGAAAGATTATTGTTCTCACTGTGAACTCTGATTTTTTTTTTCCTCTCAGGTTACTGAAGGAAGATCCTAAAGGAAAATGTAGGTCACATGTTTTTATTCCCTGCAAATTTCATAAGAGCAATCACAAAATCACAGTGACTGGCCTGATTTTCAATGTTGGAAAGAGATGGGCAAAAATAAAGAAAGCCATGGACAAGCGTTTTTAAATAGTATTCTAAAATACAAAGTAGCACATGCCATATGTTTTTAAATTACAAATAGATTAATTTAGCCTGATTTAACTTTGTCTTATCAGGCTTGGCTTTTCATATGACTACTTTTAGTTATTATCTTCATCATATTAACGTGATGAAGTAAGAAAAGGAAAAATTGAAATGTGTTCATAAGGCACCATGTTTAATGTGCTCTAATTCCCTAATTATCACACAACTCTTCACAAAACAATTGTTTCCTAAACATTTGTTTACAAGAGGCTGGATCTGCTTTCTTCATTAGCATAATTATTGAAAAGTCAGATCTACACTTTTGTTTATAAATATCATGTCAACTTGAAAACATAATTTATATAAGCATTTGGAGTTATCTAAATTAACTTTTTTTGTATTTCAAGAATAGTGTTATTTTAATTAGGACAGCATCAATTTAATTAATAATATAATTAAATATGTAATGAAACTTCCTACTGTATTAGAATTGGCTATGATGAATCTGCAATGCTAACGCACTGTGAAATATTTGAAGAGTGACTGCAATTAGGAAAGTAATGCAAAAATCAATGGAGCATTCTTGGGAAAATCTCTCTTATTTCTTAGGGTCTCAGTTAACTCATTAGAAAAGATAGCATTTGTCTTGTCCAGAATTTCCAACTACAGGATTTAGTCGTAATAACATAGCACAAACAGTTATGAAATTAATCGTAATAAATTTGCTGCATAGTGGGGATGAAGGTTAGAAATATTATATGGTTCTCCCTTGTCAGTATTTTTCTATTGCAATGACTAGTTCTTGAAGTGGGGACTTATGTCAACAATGAGAACAACAAACAGAACCCAAGTCAAAATAAGAATAAGTGTCAATGTCAGTTTCTACCAAAGAATAAGAAATATATGCGATTTTTGTGCCAGGGGAAGAAATTGTAGGGAAGGATAAGGGGGAAAAAAACAAACAAGCAGAAATCCAGTGCCAATTGGCATGACCCAGCATTTTAAGCTAACTGATACATTTTTTTTTTTTAAGAATAGAGACAATCTGATAAGCTTGGGACAGTTCCTTGCTTCTTGAATGTAGCTGATAATATTGAAATAAGGTTCAGCACTTACCTTTCCTTATTCCTACAGCTTGATAATTTTGATTTACTAGAGGAGAAAAAAAAAAGACAAGAAAGGAACCAAAGCGGGTTTAGAAAATTCCAAGTTAATTGACATCAAAATAATTGTTTCAGATTGGAGTTTTTATACAAGTGTCTTTAAAAGTGCTTGTGATAACTTACTGGTATAACAGGAACTTGTAGGTTAAAACTGTATAAAGAGAACAGTGCAAGTATCTCCTAGAATGTAGGAAGTGTTGTTGTTGTTGGTTTCTTTTTGGTATTAGGGGTTGAAAACTCAGGGGGCATTCAATCACTGAGCCACATCATTAGCCCTTTTTTTTTGTATTTTATTTAGAGACTCAGTCTCACTGAGTTGCTTAGGGCCTTGCTAAGTTGCTGAGGCTGGCTTTGAACTTGTAATACTCCTGCCTCAGCTTCCTAAGCTGCTGAGATTCCAAGCGTGTGCCACTGTACCCAGCAATTAGTTGATTTTTGAAGTTTGGTTTTATATCAATAGAAAATCTAGATATCTATATCTGGATATACACACACACACACACATACATAAATATACTTCTACTATAGTAGCCCCAAAGCAAAAAAAAAAAAAAAAAAAAAAAAAAAAAAAAAAGTCTACTTCTTACTATGGTGGATTTATACACAAATATGACTTTAAAAAAAAATGAACCAGTTTTTTTCTTATGATTTTTTTTTTAGTAGATGGACACAATACCTTTATTGTACTTATTCTTATGTGGTGTTGAGGATTGAACCCAGTGACTCACAAATGATAATATGCGCTCTACCACTTACAGTTTAAAAACTAGACAATATTAGGTTATCTTGAGTAGAAATTTGAGTTTTCTTTTTATACTAAAAAAATGGTAATGGGAGCTCCAGATCAAAGATTAAACTAGTTATTAAAAATGAATTTATATTTTCCCATAGCTAAGTTCTGGCACATGATTTTTGGCCTTATAAAATAAAAGTAGTTGGAGTACTTCAAGATGTGTGTAATTTTATTTTTGAAAACTACTATGGAGTAAGATTACCCTTTAAAGCCCTTCACTTTCTTTTGTATTCTAATAAATATTCTTGATTGAATGGAAATAGTAGCGTTCTAACCAAGTTATTGGGAATCAAATATACCCTGGAAAGTTTCTGTAATTTTATATATTACACTATCATTTACCATTAGGTTTATAGTGGGAAATGTTCATTCTCCTTACATTAGAGATAACTTAATTGCCACCAG
This sequence comes from Spermophilus citellus, assembly GCF_964194105.1. Taxonomy (NCBI): domain Eukaryota; kingdom Metazoa; phylum Chordata; class Mammalia; order Rodentia; family Sciuridae; genus Spermophilus; species Spermophilus citellus. The sequence goes on from NC_138198.1 coordinate 38,114,218, forward strand.
CCTTATTCTACTTGTCTTTTAGTTCTTGGGGAAGGATGAAAGTTTTGAGCAATTGTGGGAAGATGAAATGAAGAAAGTGTCCTTAGAATTCTGATAGAATTCTTGGAATTCTGGTAGCAACAATTGCTCATTTAGGTGTCTTTAAGACTAAAAATAATAATAAAATTATATGGCCATTTTAAGGAACAAAAGACTAAGAAAAATAGATATTAACTAGCTTCAAGAAGCCCCTTCTTGGTCTGGGACTATAGTCCCTATACCAAAGTACTTTCCTAGCATGCATGAGGCACAGGGTTCCATCCTCAGGACCACATAAAAATTAACAAATAAAATAAAGGCATTTTGTCCATCTACAACTACAAAAAAAATGTTCCTTCCCTATACCTTCCCTTCCAATTCTCCATGTTTGGTGAATTCCAAATTCAGATGATTTCCTAAATCTGCTTCCCTTGGTGTTGAGGGTAAAGTCTTGACCTGAAAACATTTTGGGTGGAGTTTCTGGTGCATGAGCCTCTTCATCTTAGGCTGCTTCCTCTCCACTATCCTTGAACTGAAAGCCTTGACAGAAACCACTGACAGGTAGTGAATATCCCCAAGGTGAGACTCATGCTCTGGCTGTTCTTGGCACACTAGTTTTCTATTTGAACTTTGGAATATTATATGTAGCTCTCTAAAAACAAGATCTCATATTTTTATTGAAGTTGCTTTGAATCTATAGCTCAATTTGTCTTCCTGCTAATGAATATCGTACATCTATTGATGTAGGCACTTCTTTAATATTTCTTATTTTTCTTACTAAAGTGAAAGGTGTATTTTTTTCTCATAGTAAAGGACCTGCTGCCTGGCCTTACAAAAATTATCTCTAAGGTAGTAGATGTCACTAATACTTTTTTGAAAGTGTCTTTTCCTTTCCCCCTCCCTGCTTTGGGCAGTACTGGGAATTGAACCCAAGGCTTTGTGAATACTAGGCAAATGGTGTACCATGAGATATATCCCCAGCCCTAAAAACTCTAATCATTAATGTGTTGAAGGTATACAAAATGCAATTGACTTTTGTATACTAGATGTTACTCAGTTATCTTGATAGAACTTTCTTGCTTTCTGATAATTTGTAGGTTATTTTCAGTTTTCTGTGTAAATGATAAAATCTATAATTAAGCAAAATTTTATTCCCTCCTTCCCAATCTCTCTACCCTGAATATTCACCTTATTAAGCTGGGCTTAAAATGATGAAATCAAGTAAAAGTCAATAAAATGATGATAATGGATAATCTTTTCTTTTTAAAAATCTACTTATGATTTTTGTTAATACTTATAAATTTAATATTTATAAATTTAATATTTTAATAATTGTTATTATAAACATAATACACATGTTATTTTGTTGTTGTATTGGGCTTTGAACCCATGCTAGATAAGTGATGTCCCACTGAGCTTTGAGGTAGGACCTGATTAAGTCTCCCAGGCTAGCCTTGAACTTGGGATCCTCCTGGCTCAGCCTCCCAAGTAGATGGTATTATAGGTGTACATCATTGTGCCCACTCAAAACACATGTTCTCAACAATTATGCTCACATTGTTCATGAGAATGACAGAAGACATTAAACAAACTTACCCATCATTTCAACTTTTTTACTTCTCTGTTAATATATTTATAATCATGCATTAATATAAACACAAAAAAACTAAAATAATTTAAAACAAGTTTTCTCTTCCCGTCTCTATGTTTTGTTGCTGTGATTGATAAGCATGAAGTAATGGCTATAAGACAATTCATTTTTACTATATCTTTACTTGTACATTTGTTTTTATATTGCCTAAAACATTTAAATTAAAATAAATATGGTAATAATAATAATAATAATAATTAAAGTGATGAAAGTAAGCAGCATTCAATAACCTTATGAACATAGAGGCAAAAATTCTTCATAAGATACTGGCAAATCACATACAAAAATACATTAAATAGATGGTGATCAAGTTGATTTCACCCCAGAGATACAGGGTTAGTTCAACATATGTAAATCAATAAATGTAAATTCACCACATAAATAGAGTTAAGGACAAGAATCACATGTATTATCTGAATAGATGTAGAAAAAGCATTTGACAATGCTACAGCACCCATTTATGCTTTAAACACTAGACAAAGTAGGAATAGAAGGAACTGACAACAACATTGTAAAGTTTGGGGGCTGAGGATGTGGCTCAAGCGGTAGCACGCTCGCCTGGCATGCGTGGGGCCCGGGTTCGATCCTCAGCACCACATACAAACAAAGATGTTGTGTCTGCCGAGAACTAAAAAATAAATATTAAAAAATTCTCTCTCTCTCTCTCGCTCTCTCTCTCTCTCGCTCTCTCGCTCTCTCTCTCTCTCTCTAAAAAAAAAAAAAAAAAAAAAAAAACAACATTGTAAAGTTTGTCTATGACCCCAGACCCAATATTATCCTGAATGGAGAAAAAAAAAAGTTAAAGCATTTTCTCTAAAAACAGGAAGGAGTCAAGGATGCCCATTTATACCCCTCCTGTCCAACATAGTCCTTGAAATTCTAGCCTGAACAATCAGGCAAGAGAAGAAAACTAAAAGGATATGAATAGGAAAAGAAGAGCTCAAATTATCTCTGTTTGCTGATAACATGATCCCATATTTGGAAGACCCTAAAAAACTCCACCATCAGTTTTCTAGAGCTTATAAATGAATTCAGCAAAGTAAGCAGGATATATGATCAAGACCCATAAATCAATTGTGTTCCTATACTTCAATGATGAATCTGCTGAAAAAGAAATTAGGATGACCAACTTATTCACAATGGCCTCAAAAACAAACAAACAAAAATAGTTGGGAATCAAACAAAAGAGAAGAAAGAACTCTACAATGAAAACTGAGGAACACTAAGGAAATTAAAAAATGCCTTAGAAGATGAAAAGACCTCCAATGTTCTTGGATAGGCAGAATTAATATTTTCAAAGTGGCCATAATACTAAAAGTGCTATACTGATTCAATTCAGTTTTCATCAAAATTCCATTGATGTTCTTCACAGAAATAGAAAAAGCCATCATGAAATTCATTTGGAAAATTAAGAGACCCTCAGTATCCAAAGTAATCCTTAATAAGAAAAGCAAAGCAGGGGGCATCAAAATGCCAGACCTCAAATTATACTACAGAGCTATAGTAACAAAAACAACATGGTACAGGCACCAAAACAGGCATAGATACTAATGATACAGAATAAAAGAGACAGAGACAAATCCACATAAATACAGTTATCTGATGCTAGATAAAGCTGCCAAAACCACAAGTTGGAGAAATAATAGCCTTTTAAAAATGTTATGTATTAATTTATATTGCAGTAGAGCATTTTGACATATTATACACCAGTGGAGCACAACTTCTAATTCCTCTGGCTGCACATGGTGCAGATTCACTCCAGTAATGTAATCATACATGTACACAGGGGCAATAATGTCTGTAGTCTTTTTAACAAGTAGTACTGGGAAAACTGGAAATGCATATGTAGTAGAATGAAATGTAACCTCTATTTCTTAACATGCACAGAACATGAAGTGGATCAAAGACCTATGACTTAGACCAGAAACCCTGCAACTGCTAGAAGCAAATGTAGGCAAACACTTTAACATGTTGGTTCAGGGACTTAATTTTCTTAATAAGAATGCTAAAGTTCAAGAAATAAAATCAAAACTAAATAAATTGGATGGTGTCAAATTAAAAAGCTTTTTCACAGCAAATGGAACAATTAAGAGTGTGAAGAAAGATCAACAGAATGAGAGAAAGCCTTTGCCACCTACTCTTCAGATAAGACATTAATATCCAGAGAACTCAAAAAACTTAACACCAAAAAATCCAAATAACCCAATCAATAAATGGGCAAAGGAACTTAACAGGAACTTCTCAAAAGAAGAAATACAGTAGTCAACAAATATGTAAGAAAATATTCAACATCTCTAGCAATTTGAGAAATACAAATGAAAAGTACAATGAGATTTTTACCTCACTCTAGTCAGAATAGCACTTATCAAGAACACAAGTGACAATAAACACTGGCAAGGATGTGGGGAAAAGGGTACACTCATACAGTGTTGGTGGGACTACAATTTGATGCAACCTTTCAGGAAATCACTATGAAAATTCCTTAGAAACTAGAAATGGAACCATCATTTAATCTGGCTACTCTATTCCTTAGCATATATCCAGAAGATTTAAAAATATCATGCTACAGTGACAGCCAAATCAATGTTTATAGTACCACAATACAAAATAGCCAAGCTATGGAACAAACCTAAGTGCCCTTCAACAGATAAATGGATAAGAAAATGTGGTATATATATACACAATGGAGTATTACTCAGCCATAAAGAAGATGACTTTATGGAGTTTGCTGGAAAATGGATGGAACTGGAGACTATCATGGTAAGTGAAATAAGCCAGTCCTAAAAAGTCAAAGGTCAAAAGTTTTCTCTGTTATACAGAAGCTAATCCAAAGTAAGAGGGAGTGAAAAAAAAAAAAGAAAAAAAGAAACA